>NC_137466.1:218079709-218500693 GCF_964235325.1 Thermobia domestica
CGTGAAGATATTCAAATGATACCAAGGACGTCTACGGACCAATTTGGGTGTTAAGCTGTCGGCCCCAGCAAAAAATCCACAGGAGTCATTTGGAGGGCGTTGACCATCTCTTGTAGGTTCGAAGTAAGGACTTTTATATCAATTAAGAAAACAAGTATTGCAAAAAGTAGCCTTCGAGAAGAGTCAACCCCACTGCTCTTCCCGTAGAACCGCCACACTGAGAAAAAAAGGACTAGGATTTCCGTGTGGACACATCGTATTTACGCGGGTACGCTCCTTAAGTAATATAATTTCATGTATAAAAGTACAGCAGCTAAGAACACCATGCCAAGTCTGGAGTTCGGCGTCGAACTAGACTCGCTGTGATTGGATAATTTCATTCACATGATTGATTTCGTGTTAAAAACTATTACTCTCGTAAGGTAGGGAGTCACAGATTTAGAAAGATTCAAGAGGGGACACTCGTAGGAAGGTAGTAACAACATTATATACCTAAGTTACCACCGTCGGAATGGGTATGGCTTAATTCTAGATTTGAAATGGTGGTCCCACAATACAAAATTTTTCCTGGACGGTGGTGTAGATCGTACTACTGATGAAACAACATTACTTAATGTGCTGACGCGCGTAACCTGGTAAAAACAGCATTTGCATGCCGACTGGATTATGCATTTTTCTCCGTGCAGTGACTGGTCCACGTCTTATGCAGTATCTGCGCTGAAAGATACGTTTAATCTCCAAAACAAATAAGCAAATGGATGATTATTGGGTTTGAAATTTTAACGTCCATTTGTTAGTATTCACACACCTCTACGATATTACCCATTCCTCTTGTTAGGTTACTTTATTAATTCTTAGGGCCTCAGTGGTAGAGCGTTCACCACTATGTATCGGGTCCTGGTTCGATCCCAACTCTCGTCAAGTGAAGTTTGTGGTGGACAAACACTGTGTGCATGTGTTTCCTCGGGGTTCTCCCGTTTTCTCCCACTTTGAACCATTCTATTGATTTCTCATCATCACCGTCTCCTTTAGATTAGCCGGCATAACCGTGGGACGTAAAACTTAAAGAATTCATTTCATTTATTAATTCTTGAATAGGATCGCATTTTGTTTTCGAACTTTCTGCTTCCGTTAATCGAGTAGTTATCGTCCAGGTGCAGTTTTCTCACGCGTGGCCCCATACCCCAAGTTAGAAACTTTTTCATATTCTAGAAGTAATTAATTTCAAAGTACTTCTTTGTTTCTGTTGTATAGCAAACATTTTTTGTTTCTATCTTCTGTAATAAAATAATATACATGGATTATATATATATACAGTATTATTTTTCAATACATTTTTGTGGTTACAATGCTCATTATCAATATTTTTGTTTATATTTTACAAAACCAGTGTGTAGCACAAGTAATAAACGCTGGTTATTTTAAATATATTTTCGGTGTTGTTTTGTTTCTAGGTAATCAATAAATGATATTTATGATTTATTTATTTTTCAATATGTCTGTTTGTAGTGTAAACAATAAACCTGGGTTATAATTTTTTGATTAGTTTATCAATACTGCTTTCATGTAAAATATAAATAATATTAAATGATAGTTACCTAACTTGTTTATTTATACTTAATACTGTTTGCTCTATTTATAGATTCAAACGAACGAAATGTTTGCAGAAGCACAGCTAAAAACACAATAACTGTGACAGTACAATGACGTTTGTTTTGAAATATATACAACCTTCTCTAAAAATCTTTAGACAATTGTTGTTGAACAGAAACATAGCGAAAATATAATGTAAAAAAAAAAAAAAATACCGTAACTCTCTAGTTCCAATAACTTTGAAGACTTCCACGGGATTTATAACAATAGTCGCATAGCCCCTACCCTTAATGCTATATACAATAATACAATAATATTTAATAATTGGTATTAAATAATTATAAAACATACACTGAGGTTTTTAACATTCATTTCCGCTAAAAATAAATCAATAACGATTTGAGAATTGGTAAATGGCAACCCTGCATCCAACCTTTAAATTAAATTACGTTTACGAGGGGGTGCAACGAGGGGGTTGTTGTTCGGAGTAATGTTAGTAAGGATAATAAATAAATAAGTAAATAAATAAATAATGAAGACAGTGACGCCGATTTGGAGTTCAAAGCTAAAGATTACTACGGTACGTAAGTTTATTAGATATTATTGCTATTTGTTAGCAGTATTATATGCTTCTTTCTACCATTATCACGTGCATAACGAATATAAGATTATTTATTGTAATATACGATAATTTTAAAGACTGAAGGAGAAAATTGATAATTTTGCTCTCTGAGGTTGGCAACTCTGCGTTAAATCAAACTACAGAGTAATAGGTTTGATTGAATAGGGTGCAAAGAGCAACTTTGTGCAATAGTTTACATCAGGATGAAATATTTCGCATAAATCCAAATTAGATCGTAATAAAGAAAGAAAGAAAGAGAGAAAAAAGGGGCCCGGAATAACTCGGGTTTATCCATGTAAATGTAATAATTGGAGTTCATTCGGGAAGCGGTTAACCATACTATTGTCTTGTCATAATGAAAAGGCTAATGAAGGTATATTCCAGCTATCAGCGTCATATTAATACGTGGTATGATCATCATGGAGCATAATTTCTTTTCGGCTTACAAAAATTATTTTTGATTGTTATCCAATCTTATACAGGGTGTTTTTCAAAACAACACCGACAACACTTGGGAGGTGACGCCTGACGTCAAGATAAGACGAAAAGTATAGACCAACTTAGGTGCACAAATCCTTCCTTTCGGAGTTATAGGCTGCCGAAAACATGAAAAAATGAACTTTAAATATCCATATAACTCCAAAACTATGAGACTTACCATAGTCGGGTCAAGGCTTCATTTAGAAAATATTATGTGTTATTCAAAAATACACCTTTCAGAATCCTAAGGCACTCACGCAACAATTTTTATACAGGGAATTTGGCAATGGGCATATAGTTTGAAGTAGTCACCAACTGCTTCTATAAAGTTGTTGCGGAAGTACCGTAGGATTCTGAAACGTATGTTTTTGGATAGGTCACATGCTAGTTCCTAAATACAGTCTTGACCCGACTACGATAGGTCCCATTATTTTGGAGCTATGGACCCTCAATGTTCATTTTTGCATGTTTTCGGCAGCCTATAACAACGAAAGGAAGCATTTGTGCGCCCAGGTTGGTCGTCTATACTTTTTGCCTTATCTTGGTGTCCGGAATCACCTCCCAAACGTTGTCGGTGTTGTTTTGAAACACCCTGTGTATGACAGATCAGCTTTCACTTTAATGTATTATCCAAACCACATGTATTCTCCTGAAGATCGAACGAGGATGTCTTGTATGAAAGGGGGAAAAGAATTAAAGGAAAAACCTATGAGGAAGTTTGGCATTGAAATGATGTACTTACAGATATTTATTATCAAGTTATTTATGATATCGTATAATTTATGATTTTTATTCATGTTTAAAGTCTATTCTTTGTTAAATACATCAATTATATCCCCACGTTTTAAGCGAAGGAGAAGATAAAACACAAATTGCACTTCCTGTCACAGAGAAATCACGTGGTTGCGTGCTCACAATTAGTGGTTATCCTGGTGGGTTATCTCCATCTTTCTGAGGGTTAAACCCCCTGGCATTGAGAGGGGGACACGCGCACAGCTGGCCTTGTCTTCTTCTTCTACCTATCTCTCTGGGTAATGTCATAGACATGTCAACCTTTAAGGCGCTTCGCTCAGGATATGGCTAAATGCTGACAGGATTCCATTAAATAGAACAGTTCGTTACAAGATATATTGCATTTCATTGTTTCTCTCATTGATAACGATCAATATGGTCAGGCATTGATTGTTTTCATTCTAATGTTAATAATAGTTTACGTGTAAGACGCCACACTGTGGTACTGCTAAGAAATGTAGGTAATATATTTTAATGTGAGATAAATAAAATGATTGACTTAAAAACAACCTTCTTACATGGCCAAACTATCTCAGTCTGCTTTCTTACAGTTCTTCTGTTACTGATCTCGCCTTTACTGTTCCTTGAATTATTTTATTCTTAATTTTGTCCTTCCGCGTCACTCCACACATCCACCGCAGCATCTTCATCTCTGCAAGATGCGACTTCTGTTTCTCTCTTCTTCGTCGTCCAACAATCCATTTTGTATAATAAGGTAGGTCTGACTACTGTTTAGTAAAATTTTCCTTTAAGGCATAATAGTATTCTACGGTCACACATACTCTGCCGATTCTCTCCATGTTGTCCAACTCCTCTAGTATCAACCCCAAGTACTTGAATTTTTTCACCATTACCACCTCTTCTTCGCCCAGTCATATTCTTCTGTTTTTGATTGCGTATTTGCTGAAAGGGCAATGTAAATATTGTGCCTTGGTTCTACTAATTCTAAGCCCTTTTCTCTCCAATGCTCCTCTCCAGGCATCTAGTTTATCTTGCAGAGCTGCCTTGGTCTCACTCGCCGGGGGCGCGGACAAAATCCAAGCGGATAAAATCCAAGAGGACAAAATCCAAGCGGACAAAATCCAAGAGGACAAAATCCAAGCTAAATTCTGACAAGGCGGACAAAATCGAAGCGGATAAAATCCAAGGAACAGTATCATGTTCACTGCTGTGATATGTGCCTGTGAACACTCTAATTAAATTGTATGTTTGTTTCTTTCTTCAATTGTCATGCATTCTAAAATTTTATCTGTAATTCTTCAATTTATTGAAATAATATTTCATTTACTTTTAAAGAACTGAAAATCCAATAAAACATGTAAGATTGTCACAGTAAGAGTGCAGATGAGCTTTAATTACTTATCACATCCATATGAAAGTGTGTAAAAATATTATGTGTGTACAAATACATTGTAAAAGTATGTATTTTCTTCTCAATTTTATTATATACAGTATAATACATTTAAGACACTCAGCATATTATTGTGAGACCAATCATTGGAGTATTTTAATTCCATTCTTATGAGGTGGCATACAGAAGTCTTGATTTGTTTGTTAATAGTGTTTTATGTATATTTTGAAACAAATAATTATGATATACTAATCAAATTTTCGTCAGAAACGATCAAAATGTGAAATATGTAGTGCGTATTTTTAATAATGTAATAATGTGTGTGAATTAAATAATGTAAACGTGTTGTCTAGAAAATCGAAATGTGAAAATGTGTCTAGACAAACTAAATGAAAATGTATATATTATTGGTTATTTTGAGAAGTGTAACTGAAGTAAATACTTTGAGGGTAGAGAAGTATTTTTTTTTATCTAAATTATATCTTTTTAATTTTATTTTTACTTTAATTCTCAATAAATATAATAGAATTAAGTAAGTAGTGTAGTCTTTTTAAGACTGGACTGCTTTGCTGTTATTTGTTATCTCTGATATAGCAAGCCAGTGCTTTCATTTTCTGGTTAATTTATGTGAGTATACTCTTTTTAGTCAAAATATTTCTGATCACCCAAAATTGGATTCACCTGGGCATGTCCTAGCAGTGACCAGACTATTTTATGAGTAATTGAAGATCATCTGCACTCTTACTGTATCAATCTTACATATTTTATTGGATTTTCAGTTCTTTAAATGTAAATGAAATATTATTTCAATAAATTGAAGAATTACAGATAAAACTTTAGAATGCATGACAATTGAAGAAAGAAACAAACAAAATTTAATTAGAGTGTTCACAGGTACATACCACACCTATGCACATGATACTGCTCCTTGGATTTTATCCGCTTGGATTTTGTCCGCTTTACCAGAATTTAGCTTGGATTTTGTCCTCTTGGATTTTGTCCGGTTGGATTTTGTCCTCTTGGATTTTGTCCGCTTGGATTTTGTCCTACACTCCACTCGCCGTACGATGTCATCCGCAAATAGTATATTCCAAGGTGATAACTTTTAGATATCCTTTGAAGTTCGTTCATCACAATTGCAGAAAGGTATGGGCTAAGATTAGATTCATAATGAAGTCTCACTTTCACTGTCCAGCTCGTTGATGATGCATAATGATACTCTAACAGCACAAGATGTGCTAGGTATGCTACATTTAGGTGTTCTAAATTCATCTCTCACATTTGATGCATTTGTTGCTTCTTTTTCTAAGCGATTGTGTACTAGAAGCAACACTTGCATCAAATATATGCGGTTAAAGGAGGACTCTGATTAGCCAAATTCAAAAGATCTCAACAATTTATCCCTCTACAAGCAACATTATCTTCAATGTCTCCGTGGCCAAGTCGGTAGAGTACGCGGCTAGTAATCCAAAGATTGTGGTTCACGCCCACCTCGGCTACGTGTTTTTTAAATACTTTTTTAAAATGTTTTTTAGATTCACCTTAATGTAAACACATTACGCATATAGGTGTTTTGACATTTTGGGGTGTAATTTTGTGGTTCATTGACGCTTACGGCATGGTGAACATACCTAGAACATACTAGGCACGTTCCCCAGGAACATGTAAGGAATGTGCTTAGGGGCGGACATACACTGTGACTATCACTTGCCATGCATGTGATTTCTCTATCAGAGGTACATAAGGCACGCACTGGACACATACCCATGTACCTGAGGGAACATGATAGGCATATGCCTGCTATGTGATTGTGATTTTAGGATATTAGGGGCCCTAGAAATAATACTTATTCGTATAGCTTTGGGATCTGTCAACATTGTCTTTTTAATTAATTTGTCATGTATGGAACGGGCCCAGGGGCGTGCGGGAAGGTCCACAGGCTCCGGGGGCCCAAAAAGTATAAGAGAAAGATGGAAAAGAAGGGCGTATTTTGGAATTTTCCGGAAGGGCCCAAACCAACTTTTTCTAAGGGCCCAAATATTAATGCTTGCCCCCTCCCCCAGAGAAAATGTAATGTACGGCGGTGTTAACGTGGCTTCTCAGGTTAAAGTGCTTGTGGAATGTTGAGCAGCCAAGCAGTGACGTGTACAGAAAACCCTCCTTGACTATTAAAAAAATAATAATAATAATGTGTGTAGAGTACCGTTTCTCCTCATTGCAAATTATATATGTATTAATTCGTAGTAGAAATAAATATTGTAAATTGAGTAGTAGACTACAGTATCTTATTTTATATGCCCATTATATGCATGCACTTTTTTTTTTTTTTTTTTTTTTTTTTTGAGGATAGGTCTACTTTCGTTAACCGGAAACCTGTCTCTAAGTTGCGAGTCTCGTTCGGTTCAGCTAAAAACAGGTTTTACTGTATTAGTAAAGCTATATGTCTGTATTTTCAGGCTTTCGTCGTGCGCAGAAGCAATATATGGTGGTTGCAGATTGTTTCAGTGACCCAGAACGAACTCCGTTTTTCAGGTGTGATCTTCCTCTCCCTGTCTCTCACTTGAGAAGAGGGGATGAGATAATTAGTAGCTGTTATTCACAACAGAAACGAACACGCACGCACGCCTTCACACATATAAAGGGGGAAATAGTTCTCTATCATTTCCTGGCCACCTGGACTCGACCCCTTGGCCTCTCGGCACCACACACAAGAAAGACAAATGCATGGACGGTGGCAGTGGATGCTGAATGCGGAAATTAAACTTGTTACTAGTAATAATAACGATCTCCACAGGCCATTGTTTTCAACTTCCTCTGCAAACGAAAGACACGTGCTTAAAACAAATTAACCACAAATACAAAGGTCTACTGACACTCCATTTGATACCACTTCCCACATACATTTTTTCTGTAAAACTTTTTACATAACCTTATTTATAATTGTGTATTTTTTTTTATTATAATCGTAATTAGGTTCCTCATCCAGGCACTCAACCAATCATGGATAAAAAATATTAAAGAACAAAATACTAATATTTTTGTACTGAACACTAAACATGTGTAGACTGGCTAAAGTAATTCCTTCCATCCAATCAGTTTCTACCATTCTGAAATCTCTGTTTTAGAAGACGCGTGTTCGAAATTAGATAAGGATAACAGTTTGGAAAAAATTATAGGTGCAAAGGGTGAATACTGTTTCACATAGAGTTCAGCCACTTTTTTTAATTACAACTTTTTTTTTTAATTACAGACAACGTTATTTGCAAAATCTTGCGATAGAGATACATACTCAACATGTACAGGGTGTTTCAAAACAACACCAACATCGTTTGGGAAATAATTCCTGACACCAAGATAAGACAAAAAGTATAGACCAATCTGGGTGCACAAATGAATCATTTCCGAGTTATAGGTTGTTGGAAACATTAAAAAAAATGAATTTTAAAGATGGCTATGGGACCTTCCCTGGCCGGTTCAAGATTTCACTTACGAACTGGTATGTGCCGTATCCAAATACCCATGTTTCAGATTCCTACGGTACTTCCGCAACCATTTTTAGAGAGGTAGTTGGTGAGTACTTCAAATTATATACCCGTAGAGAAACTTCCTGCATAAAAATCGTATGAGTATCACAGGATTTAGAAACATGTATTTTTGGATAGCGCACATATTAGTTCATAAGTGAAATTTTGACCCAACTACTGTAGGTTCCAAGGTATTGGAAATATGGATCTTTAAAGTTTATTTTGTCATGTTTTCAGCAGCCTATGACTCCGAAACGAAGCATTTGTGCACCTAGGTTGGCCTATACTTTTCTCTTATCTTGGTGTCAGAAATCACCTCCCAAACGTTATAGGTGATGTTTCGAAACACTCTATAGGTGCAAAGAATGAATACTGTTTCACATGAGTTCAGAAAATTTTTAATGTTAATTACAGGCAACGTTATGTGCAAAATCTTATAATGCGTAGATATACTGTACATACTCAATCTACATATAGCTCACTGTACGATGAGGACAGAATTTGAATGTATAGACTCTTGTTTACTTCAAATTGGACATATTGTTTACTATCAATTTCGAAAATTTTGAGAAAATTCTTGTGAGATTTTAGCTAAATTTCTCCCAAACTTTGAAAAAGAAATGCAAGATGAGGATTACACTATCACTTGCTGGATAAGTTCACCATTACGTCTCTAATGAAATACTTCGTAATAGTGATAATTAATAAATAAGAATAAGCAATAATAATAATTATTATAATTATAATTATAATTATAATTATAATAAAACGAATTTGAAAAGTTCTCTTCTGTTTACATTTCTCCCTGTTGTTGGTTTATAATACAGTAGTTTAGAATAGAATATTAATCCTTTTACAAAAGCAAAGCGTCTCAGTCTGTGAGTAACGTCAATCCCTAATAGTTAACAGTCCCGCTAATAGTTGTCGCTACCTGCGATGCTTATCTGCCTACCTAACTCCCATTGATAACTTCAGCGTGCAGATAACTTTCGGTTTTAAAATTATTGAGATCAGTGGCGTATTTACGGGGCTAGCAGGTTCAATCTTCCCCAAAGAAATGTGATAGTTTTTCACATTCCACATACAAGAATACTAATTCTTCTTATCATTGCTAAGAATTTCATTGACTTTCCATTTTCTGATGCTCTTTGTTCAAAAATAATACTGTGTTTGTGAAATTTCAATCCATGTAAGAACTACGTTCTTTTTTTCTTTCTTTCGTTCATTCTACTCTTCTGTTTCTTTTTCTTAGTTGTTAGTTTCTTTCGTTTTTCCTATCACTTTCGATCATTGTCAGTTGTGATTCAAGTCGGCCGTTGTCAGTAACACCAAAACTAAGAGGAGCTGATAAGCGAAACTTGTGTTCCACACGAACTTGAACGGATATCAACATAACGGGAGTTTAGTTATTATAGCAAAAGAATATTTACATTGTTCAGTTATAAAGAAAAATAAGTGTTTGAATTAAAGAAAATCAAGAGGGGGAATAAGTAGCCTGGGAAATTAGGTAGGCCAAGAGGGTGCTTCCTTTTACTTCCAAGTAAGAACAGAGTAATAGGTTAGAGTCACTGCTAAATTTTTGTATCATATCCCATAACATTCACCGGTCTGCAATTCTTGCCATTAAAACTGCAATCAGTATATTACAGCTTTAACTTGTTTCAACATTTCCTTTCAGATAAAAACATACACAGAACTGAGTATTTCCATTTCTTTTCTATAATTAAACCAGTTAAGTTGAAATGGGATTACAAATATTCAACGACTGTTTGCACAAGAGTCATTTCAGATTTGCCGTTTGAGATGGGGTAAGGTCCTCCACCGACATAAAAATCTCACGTTTCTTCATAGTATATTAGTAGATAATCGATTAAAATGTATTTAATCCTCACACTCAGGTGGGCTCCCCTGCTTCCCTATGCTGTGCATACCCCCCCCCCGGAAGAAAATCCTAAATACGCCACTGATTGTGATAATTTAATTGCAAGTTAAGAAGTGCACTGTTTCAATTAAATTACTTCAAAATACGACGAAGGCCATAACCATATTTAGATTCGCGTCTCAAAATTCATGTTTGCCACTCAAATTGGTAAACAAACAAAAAAAAAAAAAAAAAAAAAAGTTAATTGCAAATAACTAGAACTTTCAATTAAGTATACAATTTTAATCTATAGCTATTGGCGACTCCATTTTACTACAAGAGGAAATTGCAGCGGAAGTAGGTTTGCATTCCTCGCCTCCGAAAATATCAACCCTTGGATTGATAAATGCAGGATGTACTTTACGTTTGTATGATTAGAACATTTGTCTTAACAGCTCAATTTTATTTTTCTGCTATGAAAGTTTTCGAATATTTTAAGAGATGTTTTTATACTTTCATTTTTTTCTAAATTCTGGATTAATTGGAATACAAATAGGTGTCAGTACTTAAAAATTATTTATCTTTATTGTGTGGGGGGATTGTAGAATAATACCCGTTAGATACTACAGAATCAGAGTGTCTTTTATTGGCTCCCTACCCTCCTCCCCAAAAAATCTGGGTGCGTGCCTGCTGGACTTTGACATGTTTTAATAGCACCCTCATTAAAATACTCTTGTGTAAAACGAATGCGACTATGATCGATATTAATTGTAGTTACTCAGTAACGTAATATAGAGTATGCGAGATTTAATTGCGATTTATTGGATCGAAATATCTAATATATTTCAATTTTAAAAAATTCTTGTACACCTTGTATCTTGAGAACTACACATAATGTAGCCAAACCCAAATTATCACTTAACTCAGTATCAAGTGCTTATTCCGTAGAAAATATGAAAAGTCGATTTAGGGGTCGTTCAAAAATTTTGTGGTCTCTGATCCAAAAGCTAGTTATTGGCCAAGATTGCAGTCTTTTGATCTTTGCATTTTTTAGATCATTTCTAAAACTCTTGTTTCTTGAATTTGTATTTTCTCTTTCAAAAAGGATTTTCATGAAAAACTTTGTAAGCAAAAAAGTACACCATTGATACAAACTATAAAATGAACATCATACATTTATTTAAAAAGCTATCAGAGTATATCATAGAGATAGTATATCGCTAACAATGTACTTTATTTCCCTCGTCCTTTGCAGTACGAGACTGTCTACCAGGTATATATAACATATTAAGGAGAAATTATGAATATAATTTTGATGGAATGAAAATAAATAAATATATTTTTTAAATAATATATTACTTTCTGATTTCTGTTAGTTGTTATTGGACGTTTTGACAGTTCTGTTGAATATTCATTTTATCTACATAATGTTCCTAATTGAATAGTAATCACGTTCACCTGAGCGTTTTGTGTACTCTGTGAGTAGCTTCTGTTTTGTAACTCTTTTAAAGAGATTGTGGTGATAGGATCTAAACCACTTAGCATCTGTTATTGTGTGAGTTGAAGGATAGAGGAAAGTGACGTTTCTGTCTCCAAAGGTCATGTTGACAACACTTTCCACTTAGGGACAGAACCTGACCAAATAACACTTGCCTTGGGGTAGTACAGGGACTAAAGCCAGCTGGGAACGATATTTACATGTTCTGTCTGTTGGGATTGACTTCTGGAGTCCTCTTATGTAATAAGATATCCATCCAGCTGTATATGTTGACCAAAGAAGAGAAAAATTGATTTATCAGATGGTTCTATTGTTAAGTCGCACTCTTGTTTGTTCAGGGTAAGGTCTACCCTCCGCCTACACTTAATTTTCAGACTGTATTTTGATACGATCTTCAGCTTGGAAAATCTTTATCTGGGTACCTCTAGATTTTATTATAAACACGATTACTTGTAATATTATTTTATCTTGCAAGGAAATTATAATCTAAGTGCACCTCATATTTCTCGTTCTGCAACATAAGCATGTAAGTTTATTGTGAAACTAAGCCTAACAGCCCAGGAATCAACATATTGTCTAAGTGGCACGAATCACGCCAGGAGAAACCTCAGCGTCCTCCCCTGCACACTTATTTTGGAGCAAAAGACTTCGACGTTTCACAATAAACTTACCTGTTCGTTGCAGGTGTTTTGCTGCAGACTGTATAATCCTGATTTACTGTCAAAAAGCAACTGTTAACACTGACAAAACATGGACTTCTTCTCTCTACGGTCCTTTGTCTATATTGAATTCGTGGAAATCAATCTCAAATCGTGATCTCTGAAGCAAAAGACTCGATGTAACAAATTGTCTTGCCTTTATATCCAACGATTGCCTAGGAATCTACATATATTAAAATGAAAGTGACTATGTTTGTGACTCTTGAACCACCTGATGATCTCAATCAGCTTTTCAACATAAATGAACTTCGGGCCTGGGTTGGTTTTTATCATTTCATTTTGACGGTACAACTTAGGGGAGGGGGAAGAGAAAGATATTTAAAATGATCGAAAATGACCAATATTAGTGTCGAATTTATAGTTTCCGGGGCCCTGAGATGAACAGTGACACTACCGATGCCGGTTAAATCCAAATTCACCCCTTTATGTCCAAAATGAAACGTATTCTCTCCGTGCGAAGAATGACTATTCTGCTAGTACATTATATTAAATTCTCCTTCTGCCCTTCAGTGAAATTTACAAAAAAAAAAAAAAAAGTACCAAAGTTATGCACATTAGACCAAAGGAGACAGTTAATTAATGAAAATGAAAGATTAGGAAATCAATGGTGGGGTGAGAATGTGGGAGAAAAAGGAACAACACAGAAAATTCACGGAAAATTTACAACAAAATCACATGGCTTGTGATGAAACCGGAGCATCCTTGCAATAGAGGTGAACGCTGTAGCACTGAACCACAATGCCCCCTCCCCTTCCTGTTTGAGAGCTATATGTTCAGCAGTTCAGAACAAATACTTATTTCTTCTCCAGCCTTTCGGAGCTTAATTTCGAAATTTTGGAGATCTTAAAAAATATAGCTCAACTTATGACCACTGATGATTCTTAATTTTTTTTCTTTTTAATTTATTTATTCATGAAATAGCTTTTACGTGATGGTATAGTTTACAAAATTATTTATTTTATTCCAAGCAACAAGATCTTTCACTCATCTCCCCATCTTCAGACTGACTTTTTTAAGGTTTAACATGAGATAAACTATCCCCATTTGATTATCTGCCATTATACAAAATATTGTAATTCACTAATACGTTCTTATTGAAAGTGCTATTTACGACGCTATTGAAGCCCCTACCCCCACTTCCACTGCATCCCCTAAGTTGAATTCCCAAAAGTGAATGACATACATTCATATTCTGTGAATAAAAATGTTCCCATTCACCAAAGTTTACATGTTTACGTCTAGCACATGTAATCCACTCAATGAAGGTCAAAAAACGCTAAATAGAAAAATAAATCGCGTAGTTTTGGAATTCTGCACAGTTGTGAGAAGAGTACCCCAAACGACATACTAAGTCTCCGAGGGTAAGAGTAAGGTAGTACAAGAGGGTTTAATGCTAGTTTTTCTTAAATACTTATATATATATATATATGAAAATATTCGTGTTATATATTATAGAATAAGAAGTTTAGAAGATAGAGGAGGATAAAAGTAAATATTACAAAAGGATCTGGTTATAATTTCAGTGTTTGGTCGATTATTTAAAAAAAAAAACTAAATCCAGCTTATACAAAGGTAATATACAATTTCGAGCACAAACACACTAACGTGTGGGTCGCTTTTAAACGATTGTACGTCGTATCCCACACCTTGCTTACCTTTCTAAAACTCCAAGTATGTGCAAACGTAGCTTGTATGTCTTGTGGTTGATAGCTACATATTAGAAACGGCAGTTCATAGAAACAAACAGTTTTCTAGAAGCAATTAACAGTCCCAAGAATATATTCCATCTCTAAATATATTCGTTGACGTTGCCTTTATAAACATCAGCGAAATAAATAAATAATGAAGTGTAACACCTTCGGTCAATATGCGTGTAATAGAGGACCTTTGGCGTTGGTCCTCTCAATATGAGTAAAATAAATAATACACCGTAAAGCAACGCTTTCGGCCTTCCCTTGTCAGTTCAAGGACTAACTGCCATGTCTGTTCTTGGAAAACTTGGGCTCAGATGTCATCTGGACTGTTACCAATCAGCTTAGCCTTCAATATATATATATATATATATATATATATATATATATATATATATATATATATATATATATATATATATATATATATAAACTATAGACTCGATACTAAAATCGGTCATTTTGAATATATTATTTTTCACCTCCCAATCCTAATGACGACGGGGCCTAAAGTTGAACTTTAACGACGTCAGAAGTGTTACTATTCATCTCAGCAACTTAAGAATTGTGAATTTCACACCAACATCGGTCATTTTGGACATGTTATTTTCTACGCTCTCCAGCATTATGGTGATGTTGGCTAAAATTGGACTTGAACGACATCGAGATTGTTACTATTCATCTCAGAGACCCCGAAAACTATGAATTCGACACTAATATATCCGACTTGAAGAAAATATTCGGGGGGGGGGCAAACAATGAATAAATATATAATCATATTCAGCTGTTTTCTATCAACTGCTTGATAAAGGAACCCTTCCCCCCTGATCTCGGTCCGCTGCATCCGCTCCTCTGCGAAATTCATGAGCGAAGTCAAATTTGTCTAAAGGCATTAAAACAAATTCAAGTTCAAATTCTGGGAACTTCGCTGCACCACACTGATCTTCACTTGTCACATCAGTGTTGCCTAGTGTTGGTTGAAGCTTCAGTGTTCTATTAGACACCGTTTTAAAAATGGCGCTTTCTAACGAATAAGAAGGCTGTTCCTAATATTGAATTAAAGGCAAGACGAAATTTACGACAGAAATTCTTGCTCCTCTTTGTTAATTCTTCCTCAACTGGTTTATATGGGGGGAGGACCCCATTTTTAAATATTCGGGGGGCCAAAAGTGCCCTGCTCCCCCAAACTCGGCGCCTATGAATATAGGGCTATCTCCCTTCATGCACCCATTTTACCTCCATGATTCCCCCGTGACGAAATTAGAAAAAAGGAGTTGTACAGAATTAGATAATCTGAACATCTACCCGTGTATCTAGTGGCGTATTTACGATTGTGTTTCGGGAGGGGCTTTGCTAACTTTATTCCTGAAAATGTGAAAATTCTGCGAGATATTTCATTTACTTTAAAATAGTAAATAACATTTCGGGAAGGGCTGAAGCCCGGAAGCCCTCCTTAAATACGTCACTGCGTGTACCTAATTAGACTACTTCTATCTTTGCAAAAAGCTGATGACAAATGGACAAACACATTATTTTATTAGAGTCAAGATAAATACAATAGACTTCCGATTATCCGAGGTAATTGGGACTGAGTCTACCTCGGATAATACGAAGTTCAGAAGTGATTAAGTACAACAATACACGTATTATGAGATTATTGAAATTAAAACAATACTTTTAAACACATACAGTGCTTTTTTTTTTTTTCAAATCAGCGATTGTTTCCTGGGACATCTTTTGACGTTCCTTTGACGCTGTAACGTTGCGCCAAAACTGTAGGTAGAGAAATTCAACTGGCATTTTCTTTAAACTACATCGGTTAAACCAGAGGCTCGGTTAACCGGAACTCGGATAATCTAGAGTCTACTGCAATGCAAGTTTATTTTATTTTATTTTATTATTTCTTTTTAGAAAGAAAGGAACATGTAAGATGACTTGAAAATATCGATAGAATTACACCATTAAAATTACTGTTTGTTTTGAAGAAATAAGATTACCGTACTTCCTTATATATGTAAATTATTGGGGTGAAAAAAGAAGGATGATGCCTTGTATAGCAAACAACCTTGACATGTAATTTTGTAGAAAAAATCAATTAACGAGGTGATATTAACAGAAGCAAAAGAAAACAGTGAACTAAATATGTAGAAGCGAAAGATTATGAAAGATTTAGCTTCGAACATACCTCTTCCAGGCACGTTACCAGGATTTTGTAAAAGAGGAGGGGTCCGTGACATGAAATACTGTGGTCATCACAACAGGGTCTCGATCATTCTAAACTATTTTACTGGAACATATATCGGTTCGTTCAGCCAGGATTTCGTAACGGGGGAAGGGGGGGGGATAACATGAAATTCTGAATGCCCAGAAGCTCGATCAATCTAAACTACTTTACTATCAACATAATGGTTTGTTAGGACAATAAAATGAGGATATGTTGCTAAGTATTTTAATAACAAACTATGAGAAATCTCGAGTAAAATAATAATAATAATAAAAACATGCTGAAAAAGATTTTACAATATTTACATCCTTCCTCTGTTCATTTAATTCAGCAACAATTTTCCGTTCAATAACAATTTTCCTTTCATTATGACCCCAACTATTATAAAAAGTACATATTCACTATTATAAAAAGTACATACTCAATAATGTCTTGTAAAATATTTTACAATATTTGCGTTTCTTTCTCTGTTGAATCAAATGTTAACAGAACTTTCTTTCCACATAAATTTTTGTTTTTTGTATTCCGTCAACTACTATCTGTTCCAATGACAGGTTAAAGGAGCAGTAGAAAATTGTTTTTGAAATAACATGTTTGGTACTGCAAGGATGCGATGACGAAAATTTATGATTAAAAAATGTTCACGTTGTTACACAATTGTACTATACTTTCGGAAGTTTGAAATCTCCCTTGAAATCCCCCTGACTAGTAGCAGGAATTCTGAGAATAGGTAACTTTTCTAGAAATTTCAAATTCGCTGACTCTTCCAGGATATCTCGTTCATCTCGCCACCATGTATTGCAAGTAATACAAATCTCCTCATAAGAAAGAGTAACCAAAAGCTTCTTGTAGTTTTTTTAATTATTTTTAACGCGGTCTTTCTTTTTCTCATTTCATTTCTTTCATCTTTCCTTATTTTTTTTCCATTTCTGGTCTCGAAGGGGGGGGGGTCCGGACCCTCTCCTTGGCTACGTACCTGCCTCTTCCATTGCAGTCTGTTGCGTATGTCTCATTGTAATGTCTCCAACATCTGTTACCTTTCCGGTTCCGGTGCATAGCGAGATATGGCTCCCGAATTAAACCACAAATCATGATCTACATTGTTTCGTAAAGAAGAGGAAAGAGAAGCCCTAAATCTGTCTGTTATTCCTCCCCCCAAAAAACTCAGAGCTATTTTGCGAATGGGCTTACATGCTCATCACTTAATGGGGCTGAAAACTAATGAATTGATCTTCCACGTGAACTGAGAGTTGTGAACGCCGGAAGTGCCATAAACCTCAAAGGACAACAGCTTTTAATTGTGATTTCCGGTATCTGATTGAGAATCTCGAATAACCAGTGTTGCCAGACAATATAATTGTCAGCCAATGTTAAGTTAAAAATGAAATGTTAGTAATAAGAATTAGAATCTACCCTGATAAAAAATGATAGAATTTACTCTTTTAAATGAAGTAATTTTAACAGTAATTTCTGTAGAAAAATGCAAGTTTTCTAATTTTACTAAAGTGCTACCTGATCAGGTTGATTAGCGACCAAACTTGATGCCTGGTTGACAATCTTACATTCTTTATCTAAGGTATGAGATTTATATATGCTTGTAAATATATTATTAATATTATAAACTCATTCTGCCTGTTTTAATACATGGACCGGAGACGTCAACACTTAAGAAAATCAGACATTCACCGTTATGCAGACTACACAACGAAGCTTGGAAAGCGGAGACCCGGGTTCGATTCGCAGCAAACTCTTGTTGTTCGGATTCCACGTTAAAATGTAGGTGCATGTCTCATGTAGTCTCTCTGCTGAAAGGAATGCTAAACTCAAAATCAAATCAAATCAAATGAAAAGATATGTGTCTTAAATCACTCGCATAGATAGAGGAAGAGTTATATGGAGCAGAAATATGACAGAATAATAGACCTAAAACAAACGCATTGAAATAGGAATGGACAAGACATTTTGCAAGAAAAAAAGGTCGATTAGTTGATAGAAACAATCCTTGACTACATACCAAGAGATAAAAAAAGGACCTAGGAAACGGCCTCATACGAAGTGGTGTGATGAAATCAAGAAGTACTGCAAAGTAATGTAGAACGAATTCCCCAAATTAGATGGCTGAGTCAAGAGATAGAGACGCCTTCTTCCAGCACTGGATTGATAATCTTTGATTATGAAGGTGATACTATATACGAGCATAAGTAATTTTAATTTTAACAGGTAGACTGCCTTGAGCATCATATGTGGTGCTCACTTTATTTCTCTATGGGGCCATGAGCACCATATATGATGCTCATATTTGATATCACAAATTACTAACCTATCCAGGTTCTTGAGCATCATATATGATGCTAATTGTCACAAATTACTGTGAAAGACCATGAGTATCACATATGGTGCTCGGCTCCCATTGGTACATTTTCGGGAGAAAAAATAGCGCGACAAAAGCGTGATATTACTACCCATAATCGAGCCAAAGGTAAGAAGAAATTTATGGCCCCCTGGGACCAGTACCCTCAAATCACTTTGGCAGTCAGAGTATAATTCACAACTAGTAAAATGCAAATTAAAATTAGTATATAGTAAATTAAAGAGAGGAATCTGTGAACAAGGTATAGTTTTAAATCGAAAGATATAAATTGATCCGAAAGGGGATCAAGCACAATTGAATCCGATCATCTATTGACATGACGAAAGAGTTCGAACATAGATACCGGTAGGTCTGTGATAAGACGCCAAGCACTGTTTTAGAAGAGACTTTTGAAAGTTCGGTAGTCGGATTTGAAGAGATGGTTCGAATTTATACTCACCTAAATCTATTAACTCAATTTTTTTAGTTTTTATGAGTCACTGTAGAAGGATGCCGGGATACCACCCTTAATATTTATAATAACGTAAGAGAGGTTCAGGCTTAACACAATTTATTAATAAGAAGTTCTTTAAGAAAAAGTAAACCATTTGAATATTTTAGTAGAATAATGTGAAGATATCAATCTTGAAGTGGATGTAGAAAACACAGAATAGACCTACTTGAAACAGCACGACACTATGTTCAATATACATGAAATAAATGAATTAAAAATAAAATCTTTGACTTTATGCCCCACGGTTATGCCCCCATAGTTAAAGATGATGATTTATGGGAGAAAATGATTATAAAATAATTTGTCGAATGAGAATGTGGGAGGAAATGCGAGAAAACTCTAATATATAATGTTGTCCACCATATAACCTGTGATCCAGTCATGGATGAGATTCAGACAGGGACCTGTCGCACCTGAAATGAGCGCTATACCACTGAACTACCGTGGCCCCTGTAGGTGTAAGTATAGTCCCAGATTCAATATAATTAGCTTCTTTTAATATCACCTGGCAACATTGAAAGAAGGGTAGTATTTCGTGTTGTTGTGATTTTCCTAACCTGCGCCCTTTTACGCCTACCATCTGTTGTCTAATGGAAAGGGGGAGGTATGTGGATGCTGCTACGAATAATGACCAGATATTAGAAGGGTGAGGGACTGAAGAAGTGATGATATTGTACTAATGGGAGGAGGGTAGAACATCACAAAACACGTGGTTGTGTTATTTTGCGTGTAGCCTCTGACAAGATTGAGTGCTTATCTATTAACGGTATACATCATACATTGTCTATAAGTTGTGCAATTGTTCTAACAGCGGGGAGTGCAAAATGTATTACAAATTTTGAGACAATTTTTGGTTTCTTTGGAAATAGCCTGCTTCTATAATTTTTATACAACCTCAAAGGATTCACGCTAGTTTTACATTAACATCAGTGTTATTTAAAATATGTACACCATTTTTAGTAAAAGAGCTCATATATTTTTTAACACTACGATTGTGTCCTTTAGTCTGATGGAGACAATGATGAAGACAAGTGAATGATAATAAGAGAATCAGTAGAATGGTAATGTGGAAGGAAACGGGAGTACCCCAACAAAACTCGTGGACTTGGAGTTATCCACCACAAGTATATCGGAATGCAAATGCAAATATGAAACATATTGGTTCGATAGTTCCTATTGAATTGAAGAAAATGGTGTGGGTGATTGGAAGTCCTTATCGGAAGTTTTCGAGAAAACAGAAAATCTACTCTTGTAAAGACAGTAGAGAGGATCACGAGAATTTTATGTATGTGATATGGATAGTCACTGTTAAAGTCTCCGTTGCCCTTTAAAATATTAACGGATTGACTGAATTAACGAACTCAGGTGGGGGTAAAGGCTCTAACTAGATCTATCTATTACAAAAAATCAGAATTAAAAAATCACATTCATTCAATAATTGTCGTGAGTAGTAACGAACGGACAAGTCGACTAACAATGCAATCTTGTAGTGACCCTGCGTGGCGTAGTCGCTGACGCTCTCGTCTTTGGTGCAAGCGGTCCCGGAATCGATTCCCGGTAGGAACATGCCATCGAAAAAGTGTAAAAGCATTTCCAGGCCAAATATCTTGAGCGATATTTTCCTGAGTTTTCGTCATCTGCATCAAACAAATGCTGGGATGGTATCTAACACAGGTCTGAGCCCGCTTCATTCCTTCCCTTTCGCCGGCTTATAATTGCCGAGTGACGTTATCCGTCATACGTGACGGACTAACATGGACATAGGTGGCGAAAGCCCAGAAATTTAAATCTAATGGAATCTTATGTCTCGCCGCGTATCCCCTCATCAAACGTTCCATTCTGACGCAGTGTTTAATGAGAGAGCTTTAACCCAAAACTATAATGCATTCTTAATCTTTAGTTTTTAGCTAATAACATATCGAAAGATGAGAGATAAGTTAATTTATTCATAACACCAGTCCAATAGATCACATACTTTTGAGGATAAATGTAGTTTTCGAAAAGAAAAAAATAGTTTCCGTGAAGACAACGCCATTCACCAAATCACTAGTAATTATAACACCTACACCAAGAATTAGTGCTAACTTTACCGCATAGAAAGAAAATTAGTGCAGTTATCAGAAAGCCAAAGTTCCACATTTTTTGTGGATGTCACGGTCTACACGTGAAAAGAGTCCCACTCACTTTTAGTGATGGATCACTCATTTTGGAAACTATCTCAATTAGTGTTACATCATTGGTGATGACATTGCATAGAGAGAAAACTAGTGCTGTTACTAGAAAGCAATATTCTACAATCTTTGTGGATGGGGCCGTTTTTATGTGAAGAGCATTCCACTCTTAATAATGCAGGAGTAACTTTGGGAAGTACGACAGCATTGAGTGCTAAATTAGTGCTGAGTACACCTAGGGATACGCACGAGTCAAGTGGAGTCGAAATTTAAGCCTGTCTCGACTCGACTCGAGAAAATGTCTTGACTCGAAAATATATTTCTGTCTCGACTCGACAGTTTCAGTCTCGACTCGACTCGAATTCGGAACGGGACGTCTCGAAATTTGAGTCGAGACAACATATACGAGTTAAAATATACGCACACATCAGCCAGAACATTATGACTACCTACCTAAGTGTCAGTATGTCCACCTTTGGCACGGATAACAACGGCGACGCGTCTTGGCATGGACGCAATGATCCTTGGTAGGTAGAGATGCAAAAAAGCCGGCTTTTTTGAATCGATGGTTTTTTTTTCACATAAAAGGCGGCTTTTTTGGGAAAAAAACGAGAATTTTGGAAATTTTGGCTTTTTTCAACTTCATGATTTTTCTATCCAAATAGCTTTCTTATAGTATATTCTATAGTTAGATAAGAATTCCATGACCTGAATGTGATATTTCGCTCTGAAATTCACCATCAAGATGGATGGAGCACGTGTTTTACGAATTAAAGCTAACATGAAGAATGTAGTATTTGAGGGTAATTTTAGAGGCTATTTAACTTTATTTTAACTTTTGAGTTATCGACATCTCTTTTCTTCTCTAGTTTGTCATCCGTGTTTCATTTCTAAGAGCTTTTAGTACTCTAGCTTCTAGCGCAAAAGTTAAACTTGCCCGTTTTTCTATTTATCCGTCAAAGCGTACGTTTTTCAATATATCCGTCAAGCCGTACTTCCATATTTCTGTTATACTGTAGCTGTGAAGTGATTTAGCAATAATTTTCCGGACACAACCTTGAATACCAATTTATACAAATAATCAGTAGCGGATTTAGAAAAGTACTTTAGGAGGGTTTTTTCTGATTGTTTCGTTTCCTAAAAAGTCCTAATTTTATTTGGGAAGTGCTTGAAGTTTATGAGTACAGGCATAATATTTCGTTTCGTTTATATGTTTAGCAATAATCTTCCGGATACAACTTTAAAAATCATTTTACACTGAGAATCAGTGGCGGATTTAGAAAAGTATTTTGGAAAGGGTTTCTTACTAATGTTTAGTTTTTTTAAACATTCGTAATTTTTATTTGACGGGAGCTTAAAGTTTATGAGTAAAGGCATAAATGATAGATATTTCGTTTGTTGCAGACATTCCGTAACTTTGGGGAACGGGCTTCAGTCCGAAAGACCGCCCCCCTAACCTTCGCAAAACCGTCACTGCTGGTAATTAGTAATAATAACGATTTAAAAACAATAAAAAAGGAAGTCGCCCAACTCACAGTACACGCACTATTTCTACATTCACAGATGGAATGAAGAAAAGGTTTGTCAGAATGGTCGAATGCTGGTTGAATCCCGGACTTCCCGATAGAAGCGCCAAAGCTAATCACTCAGTCATGTTTGTTGTGGAGTTGTATTTAGCTTAACTTAAATATATTCCGTAGTTTTTTTTTTTGGGGGGGGGGAGTTCCGTAATGATATGTTGAATCCCTCTTGTTAAAAATTCAGAAAACTTGAGGACTGGGTAAACTGTGATGGTGGTTCTATAAAACTTAACTGTAGAATTTCAAGAATATACAGAACCAAAAGCTCTAGATGTGCAGCCTTTAAGTGTATCATATAAATCTAAGTATTTCTCTTATGTTTTATTTTAATTTTATTTTGTTTCAAAAAGAGGGTATGGAATATTTTGAAGTAAAATACTAGATACAATTTGGTAGTTATTTGTGTGTTTTTTAAAAAGAAGTGTTTACTTTTAGGGTTGGCTGGTTTGCACCTTTTTTTTTTTTAATAACTGGTTTAAACCAAAAAAAATAAAAAGAACGAAAAATGCGAATCGTGTGAACTTCATGGAGACGTTTCCACATATGAAACCATCTGCATTCGTTTTATTTAATTTTCACCTTTTAATCAAGGCGTCCCATGTTCAATTCTCGGTCGAACCACCTTCTTTCATGCGTAAACCAAGTAGCGGTTCGGATGTCACTTTAAGCGAAAGTCTTCTTGATAACCTCGCTATTACGTAAGTATGTTAAGCCTAAACATACGAAACGAAACCAAATTGTATATCTCTGCATGCCTGAATGCCTGTTGTTTTATAAAGAAGCCAATATTGCTTAAATATATTGATAGAAATTGGCAAAATTTATCGATTGCCTACGTAGCTTCCAACATTAGCTTGGATTGTATTTTCAATGATATGTACTCACTAAATTTGTAATTTAATACCTCAGTTTTAGCGTACTGATTATGATACGTTGACCTTTAAATTTTACATGCAAAGCAATAACAGGATTTTCCCGTTATTGTCTTACATTTCAAGTAATGACGGGATTTTCCCAATGGCTAGGGCGGGAGATTCTCAACTTAAGAAATTTACTGACCGCACTTCTTTAAGCTTATGGGAGTTCTTCCGGCATAACCCCGCTGTTGCATAATAACATCAAGGCGAAACAAACTTAGGCTATTTCTGTGAATATGTAATATAAATACATAAAGCAAAAAATCTAAGTTAAAAAAGCCTGGTTTAAACCAAAAAAGCCTGGTTTAAACATCCCCCAAAAAACGGGTTTTTGGCATTTTCAAAAACAACCACGGTTCTTGCCAACTCTGCTTACTTTTGTATATAGGAGGTTAAAAAATTCTTATTATATACATTGGTTAATCCTGTGGAATTCATAATGTAAATATGTTGAAGAAAAATTGTTTGAAATATTTTTTTGAAATACATAGTTTATTTTCGATGTTTTATATTATTATCAGCATCAACCACTAATTAAATGATTTTTTGTGTTATAAAGAAGCGATACAAAGTCTGTTTTATCAATTTAAAGCAGTATTTTGAAAAAAGCCCAAAATTTCCCAAGCAAAAAAGCAAAGCAGAAAAAACCGAGTTTTTTTCCAAAAAAGCCGGTTTTTTTCCGAGCCCTTGCATCTCTATTAGTAGGTCGCTAGAGAGAGTTGGCAACACATGTGCACACACAGGTCACCTAATTCCCGTAAATTCCGGGGAGGGGGCGATGTGCTCTGACTTCACGTTCAATTACATCCCAGATATGTCCGATTTGTTTCAGATCCGGGGAGTTGAGGTTCCAGCACATCACTTGAAACTCGCCTCTGTGTTCCTCGAATCACTCCATAACACTCCTGGCCTTGTGACATGGTGCATTATCTTGTCGAAAAATGCCACTACCATTGGAAAACATGGTCGTCATGAAGAAGTAGAAGTGTGAGTCGTAGTCTGCAAGCAGTGTGCGATACGCCTCGGCCGTCATAGTGCTCTGCTCGAGTTCCACTAGACACAAGGATGCTCACGTGAATGTTCCTGAGAGCATAATTAAGCCGCCGCCAGCTTGACTCCGTCCCACAGTACAGGTGTCAAGGAACTGTTTCCTTGGAACACGACGGATTCGCACCCTCTCATCTTTATGATGAAGAAAGTATCGGGATTAATCAGACAATGCGACTCTCTGCGACTGCGCTAAGACCCAGTGGTGATGGTTACGTGTTCATTTCAGTCGTAGTTGTCGATGTCATGATGTTAACATTCGCACATGGATGAGTCGTCGGCTGCGGAGGCCCATCGTTAGGACTATTCGGTGCATTGTGTGTTGAGACACACTTGTACTTTGTCCAGCATTAAAGTCTGATGTTAGTTCCGAAACAGTTCGCTGCCTGTCCTGTTTTACCAGTCTGCCCAGTCTACGACGTCTGACCTCTGTAATAAGGTGGGAGGTGGCCAAACCCTCGACGTTTGGACGTCGTTTCCACTTGGTTTCGCCATTTGTTGAAGCACTCTTCGAACAGCCGACAAGTCCTGCAGTTTCCGGGCAATTACAACCTGCCTTCGGTCAAACTCAGATGGATCTCGCGCCTTCCCCATTCTACACATGGCCAACACTCTCACTGATACTGCGTGCACCGTACGTGTGTCTGACTAGCAGATATTCCGCGTTCTGTACCTTTCTGAAATAATAAATGCTGGAATTTGTTTCAAGGCTGTTTCTGAGTGAATATTTTCTTCAAAATAATATTAAAAATTCTAGAAAGATTTTCGAGACATTTAAGTCGAGTGGAGATTTTTACGAGCAGTCTCTATTCGACTCGTGTCTGGATTCGAAAACTCGAGTAGATAAATAAGTTTGTCTCGACTCGTCTCGAATTTTACAAAGTGTGTTTCGACTCGAATCTGTCGAGTCGAGTCGAGATACGAGACATGTTTCAATTCGAGCTCATTCCTAACGACACCATATAGAAAGAAAATTAGTGCTTTTAGCAGAAAGCCAGTATACCACATTTTTTGTGGGTGGGACTCTTTTCACTTGTAATATCTTTTTGATAAAGACATTTTTTTTTTCGTCATCACTAACTTTTGCCATGTGTGTTATAATTAGTCTTCGTGCTGTCTTCACGAAGGCGAATTTTCATTGGTTATAAAGTACGTCGTTCAATGTCATCCTGATACAATTTCTCCTGCAATAGATTATTTACCTACTGTGCATGAAAAATATACAGGATGTTTCATTCAAATCTCCTTGACTTCAATTAATCATAGAAAACGAAATATGAATGATAGGGCAATGAAATTTCAGAGAATTCAAGAAAAGCTTATAAATTTATATTTCCTACACACTAATACACCTCTGTATGTGTCCCATTGGTAGGACGAACAATATCCAGTCTGTATTCCGTATTCTTCAACGTTTTGATCTGACTCGCGAGCGCGAGCTCTACCAGACTCTTTAGAACACTTCTGGTTGACTGAATCACAGCTAAATTGATTTAGCATGAGGTGTAAGTCCTCTGTATACTCATCTAAAATTCCGTTGCGTTGTCTTCATATACTACACCACTGCCTGTGTGCGTTGTTAAGCAAACTTCATTTTTATTTATATGGCCTTGGCGCTGCGTAATATGCAAACGGACAACTTCAAGTCATAAAAAAAACTTTAAAAGTCTAGTATTGTATTGTGTTTCAGTTATTTCATAGTTCATCGTACTTCGTTGACAATACTTAACTGAAATTAGGGAGATTTGAACGGAACACCCTGTACAATATTAAGTAAGGTCTATTAGATATTATGTATTGTTGTTTGATTTCTGTTAACACCGACATGCAAAATCCTAACAGTGACTCACCGCTCACGTGCAGTATTTGTAAATTAAGAGAGGAAGAGATGATATGCGAAGTTTTCCGTGTTTATGCAGGAAACTTGTCACTGACAATGGTCCACAACCGCACATAAAATGGGTAAGATAGTTTAAAACTACACTACGCAAAAATCGAATTGGTGTTCAGTGTGAGTGAATGAAAATGCAATGAGCTGTTGCTACGCTCCGATAAGAAATTAGCTTTAAATGAATATTGGGATGTGTTGACAAACGTTTTAGGGAAGAAACAAAAGTAGGGAAGAAGAAGGGGCCATTTCAAAAAGTTTTCCACTTTGTATTTATAATCTGATAAAGTAAGGAAATGATCGAACTGTTAAAATAGATTTTGGAATATAGATATATTTAGCACTAAACACACTTGGATTGGAACGAGTATTCTAAGCGGAAAAGACGATACACCTTTCAAATATTCAACATAAAGCTATTCTTCTCATGTAAAGAACATACATCTCGGCTACTTCTAATTAATGGTTATTGTAAGAAATGCCATTTCAATATGTGTTCAAAGTCATATTTTTCTAATTACTGGAGTATTTATTTTAAAAAGCGAAATGTTTAAACTGGATTGAAGTTTTAACCTGGTTACAGTACCCCTTCATGGCTGAGTGCTTTCTCTGCGCAATGTTCCGGTTCTAAAATTCGATGGGACATTTACCTCGGATAGTAACACGAGTTTTGTTCGGATACCACTTAAAGTTGGAAGTTTCGACTCATAAAGCCTCGGTGCTAAAAAAAAAAAAAAAAAAAAAAAAAAAAGGCTTGAAGATCCGTTTAATCAATTAGAAAAATTCAACATACTAAGAGCCAAACATTACAACTATTTTTTTGATATTCTAATTGACAACATGACTTATCAAGACTTAAATCTGGAATATCGATTGTTACTTCCTCTTCCTTTGTGAGATTCAAGGAGAGAGATAACGTGTCATCACTAAATCAAAATTATAATTCCTCACAAGATCTAAGTAGTATAAAATATATGTAATAGTTTTCCATTGTCTTACCTCGCACGATGACTTTTTTCGGCTGCTCCTGTGCTTGGTGATGGATCCCATCCGCTGGGTTTCTGTCAGCCCTCACGAGCTCCGATAGAAAGTTGATGTACCCGATGGCTAGGCGTAGCGTGTCCACTTTGGATAGGCGTTTCTCGTAGGGCAACGTTGGAATGTGGGCCCGAAGGCCTTCGAAGGCGTCATTGATGCTCTGCATTCTCTTCCGTTCTCTCAAATTGGCCGCCTGCCGCTGCTGGATTTGCTGCTGGGGGCACTTCCGCTTCCGGCGACGCCCTCGCCCAGAATTCTCCTGGTCGCTGTGCCCAGAGTAAGGAGATCCGGCAGCTGAACTACTGGAGTCATAAAGACCGGCATCCACCAGGTCGAATCCCTGTGCTTCCAAGAACTGGCGGTTCACCGCCTCCAGGTCCAGATTTTCCATGCTGAACATCGGGAGGCGGCGTTGGTCACCCGGAGGACGAGAGGTCACGGTGAGGCCAAGAGGGAAGAGGGAAAGAGCCACCGAGGGGGGTGGGAGTTGGGACGATCAACAATGACAACCAGATTGTTTTCTTCGAAGAGATTGCAGTTATTAATTTCAAGTGAACGTAAATAGAAATGCAGTTTTAAATTCAATGCAGTCTGTAAGGGAAAGAAATTCGTTTATAGCTACACGGCATTACAAGAATATTGTATTGGGAATTCTTTCTATCCTTATCACGAAATATTTTTTGTTATATTTAAAGTAACGATTCAGAAATTGAAATTTGATTGTATAACAAATAAAACGAATCACGTGCTTGTAGTTCAGAGCAAAAATGAATCAGTGGGCTTAAAGTTAGGTTCACACTGCGAAATCCATTTATCACAGAGAAATTACGTCAACTACACAATTTTACACAAGACACTGTGGCGAACAAAATATTCAACAATTAGTTTTTCTATAGCAGTATTCAACAACTTCGAGCAGAAGTTAGCCTTTGCTAGTAGACAAAAAAGACGCTCTAGAGTAATAAAAATGTTCACTCAGAGTTTCAAACAAATAGAATATTTACTTGAGAATTTGTAGTTTAAAAATGATTCGTTCCAAAACTTCCCGAAATAGAAAATAATTTTCATAGTTTCGATGTATGGAAGTCCAGTTGGGTTTATATATTGTTTCTTGTGGACCAAATGACACAAATTTTATGAGAAAGTCACCTCAAAAATACTTTTAATTTTAAATGACACTAATGTTATGGCTATAAGTTTCAAACCAGATAATTTAAAATGGCGTTGACAAGACAGGTCACTGGTGGTTGCGGCACCTGTATGGCTGTCCCAGAACACACATTTTTTAAATTAATTTTTTAAACTTCACAATCCTCGATATTCTTGATTTTTAATTGTTTTCTACTTGTTTAAAAATAAAAGAATATAGCTAGTATTGATTTTTTCCTTAAATCCATTGCATCACTATAAATTGAGAAATTAAATTGTCACAATTAAACTAGGAAGTATTTAAAATAATGCACTACAACGTATCTTTCGAAGTGTAGAAGAATTTTGTAGTTGAAATATCTTCCTCCATAAGAATGTTCACAATTATTCACTGCTCGAGAATGAATTCAAATAGACAAATGAATCACGACGTTGGCACACGTGCTCTCCTGACGGTGAACGATTGAACGGCTGCACCAGAAGTGTGTCCTCGAACAGCAACAAAACATTGGCACGCGCCCGTCACGCGGACAATCATCACCTCCCACGGACGGACAGCCGGAGACTACATCATTACAAGCTCACCTCTCTCTCTCTTTCACACACACACACAAACACACACGCCAACCCATGTAAACCATAAACAATCGGTCAAACATCGCGCACACGTCCCGGAACAGGAGAGTCAGTGGAGGGGGTACTGGTAACAGAGCAGGAGACAGGGAGAGGTAGACCAATCAGATAGCAGATGGAGGGTGGAGTCTGCACGTGATCATCAACCAATCAGAAAGGAAGTCATAGTTTTGTCTCATCTTTGGGAGGAAGATCAACTGAAATTTCCTCCTCTTTACTCTGCAGTCGACTTAGAGAAATGGTTAGAGGCACGTTGCAAAAATAGATGTATGTAATCTTCAAGCTTCACACCTTAAGTAGATTTCAGATCAATGCAATAAATATTCCACTTTTCTTCAGGTGTAATACATCTAAAGAGAGAAGGATTTCACTCCAGTTTGAATAAAACAAAATCTGTTTGTAGTGATCCTTAAAATACGAATTTCTCATTTAAAAAAAAAAAAAAAAAAAAAAAAAAAAAAAAAAAAAACTACATTAATGATTAGTGAACGAGTGGTATTTTTATTTAACTATGAAATATAAATAAGCAGTAGAATACTTCACAGTAGTAAGCAGTACTATATGAAATAAGATTATTTACTTTCACAGATATAATGGGGCATATACCACTTATATTTTTATAATCCAATGTACATTCACCTTAAATTTACAAATCAACAAGCGTATACAGGATGGGTATGCTACGTTTTTGGATCAAAAGATCCAATATATTTCAGGCAAAAATTTTCTTGTAGGCCTTATATCTTGAGAACTACATATAACGTAGCCAAACCCTAGTTATCACTTAACCCAGTATGATGTGCTTATTCCACAAAAAATTACAAAAACTCGATTTAGGGGCCATTCAAAAATTTTGTGGCCCCTGATCCAAAAACTAATATTGGACAAAATCGCAATGTTTTGATGCATTTTTTTAATCATTCTTATAATTCTTGTTGGAAACGTTCGATCGTTTAGGCCTAGCAATTAAACATTCTACCATTACATCACTGTTTTTATCCATATATAACTGTTACGATAATTGTTTTGGAGTAACTTGAGGCATTAGAAATGCGGTGGAACTAGGCTAGAGAAAATTATTGAGTAGGATTTTAAGAGAGATACTCTTACAAGTTAGAAAAGAAATTGAATCCTGAGGGATATGATAATATGAAGAGGAAGGGAGAAGAGAAAAAGGAACTTTCTTTTAAATGATGGATGTTATTAAACAGTACTCTTACGTCTAGGAAAAGGTTTACTAGAAAACTTGGTAGCTTTTCCACAATAGACCTATCGGTACAGTTTTGACCTGCTCATGTTTAGGGAAAAATTTTTGAATTAGTATAAGCTTGACATCCATATGCTATCAACTTCCATTCCATACCAATGTTTTTATCATTTGTCTCCGGAGTAATGCATGAAAATTTGCAAAGGATTTCAAAGCTTCATGGAAAGGGCTTGAAATAAGCGTTTTATTTTATTTTATTTTATTTATTTTAACAATCACCAGATACAGCTCAGAGGCCATTTTATACTGGATATCTAACAAGAACAACAATGGAAAGGATTTGGGAAGGTATCGGCCAGGGCCTGTTTAGTAGGTACCATCCAAGCATTTTCCTGGTACAACTGAGGAAAACCCCAGTCAGGATGGTCAGTAGCGCGAATCGAACTTACGACCTCCCGAATGCGAAGTCAACGCTCTACCACTTGAGCTTGTTCGCTCATTTTTTTCCCCTAAAATACTTATTTGGAATAGTTATTCTTGTTAAATCTGGTTTAAAATGAAATTTTTAATTTTATACCCCACGGTTCTCCACTGGAGACTAGAAAAGACGGATAACCAATCAAAGTGAACATTGAAATATTTCGTTGAAATGAAAAAAGAAAAAGAAACTGGACGATGTTGTGCACCACAGATTCATGTGCCTGGAATGGAAACATACATTAATGCTCAACCACTGAAAAACTGTGTCTCCTATAGGAGAGTCCTTTTGTTTATTTTTTAAAAAATGGATTAAGGACAATCCGTATTATCTTAGCAATAAATATTATTAGTCTCTTTCAGGGGCGGATCCAGGACCGACTTCTGGGTGGGTAATGGGTTGTCATACTGCTACTTTTAAAGGCTCCAAATTTTGGGATGGGTTTTATTTATATATATATAAAATAAGAAAGTTTCCTCATTTTTTTGGGGGGGGCGATCGCCCCGATCGATTCCCCCTGGATCCGCCCCTGGTCTCTTTTGTAGTGCAGCCCCTGCAGTCAAAAGATACGAGCGTTTCCTTAATACCTGTAGGAATACAAAATATTCATCTATCATTGTGAAGCAACTTCGGCCAAGAAAATGAAAAACACGACAATAAGGGTTGATTGTTCTTACGAGTTCGGAGAATAAAATCTTTAGAACATCGTTCAGATCTTCAATGAAACACCAATCAATATCGGTATAGTTGTTGATTAATCTAGAATAAACATTGGAAACCGTGCTTTCAACGAGGGGATCAGCACCAAATCACACTGCAATCAGGCTAGAGCACGATCTAAAATATTGACACAGCTTTTCCTTATCCTGGCATTGTTCAGAGGATTCTTCAAAAATACATACTTTTTTTTTTTTTTTTTTTTCAATATCAAAAATCTCTGCAACACGTGTCTTTTGAAAATCATGACTCATCTGGAGAAGGAAAAATTGAGGGATTATGTTGTGAATAAGAGTCTCCTGCCCAATATACAAACATGGAACGAAATCACATAAATTTCTCACAAGCGTTTAGAAGGAAACTGCAGGAAATAGGAAAAACAATATGCTTCCTTTAATAAACTCGTAAACCTGCCCACAACCTTCATCCCAAATATTTTTACACTTCTTCGCATATAAAGAGTGTAACCCTCTGGGAGAAGTAGCCTATTTACCAAATTACTAAAAAAAGTGTTACTTTTACATTTGAATAGAAATTGTGGAAACTGAAATGTATAGCATCTGCGTTGTTTATTTGTTGTGCATTTAATTTTTCCTTCTGATTTCTGCAGATACGTATGCTCTGTGTTCGCTTGAAATATTTTAATATACATTCCCTACTCTAAAGGGTTTTATATTATTGAGTACAACGCTTTCATTTCCAGAAATAAATAGTTAATAGTGAAAGTATTAAGAGCGATCGCAAATATATTTGCATACATAAAAAAACATTGCAGCATGTGTATGAAAACTTAAAGAATATACGAATAGATATAAAGGAATCTATCATTTCTTAGAGAAGTAGCTGCAGCTTAGCATTTTGTAGATTTGAGATCCAAGTTTGAGAGGATTCAGCGTTTAAGCTTTCCCCCTCGTGCCTAGTCTAATGGCTAGAATTTGTGCCTTTGATGCACGGTGTTATGGGTTCAAATCCCATTGAGAGACTATTGCAACTGGTTCAGATCTCACTTTAAACTGTAGGTTTTGCCCTACATAGCCTCTATGTTGGCAAAGGAAATGAAATAAATCAAAGATGCAGTCCTTTGCCAACAATATTTCAATCTATCTATCTACAAGAGATATACTACTAAAAAAAAAAAAAAAAAAATGAGTCTACAAAATGAAGACGGCATTTCAGTAGGAGGAAGATGATTAGATGTATACAGTTTGCAGATGACATAGCGCTTGTTCGGAATCAAAAAAGAAAATCAATAAGGTGTTACAGAACTTGAGGAAGGGCTGTGAAGAATATGGGGTGAAAATAAATGTTAGAGAAACAAATGCGATGGTGATTGGAACGAAGCCGTTGGTGTCAAATATAGAAATAGGAGGGGAGAAAATAGAATGAATGACTAGTTTTCGACACTAGGTAGTATTATTAGTGATGATATGAACTACGAACGCGAAACAAAAACAAGGATAGGAATGGCGAAAGAAGCCTTTAGGAGGAAGAAAAATCTGTTTTGTTGGTTCTTTAATAAGAAATTTATAGAAAAAGGTTCATAAAATGCTTTGTGTGAAGCATTGTACTCTATGGCTCAGAAACATGAACATTACGCAAAAATGATGAAAAACTACTGGAAGCATATCCCAAATGTGGATATAGAGAAGATTAGAGAGAATTAGTTGGATCGATACGAAACGAATGAGAGGGTGTTAGAAATGGTGGGGGAGAAAAGAGCAGTTTTTAGGGATGCGCACAAGACAAGATTTGTGGCTGTCTCGTCTCGAAAATGTGCTGTAAAAGTGATATCTCGACTCGAAAAATGTATATTTCTCTATTGGAAGAGCAGTGTCTCGACTAAAATTTTGTCAGGAAAATACTGTTCCGACTCGTCTCGTGCGCATCCCTAACAGTTTTAGATATTATTGAGAACAGGGAGATGATTTGCTTGAAACATTAGCTAAGAAGGAACTGTGATGAGGGACATGCTAAAGGAAATGGTAGCAGGAAACAAAAGGAGGGGGCGAAGGAGACTACAATTGGTAGATGATATTAAAAGAGAGTAATCCGACATGAAGACGAAGAGATTTGCTGAAGACTATGGAGTTTGGAAGGTTCTTTGTTGCAGCAAGTGACTTACCAATAATTGCAGAATACCTGCGATAATGATGAATCATTTTGATCTTAGTGCATTATACTGTATGCACAGTACATTTATTAAAGTTAATACTAGTAACTAACACCATTTTTGCAACACAAAAATAACTGTTTATAAAAGCGAAGTTTCCTGATGATTTTGCGCATAGAGATCTCTGATCGCCTAAGAGCCTGTCGTAACACGTAAGCATGGTTTTGTACTGTTCCCAGGGAGGCAAAATACTTACTTTTAAGAGATTGCAGTGAGTACAAATTAAGGTCGAATAAAGAATTATTTTATGTCATGGGATAAGTACTGAATACGAGTTTTTTAACTGCTAGGATATGTGTATAGGAGCAGTAATCAGTGTATGCCTGGAGTTAGTACACGATTATAACTCCGAAGTATTGGGGGTTATCTAACCATTCAGGAACAGACACCAGCACTTTCTAAACAATAGTATGATAGATGCTTGAAGAATGTCTGTAACAGAATGCGAAAGAAAAATATGTTACTCACTTCAACGTGTTAAAATAATTGAAACAATAACATTAGTCATCCACATTTATTTACTCTCATTTCTCTAACTGGATACACAGTTGCGACCTTATTACTCGTACTATACTATAGCATAGCAATGCCTAAGTTTGATCTTATTTTCTTAGTTTTTTTTTTATTATTTATTTGTTTATTTATTGTCTATATTCATATAAACGCACAATCAAACTAATACACGTCCATTAAAATATTTATTTCCTTATGAATAATTTATTAGTATTTTTTTCTACAGGCTGTTATTCTTTGAAGAGTTATGTTTCAACAAGGTAATTAGGATGGTTCAGTGGTAGAGTGCTTACCTGTGGTGCTTGGAATCTCTGGTTCCATCACCGGCCATGTAAATTTGTGATGAACAAGATCGTGTCCGTGGGTTTCCTCCGGGTTCACTTGTCTTAAGAGGCCCCATCACGACGAAATTAAAATACCGTTAATTTTACAGTAATTACAGTAATTTAATCGCCTTAGACAATATTATTTTACATAAGATACCGATGTCATGACTCACTTATCTCGTTTCGATTTCCAATTATTCGGCATTTATTTTCGCGTTTCTAAATGGCTGCAAACGGAAAGCTACTAGAGGACTCGTGATAATGGTATCTCATGCAAAATAATATTGCCTAGCGCGCTCTTGTTCCACATTTTGATTATCTTTTATCTCTTTGAAGATATCATATAAGTACTGTAAAATTAGCAGTATTTTAATTTCGCAGTAATACGGGCTCTTAATCATCCGTCTCCCTTAGCTTAAAGGACATAATCGTGGGACGTTAAACTAAATGTTTTATTTCATTTCATTTTCAATAAGATAGCATACTGAAAATACAATACTACTACTACTACTACTACTACTACTACTACTACTACTACTACTACTACTACTACTACTACTACTACTACTACTAATAATAATAATAATAATAATAATAATAATAATAATAATAATAATAATAATAATATGGATATATGTTCGTATGTCTGAGTGAATGATGGCTTATTCATGCTTTCACATCTTGAAACAAGAATTTTGGTTTGCTTTTAGTATGTGGAAAGTCCGCCCACCTCTGAAAATGCCGTGCTCCCTAAAACAACTTCTTGGCTATTGTGTTGATTGTTATACTACTAATACCAATAAATAATATACCCCATTGAAATATACTTTGTCGTTCCAATTTCTTAAATTAAATATATTATGTGACAGTTGTTAACGGAAGAATTATTTAAATGAAATATGAACAAATTTCCAGCGTTTTTGGAAAACTTTCTCGGAAGAAAACTCGTCATCCATGATTAAATTACCCTTTATGATTCATTTTATGAGAAATCGCTTACAACGAATTGTAGAGTTGTTAATGATATACAGTATATTGTATATAAAAATGAACAAAATTATCTCAATCATCTTTCAAAATATCGACCAGGAAAATTACTCTCACAAGTAAACTGTCTTCTATATTTTCCCCACACAGGATTTTAATGAAAACTTGACACAATGGACTCAGGTCACGAACTTCACTCGTTTCGTAACATTACCCGCGAACCTAAATTATTTTTACCATTGAAATATATGTAAATGCAATTAATCTAGATACATAGTAGACTAAATAGAGTGTGTATTTAATTATATACAAAGCAAAACTTCTACTTATGGAAAATATTGCAATTAATCTGTTCTGGTCACAGAAACATGGTATTATATATATATAAGTGCTTTTCACTGAAAAAGATTCTGGAGTGAAAATAACTTCATTCGTTTGAAAGACTTATAAGTACACGAAATTAACCAAAGCAATATGACAGCTAAAAACAACAAAAAGTAACTTTTGATCACAGCACTCTGATAGATAATATTTACGGAAAACGCGCAAATGCACTACTAGGTGTATCGAATTGTGGGTATACATGTCCCTTCATACTCCTAAATATTGTTTGTAAGCCAAGGAAAAATTGTTTGTAACAGATTTGTTTGCGGACCGATGATCCACTATATATGAAACATAAACGAAATTGTTAGATCGGGTTTTGAAAAAAAAAAAAAAAAATCAAAACTTTTGAATTCCACTCTTCACTAAAATACCCTTACTTTTAGTTGTAGCAATAATTCTAAGAAAGAAAAGAGTGTAAGATTTTTATACACTTTAAATTTACAATTTGATTCTGATACGTTGAACGGTATGGCCTCTGGAAGAATACATGTACAGCACGAACAGACATCCAAAAGTAACTTTTCGGTATTTAGGGTCTGAGAAAGGTTTAAACACATTAAATTCTTGAATTATATTCTCACAATCTTCATATTTTGTATCGTCACTCGAAATTACGATTAGGATTATGAGTTAGGTTTCTGGTCTTTCGGCATTTTTGGCACGTTAGTCCATCACGTATGACGAATAACGTCTCTCGGCGATCACATTATCCTAGGAAAGGAAGAAAGGAAGTGGCCTGGGAACTGTACATTAGTACCATCCCAGCATTTGGTTGGTGTGAATAGGAAAACCTAAGAAAACTTCACTCAGGATGGCTGGTCTGAAAAAGCTTCTACACTTTTTCGACCGTGTGTCTCCATCGGGGATCAAACTCGGAAACACTCGCACCAAAGACAAGAGATTTAGCGACTACGCTACGCGGGGCCACGTCACTCTAAATTAAAGTTAAAATTGGTTTAACTTCATATTAAGTATTTATCTTATTTTAAAGTATTGAAAAAAACGTTGCCAGATTTATGCCCCACGAATGTGTTCTTTAGGCTAAAGGAAGGATGCAGAAACGCCCTTTTTTCCAAGGGCGCAAACGATCGATACACGAATGAAGTTGCGAATATATTCATTGCACATTGTATAACTTTATTAACTATCGTGTATATATATAATACTGTAGTTTCTGAGTAGGCAAATCTAATATGGTTTAACACATATTCGAAGAATCGAACCCCTTTTGAAAATCAGAGGAAGTAATTGACCCACTATCACCACGTGCGCCCATTGACGGATGATTCATGATAGTGAATCATTGTAAAATATAGTATAATAAGAATGTGGGAGAAACCGGGAGAACTTCAGAAAACTCACGAACACGGTGTTGTCAAATACAGAGAGGAAAAATGCTTGTGGCATACGTAAAAACGTAGGTTACATGCTTAAATCCTGTAGTTTTTGGACTTAACGCAGGACTACGTGTACAAAACGTATAAGTGAAGGCGCGTATTTTGTAATACTTTCCGTATAAGTGTTTCATCTATATGTACTTTCCGTATGAAATAAAGAAATTTATATATGCGGTCAGGATCTCACATACAGAAGGACGTATATAACATAAAGCTGACATATGTAAAATACGAAAGATTGTTGGATGTCAGACATTCTGCAGCGACATGATGTAACATCTAAGCGCGAGAAAGGCAGTATGTATGTAGTATATTGTACTATGTACAGATTTCCGTAGTAAACATATGGATACCGTATATTTTTACTATATATCGTTGTCCGGATAACGGATTTTTCTCAGCGCACAAAGTCGAATGCCGAAGATCGAATCAGAGATTCTCCGTACCAGAGCTGACATTCTAAAGTGTTTCGTTTTAAAAACTTTAGTTCATGATGGAGATGCAAAAAATACCGAAGTTTTTGTAGTTATATAATTGAAGTTCTAGATCAGTTGCAAGGCGTTTAGTACCCAATGCATTTTCCACTTTTGTTCGTTGTCAGTTGTGCGGGCTGTGAAGATGAGAAGAAAGCCAGAACAGGTAGAATATCCATGTGGGAGAGTTCCAGGTGGAACTTGTACACTTCACCTGTCGGAGTCTCAGGCACTGATATCGAAAGTGGAACAGGGCAAGGCATCCGCGTAAGATAAACAGGAAGATGGTGAGAATCTCACAGCTGGAACAGTTTCGTGGCTCATTGCCTTTAATATCAATAATATTATCTTATTAGCCTCACGTACATTATCATGATAAAACTACAATTTAATGTTGTAATTCACTCTGAAGCTGTTCTTGTTTATTGTGTCTTCTCTAACAACGCAAATAAATGTGATATCTAACTATACTAAATTAAAACACTTGCTTCTCTTCCCAGCTGACACACGTTCAAATTAGTGGTGTGTGGTGAACGTATCTACGTAATTTTTATATTTAAATATTTTCCTCTTGCACAACATTCTGTGTTTCTTATCTCAGTACATTTTTAGAATTGCTATTCGATTTTGAGTCATGTACTTGCCAGTGACGGATCTAGCCCTTAGTCGGGGGGGCTAGTTCCCCAAGTTTATTGAATAACTATAATTATTTAATTATTATTTTCATAAATTCATAGTAAACTCGTGATATACTTATCATAATTTGGGTTTTGGCTGCTCCCCCCACATTTTACCTTTTACATCCGCCACTGGCTCTTGCTTCATAAAGTCAATTTTAATATATTAAATTAATAAAAGTTGTAATTTGTCTTTTATATTCAGTAATATTTCGGGATCAGTAAAATGAACTGAAATCTTGAATTGTCCCGGACCGAATTGTCAGGTTATTATACTCTCAACCAGGCCCGTGCTGGGATACTAATGAGGGCGGTGGACAAGTCTACTGAAAGGGCGCCCATACAAACGGGAATATATATATATATATATATATATATATATATATATATATATATATATATATATATATATATATATATATATATATATATATATATATATATATATGTGTGTGTGTGTGTGTGTACAGACCTTGAAAGAAAGTATGGGTGCCATTTTATATCAAAATCACCACCAAATTTGTTTAGCATTAACGCAAATAGCTAATTTGTGAAAACCTCGAGTCGAAATCCTCTTTACTAGAGAAAAACGTTTTAGTTCCTGTTAACAGCATTTCTGTCAAATAAAAAGAAGATAAATATATCAACAACTTAATGTAGCTCTTGCCTATGGACACTGAAGGTTCAGTGCCACGTTTACAAAAGCTCTCCATTGATTTCTGTTCTTAGCCAACTGGACTCAGTTTCTACTTTATGTTCCAATCTCTGCGAGAACCATTTTAATGTTGTCCTCCCATCTGCGCCTCGGTCTTCCTAATGGTCGTTTTCCTATTTGAACTTCCAGGTAGAACTTCGAAAGCGTTTCTAATTTCTTCCATTCTAGCTACATGACCTGCCCATTTGAGTCTCCTAGACTTGATGACCCTAACAATGTTTGGTAAACCGTATAAATTATGCACTTCCTCGTTATGAAGTTTCCGCCATTCCTCATTCCCGTTCCTCTTGGAGTTCGAATCTTGTTTTCAAATATTTTCAGTCTGCGATTTTCCCTCAGAGTCAGTGACCATGTTTCGCAACCTTGCAGCACAACAGGCATGATTATCGTTTTATATTTTAAGCTGCAAAGTCCTCAACAGAATTCGCGACAACAAAAGATTTTTAACTGAATAATATCACGAAAGCCCTGCTTTCAGTTGACACAAAATTTCTTAGTGATTGTGGTTTTAGTCTGTTAATAATGATTCTAGATATTTGAAACTATCCACTTTGTCGAAAGTAAACATTATCTGGTATTTTAACGCATCCATAAAATACAGTATTACGATCCCAACAAATTTCCATGTATTTAGTTTTCTCTGCATTTACTTCTAAGCCCATATCCCTGCAAGCGTTAATTAAGATTTCTGCATTTCTTTCCATTGTTCTCCTGTCATCCCCTATTAAATTTATATCATCAGCATACGCCATAACCTGGTAAATACAATTCAGCTCTAGAACCTGATTGCTGTCTGATTTTTCTTATAGTATTCTCCAAAACAAAGTTAAATAATAATAGCGACAACGTGTTTATGCCATTCTCAACGTGAAAGCTCGTGAACGAGAATTTCTCTATTCGAACTTTACTTTGGGATTCAATTAAACATTTTTTAATTAATCTAACTTTTTCGACATTCCAAATTCTGTAAGCATGTTGTTCAATGTTTCCCTCCTACCCGAGTCTAAAATCAATAACTGATGTGCCAGGATATTGTATTCCCATTTCTTTCCAAGTATTAGTTGAATGGTAAATATCTATCGATAGTTGATCGATTTTACCTAAATCCCCTCTGATAATCTTCAATATCTGCGTATGGAGTCAATTTTGCTAATAGAATGTTTAAGAGGATTTATTGGATGTTGACGGAAGAGAAATGCCTCAATAATTATTACAATCAGTTTTGTTGCTTTTCTTCTGAACTGGAACAATGGTTGATTCTTTTCACTTTTGTGGTAATTCCTCCTTGTTCCAGATAAGGAGAATGAGTTTGTGTATCTTGCTGTAATTTTTCCCCTCCAGCTAAAGTTGCCAGCCAGAATTTCGTCTACACCCGGAGAGGTGTGTTTCTTTACTTTTCTAATAGCGATTTCTATTTCTGTCTGGTTAGATTCTGGAATATACGATTATGCTGTGTGCATTTCACTTTCTCCACGAACATTAGTTTTTGGCTATATGTTAAGTAAATCGTCAAAGAAATCTTTCCATCTATTTAAGATGCTATCCTTATCAGTGAGAACTATTCCGTTGCCTTTCTTTTATACTCGTATATAAGCACGAGATTGATATGCTTCCTTAAATTCGTTGCTTCCCTTATACATGTCCCGAATTTTTTTTTTTTTTTAACTATTATCTTCAAGTTAGTTAATTTTAGCTTTCAAAACTCACCTTTCTTTGTTCTAAAAATTTTGGAAGTTTTCCGCCAGATGACAATGAAACTTTATGTAGTTATTTCGTTCCGATTTTTTAGCCAACGCTGTTTCTTCTATTTTCTCTTCTCTGCTACTTTAGTGCATTCCTGTTTGAACCATGGTTTGTTCCTACGTATCTCTGCGTGCCCCAATTTTTCTTTTGCTGAAATTTTAATGTCATCTCTAATTTCAACCAAGTATCCTGAACGCTAGTGCATTCCAAACTTTCTGAAATCGAGGATCTATTTGACACTTTAATCTGGCTCAGATCTCACCTGACTCTCCTCAAATTTCTTTAAATTAAACCTCTCCGTTTTCAGATATTGAATATTTCCTTTATTCAACGATAGTCTCTCTCTCTTATTCTTGCTGCTACCAGGTGGTAATTAGTAACACAATCAGTTCCTCTGAACTACCGAACATTAGTTGTGCTAGACTGTTTTCTTCTGTCTACTAAAACGTGATCAGTTTGATTGTGTGTTTCCATCTAATGAAATCCAAGTATATTTATGAATGTCGCGATGTGGGAATTTTGTAGTCTTTACGATACGGTTTTCAGGGTGTTGTAAAGTTCATGAGTAACGCCGTTGTCACAGCCTTTCTTATGCAGACATTTATTCTCTATAATCGGTTTGAAAATACACTCTCGACGTACCTTCGTATTGAAACGACCTAACAGAATTTTCATATGGTATTGCGGGAGATGGTCAAATACGCGTTTTATTCTTTCGTAAAAACTGTTCTTTTTATCTTCATCGTTATTTTATGTTGGAGCATGTGCATTTAAAACAAAATATTACACCACCGACCCTTAAGAGAAGTAAAAGAAAAACCTATCATTAACAAATTCTATCCATGTAATTGCTAATATTATTAGTTTGTGAGCGGATAGCACTGTTCCTAGTTGGTAATTTTTAATTCGTTCCCCTTGAGAGAACGTAAAATTTCCCGACTTGACTCCTCCATTTCCTTCTCAGCTAACTTTCTGATATCCCACTAGGTCCATCCTTTATTTCTAAACTCATTCCTTACAAATTTTAACGTCGCTACCTTATAGGAACTTCTTATATTCCATGTTCCAAATTTCATATCGATTTTACTTTGCTGAGTTCGTGCCAAGTTATCAGTTCTAATCCGAGGATTCTGCGAATATATCTAATTTTTTTTTTTTTTTTACAGGATAAGGTTGTTCGCCCCACACCAAATCCCCAAGCTGGAGGATCACCCCTTGTCATCTGTCCGCGACTGCTTATTCAGTATATTCGCAGCTAACCTCTATATCTAGAGGCCTTCTCCTCGATCTACAACCTGAGGTGACAGGAAGACCATGCCGTGGTGACAGGAAGACCACATTTCACAGAAATTAATATAGCTATATCTTAAAAATACAATAGGTATTGATTACCCGAACACTGCTTTAAAACACACAGGAACAATCAATATGCTTTGATATGTGGATGCATATTAAGACTGTGCAAGCTTCGATGCCGTAAAAATCGTAAATTAGAGACTAGTTTCAATGTAGTATTTCATGAATGCATCGTACGTTTGACTACCCGAACTATTCTTGATGTTTTTTTCTAACAAGAGTTTCATTCCCATCCAATGAATGGGCGGGCCGTAGAAGGCAACACCTTCTCTGTGGCCAGAGATATTTTCAACTTTTTTGAATTAGATGACATGGAGAATGATTTCAGGCTATAGAATAATGTGGATTGAAGTAAGGAACTAATAGAAAATCAAGTTGACGAGGATGTGTAAGAGGTGGCTATTGTGTTAAAATGTTTCTTGGGTACATGTGCGGAGGTTATGAGCAATATATATGTGGATTTCGGTGGTAGATACGACGATCAGGATTATACTGATCTATGGCTTCGGTGCATTCGTATATTGCTAACAGATGATCTAGTGGTGGGTAGGCATAGCGTGGTACAGCAGAAACTTGGTCTAACAGCTCATGGACAATGGGATGTGCCAATTGGATTCGTGTCGCTATGTAGCGTTGGTGTAGATGGTAGAGGTGTGGCAAAATAGTTGGAAATTGCGCACGACGATATATTTCAGCAGTGGGGGTATCGAAAGCGAGAGAGTAGGCCAGACGTAAGGCATGTCTTTTGAGAACTTTCAGACGTTCATAGTAAGTTGGTGCTGCTGATAACCAGGCAAGATGTCCATACGTGAGTGCTGGGCGTACGAAGACTTTATATGTTAGCAGTAGAAGTTTTGTATTAAGACCCCACGTGGTGCCTTTAAGGTTTCGTAAAAGGTTCAAACGGCGCCGGATATTAACTTCCAATTGTTTTAGATGAGGCTTCCAAGTAAGATATTTGTCGAATATTACTCCCAGATATTTGAGACTGTTTTGAATTGGGATTGGAGAGTCAAAAAGGGTTAAATGTAGACGTTCCGGATTGCGACTGTTACAGTATATATTGCGTTTGAGCCCAAAGAGAGTCATTTGAGTCTTAGTTGAATTCAGCTTGAGCTTCCATTTCAGGCACCATGTAACTAGTTTGTCCAAAGCTGGTTGTAGGAGTTGATTAATGCGATCCACAGAAGATCCCAATGCGACATAAGCGGTTTCATCAGCAAATTGTAAGGCATATAGTGGGGGCTGAGGTTGAGGCATGTCGGCTACATAAAGAATATATAATAGAGGAGATAAAACAGATCCTTGGGGCACACCGGCGCGGAGTTGAAAGATGCGTGACTTTGCCCTGTTGATCTGAACGAAAGCCTGGCGTTGATGTAGAAAATTGGCTATTAATCGGACATACCTGTAAGGAAGCAGACGTTTGAGTTTGTAAATTAACCCCTCATGCCAAACAGTATCAAACGCTCTTTCAATATCAAAGGAGATCAAAACAGATGGTAAACACTTATTAAAATGGTTGACAAGTAGTGTAGAAAGTTTGAGTAATTGATCAGCAGTGCTATAGAGTGGACGGAATCCAGCTTGAATAGTAGGTAGTTTGTTCGTGATTTGTAGATAGTGATGTAACCGTTTTACCAGAAGGCGTTCGAGTGTCTTGCTGTTAGTAAGGCTAATGGGTCTGTAAGATGACACAGCAGTTGGATCTTTGCGAGGTTTTAGAAAGACCACAATTTTAGCAAGTTTCCAGGTAGGTGGAAAATAGCCTGTAGATAAAATAGTTGTATACAAAGAAGCAAGTAAGACTAGAAACGCCACAGGTGCCTTAAGCAGTTGACGATACGTAATTGAGTCTGCCCCCGGAGCTGTGTTGCGACGGCATTTAAGAACAGCTGTAATATCATCTGATGTTATTGGAGCAGTGAGCTGATTTGTGGGATCAAGGTGGTAGTTGTAATCAGGTTAGAATGATGGCTGCACTAGAGAACCAGCGTGTGAGATATGGGTATCTGTAGGACAAGTGAACAAAGTTGTAGTGTGTGGAGTGAAGACTCCCTCAAGATATGTAGCGAAAGCAGTTGCCTTTTCTTCATCCGTCGTTGGTACTTGGTCAGCACATATGATGGGGTATTGTGGGGCCTGTTTTTGAAATGTTAGACGTTTAAAAGTATTCCAGAATTTAGTAGGATTTGTTTCTTGGCGCAAAGCATTACATGAGGCACGCCAGTCTAGTCGTTTGCGGGCTACTATGTAGCTCTGTACCGTTCGTTGGAATTGACGATGGAGAAGAAGAAATCGGCGGTCATGTGTCCGACGAAACTCTGTTAAATATTCGTGTGAGCGCCGGAGAAGATCGAGGGCGCGTGCTGGTAAACGAGGTCTAGATGATTTGGTGGTACATTTAGGAACTGCGTAATCCGTAGCGTGAGAGACTATGTTAGTCAGAGTATGTGAGAGTGTTTCAAAAGATGCAACTGTTGTGAGAGTAGGTGCAGTAGCCGGCAGATTTTCGGTAATATGTGCTGTACTGATCCCACCGAGATTTGCTAAAGTTATATCTGGGTGTGCGTGGTGATGCAGATGCAGTGGATGTCAGACGTGGAGTTATAGAGAGAAGTATTGGGAGATGATCACTATCTATGGAACCAAGGACAGCTATAGTAGTAAGTGGTAACAGATTATTGGAAATGATTGCCACGTCGGGACTAGTGTCACTTTCCGGACGAGTAGAACGCGGCAGCTGCAGTAAATTCTTGATGTAATTATCACATTGTTTCGCTTTATAGCTACATAACTTTACTGTGAGTGTTTATACTCTTTACCTGATCTTCACCAATAACAACTGTATGAATTTGTATAATACAAAACTGGTATCCAGAAGAACATATTTAAAAAAAATATGTCTATAATGTGATAATGCTCAGGGCACCTTATATAAAGGGAGACTTGTACCCTTCACAGATTCTTTATTAACAGCCACTATTTTAATTTATTATACAAACCTGGTATACAGAACAACTAAAAAAAAACTTATCTATAATGTGATGCTTCGTAGGGCGCCTTATGTAAAGGGCGCACTGTTTCTTTCACGGATTCTTTACCAATACTAACTGTATGTATGTATTATACAGGACTGTAGTATACAGAAGAGTGAATAAAATCGACCATTTTTTATGTGGTCTCGCAAGGGCGTCTAATGTAAAGGGCGCACTGTGCCTTTCACGGGTTCTTTACCAATAAAACTAGGTGATGTTTCGGAGGGCGCACCGGGACACGTCCCGGTGTCCCGGTGGGCCAGCACGGGCCTGCTCTCAACGTAACAACTGATTCGATGAGAAAGTGCTGCTTGTTATCTAACCAACGTAAACTGTTCTTTTAGCTACTAGTTCAATGCAGTATTTCAAAATCACCGAACTCTATACCGTGTCTCGACTATATTTATTGTTCAAACACTACACCAGTGGTTCTCAAACTTATTGTTACCGCGACCAACATTAAATAATAAAATGTATTTTGTGGCCCAACTACTTTTATTCAAATACACATGGACATTCTACGTAATAGGGGTGTATTTCAAACTAATTAAATTTTGTAAATCATATCTCTAATTTGTTATTTCCTAGACTAAAAAAAATAAACAATAAAAATTCACATGATATACAAAAAGTGGTTGGAAAGCAAAAACTCTGTACAACTATTCATAATGAGTCGCATGCGATGCATGTGCTTGTTTTCGATATTTATTAATAACTATATCGATATCCACGCTGACGAATTAGGCTACTATCAGGCGCAAGGAATTAGACACTTGCAGTCGATTTCTGTATTTAGTGTTGATCCCCGCCATCGCTGTTGCTTACTTTTTTCTATATCTTTAAGGAAGTAACCAGGGCTCTGAGTAACCACTTACTGTATTGTTTACCTCATTAACAAACGCTTCCAATTTTCATTTTCTGAATAGTACGTCACAACTTCAAAATAAAATTTCAATAATTAGAAGGAAAAACTTCTAGTGACCCACCGAGAAAAACTACCCGCGACCCACCAATGGGTCGCGACCCACACTTTGAGAAACGTTGCACTAGACCATAACTCTGAGGATCTATCCCCTTTAAATTAACTGTATGCATTCTAAGACAATCTTAATTAATAAACATACCATATTCTATATAATATTAAAATCCAATAATTAAAAGCCTGAAAAGCTTTTAGGATTTCAAATATACTCCTTTTTCTACGATTTTGTCAAAAACTACGCATAACGATTTAATGCTGGATATTATTTTGTTAGGTTAATCTGATATATATACGGAGCGAACCGGTTGTTAAAATACTTCGAGATCGCAGAACCGTTTGTTATACCGAGATAAACCTACATATACACATACACACATCACCAAGCCAAGCGTGAAAGAAAGAAGCCAAAGAAAGTATGTATTTAAACTTGGCAGAACCCATTTTCAGAATTTGAAAATTAAACCATGCAGATCGTTTGTTCACGATTGTTCTCATAAAATTTTCGTTTGTTCAGCATTTATAAAAAACTTATATCAAAAACAAAATGGGCGGTGGCAACTTCACGTAGCAGAACCCATTTTCGGCAATCGAAAATAAACCATGCAGATAAGATTTCTGTATCTCCTGTATTTCTATTAGCATAGCAAGTGTGTGCATTGCAAATTTCAGCTGGAAGGAAGAGCTTGCAGAATAGAAAATTTTTCACAGCCAAAGACAATTGATCTATTTGAAGAACATTACTTTGCTCTCTACATACGAGAAGATTAATGGAGGGTGGGAGGAACGGTAAATTTTATTTTAAGTGTCTTTGTTCTTAGAAATTCTTACAGCTACATGGTCAAGTACTATATCTCAGAAGAAGGTATAGACGTTTATTCCTTAATCTCAAATGCTCAGATATCAAGAATGAGAACTGGAATCATATGAGTGAAGCAACTCATCCATACCATTATTAATAATTGTCGATCGATTGCTGGATGAAGGTTTTTAAAACACTTTTTGACAACCATCTATTTTGGAAAAATTCGTTTCCAAGATATTCGAACTGTAACATAATTTCGTCACACCATTTGTATGCTGTGTAGGTCGCTACATGTCACAAGAGATTTATATCTATCAATCTACCTTCTATCTACCTATCCGTCTACTATATCTCTTAAATATATATATATACAGTGTCGGATCCAAGGGGAGGGCTATAGGGGCTATAGTCCCCCCCCCCTTGACGCTCAGGTTTACACGGGATAGAATGGGCTTCAATCTTGGTTTACACTGGATAAAACGGCAAACTATGGTTTAGCCCCACCCTTGATCATATCCTGGATCCGCCACTGTATACAGGGAGGGGCTAAACCATATTTTGCCGTTTTATCCAGTGTAAACCAAGATTAAAGCCCATTTTATCCTCATATATATAGGCGCGGATCCAAGGGGGCTATAGGGACTATAGTCCCCCCTTGACGCTCAGGTATACACTGGATAAAATGGATTTCAATCCTCCTTTACACTGGATAAAGCTGCAAACTATGGTTTATCCCCTCCTTTGATCATACCCTGGATCAGCCACTATATATATATATATATATATATATATATATATATATATATATATATATATATATATATATATATAGAGAGAGAGAGAGAGAGAGAGAGAGAGAGTACCATTGCATAGCCTCCATATCAGTGGAAGCACTTGTGGCATTGCGGGACGAATTTGAAGATTCCCTGCTGGAAAAAGTCCTGCTCTTGCGTGTTCAGCCACGTTGTCACGAAGTATTTCACCTTCTCGTCTGAAGCGAAGTGATCACCTCCCAGGTGCTCCTTTAAGTGCAGGAACACGTGAAAGTCGCTTGGAGCAAGGTCCGGACTGTAGGAAGAATGATCAATGATGTCGCAGCTAATCTGCTTCAACAACATGGGGATCTTCTGGACTGTGTGCGGGTGCGCATTTTCTCTGCCAGCCACAAACTTTCCACACCATTCTCCGACACACTGACGAGACAATACAGTCTCCCCGTAAACTTCTACCAGTTCCCAGTGAATTTCAGCCGCGGTTACAAGTTTCGCTCACGAAAAGTGAATAACTGAGCGGACTTCTTTGTAAGACCAGTTTTCCAAACGAGTCGCCATTTGTGTTTATCTAGAACTAGCGCTGTAGGTGGCGGGTGGATGAAATTCTGCATAGTTGCCAACTCTATATAGTAAAATTACCGCACACTTCTCATTTCTCTATACCAGACGAAACTTCGGAAATATCGGCCTTGCAATCTTAGTTTCTGATCCTACCTCGTGCGTCGATATATGTCTCCCGCTAATAATAGTGTAGATGTTTAGTCTACTGTCCTACAATCATGCATTGAAACTAAGGGAGACGGTGATGATGAGAGGGATGATAATGGAGAATGATAAAAGTGGAACGAAAGGGAGAACCCGAGAAAACCCACACACACGGCGTTTGTCCACCACAATGCACATTTAGTGAGAAATGGGGTCAAACCAGGGACTCCACGTGCGAGCGCTGAGTGCTTTACTACTGAACCTCCATTCCTCTTACTAATAACTAGATTATTAATCATTAATTAGAATTTCATAGTTTATTGGTTGATCGGATCCATTTTTAGCGCTCAGTCTCTATATAAGAAGGAACTACAATTAAGTGTATGATCTGAACAATTATATTGACTTGATATCCAAAGCAAATTATCTAACTGGGAATCGAACCCAGCTTCAGAGATACAGAAAACACGGGCGTTAGATACTTGGCCACAAAAGGGCCCTTGGTTGATTCGGGGATTAACATCCCTTTCATACTCTATTGTTGCTGAATGAGGAATATCTTCTTGTCCAGAGAATTGATGGACAAGTGTTCAAACAACTCTCCTAATACACGGACAAACAATGTGTTCTATCGCTTTGAACCTCTCTTGTTGTTAGGAGAAATGCAGCCCAGTTGTTCAGTGATCAATTGCTCCATAGAGGGCGTCCCTCCGACATCTTTATTCATGTTTATATATGCGTGTGATGTCTCCACTTGAGCATGGAGCAGATTGTGATCTTTGTAGGTGAAAATCCACTTGAGTGTTCAATGGGATACTATACACCTCACGTATATCACAACTGCACGTGGCCTTGCCCGCAGAGAATATGTAATCCTTACACTACAGCCAGGATTAAAAGAATGAGTGCTTGCTTAAGCTGTAGGATATACAAATGTAAAGCGAAAAGGGGAATTTTGAGCTGATTCTTCATCTTCTATTGCCTGATTCTATCAATGAGAAACAATAACTTGTGGCAAAGAATGTACTTTAAATTCGACAGATCTTCGTTCTTGTGACGATTATTCTTAGATTTTGTCTAAATCAGAAATGAAGAAATAGTGTTTTGATTTGGTTCTATCTCTTCTCTCCAAGCACCGCTACCTAATACATAATAAATTGGTATCTAGTAATTGTCTACTTGATGTAAATGTTCTACTTGATGTCGAATCAATGGTCCCACGTACTGTAATCGCTAACGCTCTCGCCTTTGACGCGAGCGGTCTCGGGTTCAATTCCCGGTGGGACATTCGGTCGAAAAGATCTAATAGCTTTTCAAGCCAGCCATCCTGAGTAAGGTCTTTCCCGGGATTTCCTCATTCACATTAGACAAATGCCGGGATGGTACCTAACAAAGTACTCCCAGGGCGCTTCTTTGCTTGTGCATTTCTTTCTTTCCCTCCAATTCTGCGGGCAGTGTGATCGCCGAGGTACGCCATCTCTCACGTGCGTGAGCGGCTAACATGGTCATAGATGGCGAAAGCTCAGAAATCTAATTCCTAATCCTAACCAATGTCGAATTAAGGGAAGGGCCAACAGGCTGGTAGGCGCGGGGATTCTAAGGAGAGTGTAATATACTCTCGGTTTGTCAAGTATAAAGAACAATACATTGCAAGTGGGTTAGACCTGTAGCTGAAAGAAAGTGTTTCCAATTGAGCCCCGCATCCATTAAGGCCGCTCTTCATAGCCTGAAGCAGTCTTATAAGAAAGATTCAACTAGATCAGTGCTATTCAACCGGGGGTACGCGAAGATGTTTCTGGGGGTACGTAATCCTACAATAAGCATATTTCCAATACTTATTGTATTATCATAGTTCAAGAAAACTTCGGACTTTTCCATGTTAATATTTCAGATGTGCAATTTATTCCCCTGTAAATAGTCTTTTGATTGGCACACTGATTGTCCTTTTATTGGGTCTTTTATTTGTCCCCCTTTTTCATCAACAGAACATGTGTATTAAATTTAATAAGTTAATTTCGATTTAATTTCTTTTAAACAGCTTCAGGGGTACACAATTGGATGGGGAACTGTGTCTAAGGGCACGCGACTAGAAAAACGTTAAATAACACTGAACTAGATCAAACTATGTTACTATAAATAGACTTATTTTTATCACATAATAAACTCAGTAAAATAGGAAGAAAGTACGATCGGTCCCTCGCATTGTAGATTTGATAAGTGATATGGAAGATAAAATGTCTTTTTTTTTTTTTTAAGTTGAACGAATTTGTTTCTATATAAAAGAAGTCCCGACTGCTGAGGTATATGTGCCTTCATTTTTAATGATAAATTTATGTAGGAGTTTCATCTTCCTATGTTGATGGGACACTTAATTTTTCGCATAAATTATGACCCCCGCTTCCCCTTAAGACATGCGTTTTATATAGGAACGTGGTAAAAACTCAGTTCGTGATAGTTGATAACCGTATGTAAAAATTCATTTCAAATGTTGAACCGTTTTTCCTTTATTCGATCACGAGATCCCTTTCATTTCTATTATAGGCTTATATATGCCATGCATTTTAAGGTCACTTAGTATATTGCTGTAAGACCGTTCACTAAATTTTGAAAGATATATGGGGATAAAGAAGTAAGTAAGCTCATTTCTAAATTATTCTTTTTTTTTTTTTTAATTTCTACTTTTATTCTTTATGAATAGATTTCATTTTGACTCTGTTCCTTGGATTTTGTCTGTCTCGCAAGAATTTCATTTGGAGTTCGTTCTGAAGTCAATTCAACTAGTAGACTGTAAAAATAAATATTCGTTTATGGTATAAAATAGTTTTGGGGTGCACCTACAGGGGGTCCACTGGGTTTAATCCCCCCCCTGAAACTTCGTAACTGAACATACATTCGCACATTTTCTTTGTAAAACTACACTTGTTTAACAAGGAAATGATTGATGTAGCATGAACATTTTACTTTAACATTATCTGTACTCTATTTCTTATAAAATCAATCTACTGTCTGACTCAAACTTCTTGACGTTTAAAGCGTTCCTTTTCTTTTTATCAACAATACCCAATGAAAGTTACGCGAGGTTGTCTAATACCCGATGTTTGGAAGAATTTTTTTAAAGTGTAATTTCATTCCCATTCGAAGATGGGGAGGGGCTGAAGAAGGTAACGCCTTCTCTTAGGCCATGAGTATTTATTTAATTATAGTTTCACCGTTGGGACATGGATAAAAGGATTTTTTTAGGAGAAATACTAGTTTCGTCATTACAGAAATATTATTTGCACTCAAAAATGTCTTTGTTCATAGAATGTTAGTGTATGTTTAAGAAAAAGGAACTCGTTTCTCAATAATTCGGGAAGAAAAGCATGATTCTTTGTATAGTGGTTGGTTTTTTTATTGTAAGATTTTTTTCTTCATATACAAATCAATCTAAATCAATCTTTATTCTTTCACCTTCTCGGTTTGAAGCGTTAACTTCGTTCTCCCATCTGTGTTTCACGAGATAAACATTTCATGTTATACTTGTACACGAAAAGAAATGAAATTCGACAACGTCGCTCTTACGGGCCATCGGTTTTCGCCAAACGTCAAGAGCTTTGAGCTCGATAGTAGTTCTATTATTGTTTGCTGAAAATATAAGTGCAAGTATTTTACATATTACTTATCGAGTACGGAATAGTATCTGTTCAGTACTACATAGACGTAGTGGCTTCCTAGTATTGTATCCCCCCAAATTTTGGACCCTCCCCAACAAAAATTCTGTGTGCGCGCCTGAAATAGGTTACATGAAACAAGCGAATAGTCATAGAATTTTTCTATAAACGATTATGATTACATTAGCAAAGAAAGTGAACAATATATAATAATACATAATGATGTAGTTTACTTATTTATTTATTTATTGAACAAATTCCCAGATACAGCATAACTGTGCCATTTTACACAGGGAAATGTCAACAAGCGGGAAAAAAAAGAAAAAGAATAAAAAAAAAAATTAAACAACAACAGTAACATCAATAGTATTAACAAAGAGTGCACAAGTAATATTATTTAGCCAGCACGCGTTTTATTGCTCTTTCAAACACCGGGTAGCTCGAAAAAAATGTCCACCTCATTAGTTAGATTATTATAATAGTTGGGTACTCAGTGAAAAAGAGACCTCTGTATAATTGTCAACCTAGGGCGTGCAAGATGGAATAGGTGGGTATTCCGGGTTTTGCGGGAAGGGACATGTAAGGATAGTTGTTGAATTAGGGTTTCTGATCTTAGGTTCCCATTTACAATCTTATGAAGAAACTTCAAATCAGAGTTATTTCTGCGTACTTCCGGCGTCTGGATATTAAGATATCGCAAAATTTCCTCCTTAGGTAATATTCGAAGTGCGGGAACACGAAAACGTACTATTGCAATAAATAAATTGAGAACAGACTCAAGTCTACAGAGATGTGTAGGTGCGGCCATGGCCCATATGAAAGAGCAGTATTCGATCTTGGGCGCTATTAGAGTTTTATAGATTTGGAAGATGTAAAGAATAATGGAGAAAGAGGAAAAGAAGGCGATAGCGAAATTATCTAAGAAAAAACTGCATTATTAATTTGGAAGACGGTAAGAAAATATGGGGGTAGAGAAGATATGCAGGGAAGAATAAACTTGTATGATGAATGATTGATGGAAGTAATAATAATGAAGGAATTAGTGGAATGAAAAGTGGGAGGAAACTTGAGAACCTTTAACAAAACCCATAGAAGTAAATGTCCATCACGAAAGCGTATGGCCTGAAAAAAAATGTAATGCAATCTGTGAGTTTTATATCCCACGATTATAACAGCTAGGCTAAAGGAGACGGCGATAACCAGAAATAAATCAAATGGTGGAATGAAGAAAGTGGGGGAAACGGGAAAACCTAGCACAAGGTGTTTGTCCAACACAAAGTCCACTTGGCGCGAGCTCGGATCGAACCAAGGACCCCATGTACCAGAGGTGAACCTTCTGCCACTGTGCCACCGAAGCCCCACGGATATGGTTGGAGATCAGGGGTGCACTCACGGAGGGGGTCCACAGTATTTGGACCTTCCCTAAAACTTCCTAACTCAACATACATTTGTACTTTTACTGAATGAAACTCTTACTTGTTTAACAGGGAAGTGATTGATGTAGCATAAAAAAATGATTTTACTTCATCTGTACTATTTCTCTTATAAAAACAATCTAATTCTATAATTTCTTCTGAAAATATAGGTGGAAGTATTTTATAATTACTCACAGTGGCGTATTTACGATTTTGTTTCGGGGGGGGCTTTGCCTGAAAATGTGAAAATTTTGCAAGATATTCCATATACAGTACTTTACTATAGTAAGTAAGATTTCGGGGGGGCTTAAGCCCGAAAGCCCCCCTTAAATACGCCACTGATTACTTATAATCTTTTCGGATACAGAATAATACCCGTCCAATACTACATAGACGTAGTGGCTTGCAGTGTTCGACCCCCCCTCCCAAGCTTGGATCCCTCCTAATAAAAAAATTCTGAGTATGCGCCTTCCCGAGATCGAACTAGGGACCACTCGTATCAACGATAAACGCTTTATAACTGAGTCTCTGTTCTGGATTTACGCGCCGGTGATGGGACAGTACTTATGATGATGAACTTCTTAAGAAAGAAAATTGGTTTGAAAAGTTCATTTTTACCTATAAAAATCAAAGCTGAATGAAATAGATGATTATAGACCAAGATTTTTATGGCAGCCATTTAATAACCATCCATAAATTAGGCGAAAGAATTAATGAGAACATCACAAGAAGATAAGACGAACATCTCGGTTGTAAATCTGATTCTGTGATTGTGTTGATATCACCAACGTTATGGCTAACAAACGTTTTATGGCAGAGGGCAGCTCTGTGACATGACAGTTGACACTCGCATGCACCTTTTAGGAGACAATGACTAATCGAATTGTCCTCTGTACATTTGTGCTCATGATATGTGTACGAGATGCATATCTATTGTTTAATACAAAACAAAAGCCTATCAAACGCTTTTTTTCCTCTCCTATTCTTGTTGCTTGTTTTATCCCAAGGGTCACCTGCGACAACCATTTCCGGCCACAAGAGTCCTACTTACCAAAGGGTGATTGTCACAGGGGCAAAGAGTGGGTTGCATTCAAGACACGCCCCCCACACCTGCCTTTTTACCAGCTTTTTCCTACCAAAATTATCTTCAGTAGCTGAGGGAACATTCTCCCCTCGTCATTTTGCAAAAAACTGGAGATATACATAAATACACGGTTTTAATAGTCTCCAGAGAAAGGTAAATAATGTAGCTAAAACTCGCCTGCGTTAAAAAAAAAAAAAAATAAATAAATGACATGGCACATTTTACTTACGGATTTAAGTACCCAATCCCAATCCATAATAGCAACATGGAACTTACTCCAAATACAGAAGATATTAGACTTTCCGGGTAGTAATTTAAATTCTTAAGTGATGTTAATAGATAACTCTTCTACTAAGAGAAAAAAATGGGAATCATTTGTATGTTATCCAAAATTCCCTTTCATTATTCACAAAGTGACGAATGTGGTAATTCGCTTAAGAGGCTCCATCACGGCGAAATTAAAACACCGTTAATTTTACAATAATTATGTGATATTTTCAAATGCATGAAAAGAATCGAAAACTGGAACAAGAGCTCGCTAGACAATATTATTTTACATGAGATACCGTTATCACGAATCACTTATGTGCTTTCGATTTCCAGCCATTTAGAAAATCAGCATTTAGTTTCGCGTTTCTAAATGGCTGCAAACGGAAAGCTACAGTACTATAGGTGACTCGTAATAACGGTACCTCATGCAAAATAATATTGTCTAGGGCGCTCTTGTTCCACTTTCCGATTACATTTTATCTATTTGAAGATATCACATAATTACTGTAAAATTACCGGTATTTTAATTTCGCCGTGATGTTTAAGATATGAAATTCAGTTCATAGACTTAATTTAAAATATTGGAACACGTATTTCAATGTTAATGAAGATTCCGCTTCTAAGTTGGAAGGGAGAGGGGGAGATATTTCTATAATATTAAAGTTTCAGAAAATATCCAATGCAGGGATTTGTATTGTGATACAGTGAAACCTCTACTAACGGACACCTCTGTAAAGCGGACACCTCCCATAACGGACATATTTTGTAATCCCCAAACACTATAATAGGAAAAGACATATTGGCAAACCTCTCTAAAGCGGACACTCTCTAGTACGGACACGGACAGTCTTTTTTGTCTTTTATAGGTATTATTTACCTCCGTATTACGGACACTTTCTCTGGAAACAAGTTGGAAAGTGCAGTAAAAACACACTTTTAGTAATTCATACGTATGTCACCAAGGAAGAACATGTGGGTGTGACAACATATTGCCTCCTCAACTGTCTGTTCAGCAACGTAGAGGAAGGGTCTCTGTTTCACAATACCCTTATATCCTTTGCTTGCATTCCACTCCCACCCAACCTGCTTCAGAAACAAAAGTGATTGGCACTTGCCCACTGTTTGGAATTACACATGATTGTACTGTCCTGCTGGAATCTCTAACCAAACAGAAGACAAGTTTAGTATTTTTGACCACGGGTACGCATATTGTCTTTTAAAAAAAAAAGTCATTGCTGGACTGCAATTAACTCACAAATTAAAGCAACACACCGAAAACGTAGTAAGTAGAGATAAGTGTAAAGTGCAGAGAACTATAACATATTATTCCCATGTTGTGTCTCGTATTGGATGGCGCAAGATAATGTAGATGCAGTAAAATTTTGGTAATATTCATAAATACGTGATTCATGCAAAAAAAAAAAAAAATCTAATTGCATATTACCTTGTTTATTAATTTACGTAAGAAAATATTGAAACCTCTCTAAGGCGGACACCTCTCTATAGCGGACAGTTTTTGATTCCCCACGGCTGTCCGCTTTAGAGAGGTTTCACTGTATTTGGAATTTAAAATCTTGACTAAAAATGAAGGAAACGTGTTTATGCTTTTTCCGAAAATCCTAGTACGGTGATGGAAGAGATATATGAGACATTAAAATTTCCGATTTTTTCATTCAGAAAATGTCCAATGTAAGGACTCGCTTAAGATGAAAGTGTGAAATTCGGTACTTAAACTGTTAGTTAAAAATAGGCAACAAATATTTTAGCGTTTTCAAAAACTCCTCTCCTAAAGGGGGAAAGAGAGGGCAATTTCTGTAATATTGAAATTTCTTATTATTTATTCAGAAAATGGAGGCTGCGGTTGCGTAGTGGTAGAACGTTCACCTGTGGCACAGTGGGGTCCTTGGTTCGATCCCAGCTCAGGCCAAGTGAACTTTGTAGTAGACATATTCCGTGTGCGTAGGTTTTCTCGAGGTTCTCCCGTTTCCTCCAACTTTCTTCATTCTACCACTTCCTTCATTTCTCATCATCACCGTCTCCTTTAGCGTAGTCGACATAATCGTGGGATGTAAAACTTAAATATTTCGTTTTACTTTTTTTTTTTTTAATTCAGAAAATGCGCAATGTGAAGGTTCTCTCAAGTCGAGATGCGAAATTCGGTATACGAAATCTTAATTAATGCTTAATGTAAGGATTTGCTGAAGTTGGAGGTGTGAAATTCGTTAATAAATTCTTAATTAGGGAACATCATTTTAGGACTTTCGAGAATTCCACTGCAAAAACGAGATATGGATCAGTCTAATGAACGAGTAAAAGTAATTCACTTATATAACCCCAGGCCATATCAATAGAGTTACGAAAATGAGATTTGGACAGAAAACTCGTTTTGTTAACGCAAGCAATGAATAAGAATGGATTTTCTAAAAATACGTATGCTAAGGGAGGTAAACTACACAAAATTTCGTAGATATCAGGCGGGAAACTTCCAAAACTTTTAGAACAAAGAAACGCGATTTTTTGAAAGCTAAAATTAAGGAACTTGAAGATAATAGTAAAAATAAAAATATTCGGGACATGTATAAGGGGATAAGCGAATTTAAGAAAGGCTATCAACCTCGTGCTTATATATTAAAGAAAGCTGACGGAACAGTTCTCACTGATACGGATAGCCTCTTAAATAGGTGGAAAGATTTCTTTGACGATTTGCTGAACACGCAGCCAAAAACTAATGCGCGTGGAGAAAAGGAGATACACACCGCAGAACCGTATATTCCAGAACCCAATCGAATAGAAGTAGAAGCCGCTATAAAGAAATTAAAGAAACACAAATCTCCGGGTGTGGATGAAATTCCGGCTGAGTTAATTTTAGCTGGAGGCGAAAAATTGTGGAACAAAATACACAAACTCATTTTCCTTATCTGGAACAAGGAAGAATTGCCACAAGAGTGGAAAGAATCAATCATTGTTCCAATTCACAAGAAAGGCGACAAAACTGACTGTAATAATTATCGAGGCATTTCTCTTCTGTCAACATCCTATAAAATCCTTTCAAATATTCTATTAGCAAGACTGACCCCATACGCAGATGAAATTATTGGAGATTATCAGTGCGGATTTAGACGAAATCGATCAACTATCGACCAAATATTTACCATTCGCCAAATACTCGAAAAAAAGTGGGAATACAATATCCCGGTACATCAACTATTTATTGATTTTAGAAAGGCTTACGACTCGGTTAGGAGAGAAACATTGTACAACGTTCTTATAGAACTTGGAATACCGAGAAAACTAATTGGATTAATTAAGATATGCTTAAGTGAATCCCAAAGTAAAGTCCGGGTAGGAAAATTTTTGTCCACGAGCTTTCACGTCCAAAATGGCCTGAAACAAGGAGATGCGTTGTCGCCATTATTATTTAACTTTGTGCTGGAATACGCTATAAGGAAAATCAAAGATAGCAACCAGGGCCTACAGTTGAACGGTATTCACCAGGTGATGGCATATGCTGATGATGTAAATTTAATAGGGGATGATAGGAGAACAGTAGAAATAAATGCAGAGATCTTATTAAATGCTTGCAGGGACATGGGTTTAGAAGTAAATGCAGAGAAAACTAAATACATGGAAGTGCGTCGGGACCGTAATACGGCAAATTGTGGAGGCGTTAAAATATTAAATAATACTTTTGATAAAGTGGATAGTTTCAAATATCTAGGATCAATATTAACAGACGAAAATCATATTCACGAAGAAATTAAATGTCGACTAAAAGCAGGGAATTCGTGTTACTATTCGGTTCAAAATCTCTTGTCGTCGCGAATTCTGTCGAAGAATTTGAAGCTTAAAATATATAAAACGATAATCATGCCTGTTGTTCTGTATGGTTGCGAAACATGGTCACTTACTCTGAGGGAAGAACATAGACTGAAAGTATTTGAGAACAGGATCCTGAGAAGAATATTCGGATCCAAGAGGAACGAGAATGGGGAATGGCGGAAACTTCATAACGAGGAACTACATAGTTTATACGGTTTACCCAACATTGTTAGGGTCGTCAAGTCTAGGAGGCTTAGGTGGGCAGGTCATGTAGCTAGAATGGAAGAAAGTAGAAACCCTTTCAAAGTCTTGACTGGAAGACCCATAGGAAAACGACCATTAGGAAGACCTAGGCGCAGATGAGAGGATAATATTAAGATGGATCTCGCAGAGATAGGAATACAAAGTAGAAACTGGATGCAATTAGCTAAGGATAGAAGTCAGTGGAGAGCTTTTGTGAACGCGGCACTGAACCTGCGGGTTCCATAGGCCATAGAGTTAGTTAGTTAAGGGAGGTAAAGGTTTTTTAAAATTTTGTTTTAGGTTAGAATATCACATGAATCACATGTCTTAAAGAAGTGAGGAGTAGAAAAGTGGATGATCTTGGTATTTGGGCATAAGATAGATCTAGGATTGTTTACGAGACGTAAGTGTTCCAGAGCTCCCGCGTGGCCAAACGGTTAGCGTACGCAGGTTTGGAGTGGGAAACCCGAGTTTCACTCCCAGCGAGAGCTCATGTGGTTAAGCTGTAGGTCCACGTCTTACATAGCCTTTCTGGTGAAAGAGACCCTAAATAGACTGAAATAATGATACCATCATTTCCTTTCCGTTACCATGGTGATCGCAATGTTTTTTTTTTTTTTTTCTATTACAAACACGTGAAGCGAACCCTGTATTTTAAAGTCTAGTACAAAGGAAAACAAAGGCTGTAAATTTGTTTGTAATTATAAAATGTTTTAACGACTGAGAAAGTTGGTGAGAAAGGGTACAGATTTAAAATAAGGAAACTACGAAGAAAATCAATAAAATTCATAAAGAAGGAGTAATATCTGAGGAACTTATTTCTAAAAGCGCAACATCTTTCAGTGATAAGGTAGAAACCAAATAATTAATGTAAACGTCATTATCATGTAATCCACCTTAAGAAGCAATTATACACAATATAATCACCCTAAAGTGCAGATTGACAAACTGTCAGCACAAGGAAAACTGTAAAATTACACAATTTGAAATATACAGTATATATGATGTTCATTCTAGCGGTATTGTGACATTTACTTTCCTTATGTTCATTCTTGATAATGGAAGTGCACAATATTAATGTCTACAATATTATAAAAAAAAGGCCAAAAAAACAAGCCTTTGGAAATGTTCAATTCGGACCATATAATTCAAATCTTTTCTTACATTCCCTATTAACTTTTTTTAAGAAAAAAAAAAAGCATTTAGAAACAGAACACTAAGAAAATATCCATTTGTGAATGGTTCAGCGTATATACTAAACAACTGTTAAACATTAATCCTGTTCATGTATACAATGTTATGACACTTATATTAATGAATCAAACACTTTCCAGAATTATTTAAAATTAATATCTAATTAGGAACAAAGATTACTATACTTTTCTTCTTCTTCTTCTTCTTCTTCTTTTAGTTTCATTGATTAGAAATATTTAAAAAAGAAACATAAATATTTCATTCACTATAATGTTTGCAATTCCGAAATATTCCATCACTGTTTCCGCTTTGCATTTAGGTTTTTAAGTATTTAAACTACTTATTGTTTAGAAAATAAAATGGCGATCGCCATGGCAACGAAAAGAATGTGACGTCACACTATTTCAGTCTATTGAAAATCAAATCAAATTTCTCTCGTCTCGAAAAGGTGTTGAGCTCCTCCGTGGCTAAGCGGTTAGCGTACTCGCCTTTGGCGTGGGAGACCCGGGTTCGATTCCCGGCGGGAGCTCATGTGGTTCGGATTCCACGTTAATCAGTAGGTCCACGTCTCATATAGCCTCGCTGCTGAAAGGGACGCTAAACTAAAATCAACTCAACTCAACTCGAAAAGGTGTTGTAAAAGTAATGTTTGGTCTCGGAAAGAGTATATGCTGTGATGTCTCTTAGGAATCCGAATATGTCCACTGTAGAACTTATGATCTTCCGGATTCCATAATGCACAGTTTTAACCTTTCCGTACCAGAAAAGAAATGTGTTGGCTCATTTTCCTAAAACTATTGTCACCGTCGAGTGAGTCCATCAGTGAACCCATGTAGCAAAACACATTTAGGAAAAATTTGAAATGGTGTTCACACTTCAAAGCTCTTTCGCTTTTGTAGAAGCAGGATAAAAATGGAGCTCTCGTGGGCTCTGCACAATCTTTTGAATACCGTCGAGTGGCCTGCGTTTGAGCATCACCTGCCAACAAATCACTAATGCATGAAGCAATGAAAAAGGCTGAGGGTCACGTGATGGCAGAACAGACAAGCGGTGCGCCGCGTGCGACTTCTTCTTTCCTTCTCCCCCTTTATAACGGAAATTACGATATTTACTCCACACTATCCCAAATACAAGTTTTTCTTCAACTATTTTATCCGATTGTATTTATTTACTTATTTAGTATTTCGAAGATAGCAATGTCAGATAAGAATTGTTTTTTTCTAAATGGTAAAGGATGAAATTCAACATTATTATTTATGGTACGTTTAACGGAAGAGTTTTTGTCCAAAGATCGGACACCTACAAATCTATAGATCTCATTGACCTGAACAAAATGATGTGAATGAATGTAAATTCTCATGAGTATTTTTGAGAAAATGAAAAAATATGTATTTTTATGACGTTTCAAGAAGAAAATACTATTTTGTTTGGCCTTAAATGAAGAATTGAGAAAAAGACTCATAAACTCTTTTTTGTGGAATATTGTTTTGTATATGTAAAAAATATGGACATTACTGCGTCCATAATGCGTGGCAAAAATGATGGAAAACAATTGGGAGTTTTCGAAATGTGGGTATCGAGAAGAATGGAAATGACATGAAATCTTTGAAAAATGAAATTTTGTTTTACGTCCCACGGTTATGCCGGTTAGGCTAAAGGAGACGGTGATAATGAATAAAATGGTGGAATGAAGAAAGTGGGAGGAAATGGGAGAACCCCGAGAAAACCCACGCACACGGTGTTTGTCCACCACAAAGATCACTTGGCGGGAGCAGGGTTTGAACCCGAGACCCCTAGCACCAGAGGCTAACGCTCTACCACTGAGCCACCGCTCTACCATTGACCTTATCAGTAGCGCTGTAGACCAACCAGATGTTTCTTCAAATGTTAAAACATTTGGTAGTCATTGGGCGTTATATCGGTACTGTACGGAGGGTGATCAAGTTGTCCCCAGTAACATGATACGATGAGATTTTCAGTTTGAGTGTTCGTGTGTGGACGGGGATTGTCATGAAGCAGAACGATCTCCTCACTCAACATGCCACGTCTTTTATTTGGAATTGCATGGTACAGTTTTTATAAAGTATCACGATATGTCGTAGAGTTTATTATGTCACCATCTTCAGAAACAATACTTCCTTCTTGTCCCAAAACAAATTACGCATGATTTTCTGGGCTGAAATTGTTCGTTTGAACTCTACTTTCTTGGGTGATGCTCAATGCGTTCACTCCATGGATGGTTGTATGATTCGTGTGTAACGTAACCCACCCATGTTTTGTCGCCTTTGACAATTTTGTTTTAAAAAAAACTTATCATTTTCTCACTGCATCGCTCAAGGAAAGTAAGAGCACTGGCTAAACGTTTGATTTTGAGCATCTCAGTCAACATTTTTGGTACCCTGCATGAGCATAACTTCAGATAATTTAATCGTTGAGTCATAATTTCATAGGACTTCGCTTCTTGAAACTTAAGGAAACTTATCAGATAACTACGAAGTAGTAAAGCGTCTGTTCTCTTTCACTCTTTCGTCCACTTTCTGAACCAATTCTTCAGTGATGATGACAGATGATCTCCCACTACTTTGATGATCATGAACATTCGTGAGGCAATCTTCAAACATTCTAAGCCATTCCCGTACCATTCAATTGCTCATAATGTTTTCTCCATACACTTAACTAATTTGGCGATGAATCTAAGCCCCTTTCACGTTTTTAGCACTAAGAAAGCGTATTACAGCTCGTATTTCACAGTTGGCGGGATTCTAAATCGGCGGAGGTAATTTAACTACTCACAAACAAACGTAAACACGGTCAAATGTATACTTGACCGTAAATGTCATCAGTTGACTATAAATTTTCAAAAATATATTGTAAGGATCCCCACCTTCAGCGCAAGCACATGTTATTACAACACATGCTACTATTTACAAACACCACAAGCAGACAAGAAACTACAACATGGAAGACAGAAAACCTAAGACCACGTTTCCATTTTACATGAATCTTGTAGCTGTCATAAAAAAGACCTTGCTACCCGATCTTTCTATCTACTGTTTAGATTTTACAACTTCTTGTAAGCGAGAAAGGTATCACCACCCATGCAGCACTGCAACCTAGTGTACAACGGTATGTTGTACTATTATTTACCTGTACCGGTCTTAGAAAGATGATCAGAGGTGCGACAACGGAGCATATTTTGTAAAGAAAAAGAAAAAGGAATTGTAAAGATTATTAGTGCTCCTTGGTTACCAAAAATTGAAATATAAATAAGTAAGATTGTTGAGTTATAGATTGCAGGGTTATCAGGAGAATTGATATTTAAGAAGTTAATCGTTTGTAATAGGAATATTTAAACAAAGGTATAAATAAACGATATTTACGTTTCAATGTCCTGTTAATTAATATTGTGGCTCAAGAAATATTTATTAAGAACCAGTGGTGTTACATAATTAAATGGTGCCTTCATACCGGGAGTTAGTGTATCGTTCTGAAGTAGAGTAATAACGAGCACAATTGAGCCCAATATTTATGTTACTACACTAAGAAGTGGTAAACGAATAAATCGAGGTATGTCGGAAACGGAAGGTATCCAAGACCGACCTATGCAAACTGGTAGTTGTGCTCCTGATACCGTGACTGATCTTTTAAAGCAGATATCATGTCAAATGACCCAACTTCAACAGAATCAACAGGAGTTCCAACAGAATCAACATGAGTTCCAACAGAATCAACAGGAGTTCCAACAACAATTTGAGGAGTTCCAACAAAAAATGGTTACTCAACAACAATTTGAGGAATTCCAGAATGTAACCCATCAACAATTGGAGGACTCCCTAAAGCAATTACAACTTAAAATTGAGGAACGACTGGAAGATAAAATGGATCAATTACATTGTAAAATAGAAGGTCAATTGGAGGAACAGATTTCCACGAGATGTAAGCAGTATGACCAAAAGATGGAACGAATATCCCAAAATTACACTGAGATGCAGGATGTGGTCAAAGCCATGGAATCGGTAATTAACGAACACACTTTTCACATCCGAGAACTCCGGGAGGATATGAATTGTTGCCAAGAGTGGTACCATACTATTATGGAAGAGCACGACGGTGGACATAGACATCAGTCTCATAGTGGACATAGAAATCAGGCTATGTATAATGGATTAGAACCAGTAATCTCTCATGATGGTGGTTATAGAAATCAGTCTCCTTTTAAGGAACCAGAACCAGTAACACTTCGTCGAGTTTTGGAGGATAGTGAGTCTTCGGGATACAGTGAAGGAAGTACCGAAGTTGGAAGAAGAAAGAAATATTCATCCCGTAGGAATTCAAAATGTTACAGTAAATATTCAAAATCTCATAATAATGACAAACCTTTGCGATTTAGCGAGGTAAAATCATTGACCAAATTTAGCGGTGGACCTGATGATATTCCTGCACGGGTATTTATCGAGAAGTTCGAGGACGAATGCGACTTGATAGGAATCAAAGAATCAAAATTCCTGAAGATACTTCCACACGTCCTACAACCTCCATGTTTAACGTGGTTCAAAGCCATTCGAGAAAATCTCCATGCTTATTCAGATTTTAAAGCGGCCCTACTATCCAATTATGAAAACGATTTTATGCTTGCTAACAGGGATGCTTTATTACGTACCAAAGTTTTCGATCCACGAAGCCACAAGAATGTTACGGAATTCGTAGTATCAACATACAACGAATTAAAAGCTCTAAATCCTAATCATCCTGAATCGCGCATAATTGCTTCAATTCGTATCCTATTGCCGTTTAGATTACAACAAATGTTAATGTCTGCACAATGTGTCAATTTCAGTCATATGGTCATGCTAGTGCAGAACTTCGAGAGTCAATATTTGATGCAGAAAAATAATAAAAATCCCAATAGAGGTCAGGGTAATGTTAGCCGCAATCCTATTAATTATGCTCAGGTTCGTAATATAAGTGTACAGAATGGAAATAGCACTCACACACAAGGAAATGGCAATCGTCGTTTTAATGTACGAGCGTGTAATCCAAATAATACCGGTAACTCAACTCAACCTAATGGAAGAAATAATAATAGGAATTTCAGAAATAATCACCGAAATTATAATCGAAGTAACAACAATTATCGTAATTATGCACAAAATCGATTCGAAGATGGTAGCAATTATAATAACAGAAATCCAAATTCTGTGTATACATACAATCGATCCCATTCTACTCAAGAATGCGGAATACAATGTTCCTTAAATGCGCCCTTTGAACGAATAACTTGAACCCTTAAAAAGGCGTCCGACAGATTTGTATTAGATCGACCTTGCTTACGTCTATGGTTAATGTGTTCTTTATTCAATTTATTATTAAAATGTACGTTAAATATATATGTAATTTGTGAAATATTACGAAATGTCGATGAAATAAAATCATGGCAACCTACCGAAAACACTAAAAAGAAATGGATGGACTTAGTCAAAAATGTAGTCCCTCCTGAGATCATAAGTAAAGTTAATATAAATAATGTCTAAAAGAGGGAACTTAATCTCAAATGAGATAAACACAGTATTTTATAGTTATATAATTTAGTTATTGTATTTTTCCTCATGTTATTTTATCTTCAACTATTTTTCTAGTGTAACAATTATTTTCTTCAATGTTAAAGTATGCTATATTGTTTTATTGTGTTCACAACACTATAATTACTCATTAAGCCCTTTATGCGATCTATAGGTATATTCACGTAGAATGTTTATTCTGTGTTTACATCTGGAGCAATTCTATTAGAGAACATATTTATATTTAATTCAGTGCAATTATATTTAACTTCATGAATTAAACTATGCACATTATGGTAAAAATATCCTAGTGAATCTAAAATAATTGTGGACCGTATTATTATAGTTATTTTCTGTTGATGCACCTTGTTATTTATATTATAATGTAAGGCCAAAGAATATGCTTAATTATGTGATTGATTTTATGATACTGATGTAAAATATAATTTTATGTATATACAAGGGCTGATCAAAATGTGTATACTTGTACGGTCCAGGATTCTTTTCATTTATTGTTAATAAATAAATGAAATCCATGTTCGTGGCGCCAGATACAACGGTATGTTGTACTATTATTTACCTGTACCGGTCTTAGAAAGATGATCAGAGGTGCGACAACGGAGCATATTTTGTAAAGAAAAAGAAAAAGGAATTGTAAAGATTATTAGTGCTCCTTGGTTACCAAAAATTGAAATATAAATAAGTAAGATTGTTGAGTTATAGATTGCAGGGTTATCAGGAGAATTGATATTTAAGAAGTTAATCGTTTGTAATAGGAATATTTAAACGAAGGTATAAATAAACGATATTTACGTTTCAATGTCCTGTTAATTAATATTGTGGCTCAAGAAATATTTATTAAGAACCAGTGGTGTTACAAGTGGACAAACAATTAACCTCCTCATTAAAAACGTGTATTTTGGAGCACTCCCCCTCCCTGTCCAAAGGAATCTGTTGTTTCGGAAGCAGCGAAACTGGTTTTTCCTTTATGTCAGCAGGAGGGCGATAGCAGGTAGCAAGCAAGACGTCCCAGAAAATTGGACATTGTTCGACTCCTTGCAAGATGGAAAAAATGTTTTATGACCCTTTCAAGACTATGTGTACACGCTGAAATATGGTAGGGTTTCAAGATTTTTTTTTTATGACAGCTACAAGTTCTTCTAACGTGGCAACCCATCTTAATAAACGACGGAGACCGAGGAGGAACGAGCCACCAAAAGACCATCTATAAAAGCGAAGCCTGAAGAGGAACCAGCTATTCGTCGACAGCGTCACAAACTGTCGTATCTCAGTTTTCTAAACTTTTCAGGAGAGCGATTTTTAGGTTTTCACACAACTTTGAACAGCCATAACTCAAAATCTATTTTACCAAAAGGAGAGAAAATTTACCAAGTTATAACTTAAAGCATAAGAAATCAGTGGAGAAAGTTTCATGGAATTTGCCTGTAAAAGCTTGTGGAAAATTTGGCGGGAAAAAGATACGACAGTTTCTGACGATGGTAATCTTCTCTTGTATGAAAGATACGACGCATATTTTTTATACTGAGAACTACATTAATAGATGAACAATCGGAATATATTGCACTTTTATTGAAAAACTTCGTGTTTATTACACAAAATAATTTAACAAATGCTTCCTGAGATTCTTGAGGGTAAAACGAAATTCCTGAGAACACACAAGAAACACAATATTAAGAGCATACTAACCATAACATAAAATAATGCTATCAAGTTGTCGCTTCCAGAATATAAAATCTTGCAAAGTAATTTGCAAATTGCATGTTTTGATATTGCACTTGAGAAGGATGGCTAATGTGGTAAGTTTCTGTAAAATTGAACATGTGAAGGGTTTCGAATGATTGGAGTTGGGCCCGGACACAATGATAACGAGTCCTCGTAGGCGTGGGAGACCCGGGTTCGATTCCCGGCAGAAGCTCATGTGGTTCCGATTCCACGTTAATCAGTAGGTCCACGTCTCATATAGCCTCGCTGCTGAGAGGGACGTTAAAAATCAATCACTCAAAACGAGTCCCCTTACTTCTCTGGAGCGATAATTTTTGACAAGTATGTAAAGTAGGAACTTCTATCTGGTGGATTCAATTTGCGTTCTTTTCAGGGAAATAGTTGTGTAAGTGTCCTCAAAATGACTTGTCTTAAACTGAATGCAGTTTGGATAGTCTTTGTTCACTTTCACTTCGCGCATTTCCGTCCGATTGATTGGATCTCCATTTTCGTCACGTCTAACTGACAGAATACAAAGACATTGGGACAGAGATCTAATCTCACACATCGCTTCTGTCAATACAATGAACGGTATATGGGTTCTTTTTCCTTGCCAGTTTAACAATCGGTTCAAGTTGCGAGGGTACAAAATTACTGCCACACTGCTTAATAGATGTGTTTATAGCACTGTGGACTGAATCTCCCTCATTTTGTCCATGCCTAGATTCAAAGAATCGGAGAGAAATTTCTCTGATGTTCTTACGTGTTTGCACCGCATACCCCATCATAGCAACCAACCTGAACTCCTACTAGGTCCATCCTGTATTTCTCCAACTCATTCATTACGGATTTTAACGCGCCTCGCTATAAAGAATTTTAATATTCCATGTTCCAAATCTCATATCCATTTTCTTTTGCTGATGTCGTGCCAAGTTATCAGTCTTGGTCCGAGGCTTCTGTGATTGTTTCTGAAAAAGTGTCTTTTTTTCTATTACAGGATGAGTTTGTCAGGCTCACCCAAAACCCCTAAGCTGGAGGGTCTTGTCTGCCCGCGACTGCTTATTCAGTATCTTCGCAGCTAACCTCTATATCAAAGGCCTTCTCCTCGATCCGCAACCTGGGGCCGCGGTGGCTCAGTGGTAGAGCGTTCACCTCTGGTTCATGGGGGCGTGGGTTCCAACCCTGCTCCCGCCAAGTGAACTTTGTGGTGGACAAATAGCGTGTGCGTGGGTTTCCTCGAGGTTCTCCCGTTTCCTCCCACTTTCTTCATTCCACCATTTCATTCATTTCTCATAATCACCGTCTCCTTTAGCCTAACCGGCATAACCGTGGGACGTAAAACTAAAAAATGTCATGTCATGTCGATCCGCAACCTGAGGATGCCCCATGCCGTGTAAATATATATCTATACAGCCCCGCATTGATAAAGTATAACATTCTAGCTTATAAGTTTATTTGCTTCGGCTGTTCCGAGCTTAAGATATAAGTAAAAATAAATTAGGAACAAATGATAAAGAAACTAAGTCTACCTGATGGATAACAATAAGAAATGATATAAAAAGCAATGAGTTTATCAGTACGGGACTGTATATCTACTTTTGGACCACTTTGTATATATAAACAAATTGCTTTGAATATAGGCGTATCTGTCCAGTTGCGAAAGATCTGTTGCTCACAAACTGTCGTAACTCAAGATACGACTGTTTGTGATAATGGTTTATATGCTTCATCTCAAGATACGACACAGTGACGTCATCACCACCGTCAAAACAACGCACATTACAGATGTATCGCTTTGGGAAATTGTAGAAGTCAGTGTATGCAACTACATAGTAACATATCTCAATTTTCGATTTTTTTGAGATACGACACTTTGTGACGCTGTCGACGGTTTGTCCGCTGATCAAATAACCTACACCCGCTCCTGAGGTCGCTTCGGACTAGGAAGTTCATGTATACCTAAACCCGAGGTCGCTTTAGACTAGGGATCCTAACCACAACTAAACCTCGCGAAGATGCTTTGGGCTGAGGAGGTTTTCCTGCAAGTTCACCTAAAACCCTGCGGATGTTCTGGAGGTTGCTTTGAACAAAAGGGACACCGTGCAAAACATCTCTCCCCTTCATCTTGGTCGCTCTTAAGGAAAGACTTTATTAGATTGCTCTTTGTAAATTCAAAGATAACTGTACTTAGATTTTGTAATAAAATTGGTGAAGGGGAAATACCCGGACCGTTATTTGACTCTACCTCAAAGACATTACAATATAAATAATACATTAAATTATTTTTGTTACTCAAAAAACTAGGGGGGCTTAGGCCCACGTCTCCGGGCTAACTTGGCCTTTGATTTCAAAATTAAATGATAAGAATAAAATCGACGCAAGTGCTAGATAGTGTACGTTAACTATGTTCAAAACTCCATTTAAACCAGTTCAAACGTTTCCTCACTTTGGTCATTTTATAAATACAAAATGAGAAATTAAGATATTTTAGAATTTTACTTTTTTCCTCCGGGGTTTACAGAATCGTTGGAGCACGTGACTGCTTAATTTTAATGAGTAGTTTATATATCGAATTGGTTCTTCTTAAGATACTCTATTTGCTCATCTGCCCTTAGTCTGGGTTCCGGCTGAGCCCCAGTTTTTATCTTCTAGATCCGCTTCTGTTTGAAGTGCGTCGCTTAAGAGTCTTCATCCCGGCGAAATTAAAATGCCGCTAATTTTACAGTAATTATGTGATATCTTCAAATAGATAAAAGATAATTGAAATATGGAACAAGAGCGTTCTAGACAATATTGTTTTGCGTGAGGTACCGTTATGACAAGTCACCTAGCGGCTTTCCGTTTTCAGCTGTTTAGAAACGAGAAAATAAATGCCGCTTTTCAAAATGGCTCGAAATCGAAAGCAGATAAGTGAGTCGTGATAACGGTTTCTCATGTAAAATAATATTGTCTAGGGCGCTCTTGTTCCACATTTCGATTATCTTTTATCTATTTGAAGATATCACATAATTACTGTAAAATTAGGGGTATTTTAATTTCGCCGGGATGAAGACTCTTAAGGGGAAAACGAGTTGAATTTTACGCAAAAAACATCATACGTGTCTATACCGTGTGAAATATAATTTTAAACAATGCCAGCGCTTGAGTCGAGCTGAGTTTTCAACATTTCACTTTGATTCAAATAGTAATCGTCAAGAGGAAAGAGGGTTCAAATATACCAATCAAATATCTTCCATATATTTATTCTTCCTGTGTAACATCAGGCATTTCAGTGAGTTTCCAATAACACCTCCTCATCCATAATTATTCGGGACAAAACACTCGATACAAATCACTCGAGAATATTTTTATGGATGACTATTATCACAAATGAAACAGATGTATTTATTTTATTTATTTATGACTTATTTTACGTGGCGAAGTTAAGGCTCTGCAGCCTTCTCCGAGCACTTAACCACGTGCATACATTCTTCTTCTTCTTCTTTTTTTAATGCACCAATTCATACAAAATATTAACAATTACAAAACAAAAGTATTGAACTACATAAAAAAAGAATATACTACTTAAGTAAAAAGAATAGTTAAACACTTCAAAAACAAAAATTGAAAATAATATACAATAGAGGAAACAAAATAACATGGAGAAACCTAAATTGCATATTGCATATAGCGGTACTAGAAGTATGAATATATAAGCAGTACAAATTAACATAGGTTACCTATTGGTTGTATGTTCATGTGTGGGTTATTAATAATCTGGCAAAACGAAGACGCCTCATGTGCTACCAGTATCCTTATCTTTACTTAAGAGAAGGGAATTTACAGATTTTTTAAATTTGGCAACTGTGGAAACGCTGTGTATTAATTGAGGTACACTGTTCCAGAGGCGTGTAGTACTTACTGTGAAGGATTTTGAGTATGAATCAGAATTTTGACTGGGTATGGAAAGCAAGAAATTATCTTGTGATCTTGTGCTTCTAGTATGAAAGTCTGTTAAACATAAAAATCTACGGGCTAGGTACGATGGTTCTGACGTAGTAAGTATTTTGTACAATAGTGTAAGATTATGTAAATTTCTTCTTCCAAATAACGCCAGCCATGCCAGATGTACGTACAAGGGCTGTTTTACTGCGAGATACGGGCTTGAAATATTTTATAGAATTCCCGTCCAGGTATGATTAGTCTATAGAGAAAGCACTAAAGACTACTGAGGGAGAATATAAGGGAAAAAGTGTTCACTTTTCAAAACTTAACTGTATAATATATTCGGTACTGTCTAGAAGTCGAACCAGAGGCCAGTTAGTTTATGATTAGTATAAAATAAATTTTTCATAACATGTTTAGATATATTACACGACAAATCATGAGTTTACTCTCACTACAATGGCGTAGTAAGAAAATTTAATGCATACAACTAAACTTTTGCAATACCGATTAGGGAAATATTAAATTTCTTTCCTTCAAGGTTGTTGGATCTGTTGCATTTTAAATTAAAACTAGAACACTGGAAATTGAACACTAACAATAACAATATTAACATAAATGATCTACAAATATGTATCCATCAAATATATAGGGATCTTAAAGTTGAAGTAATTATCTGTAACCTTAAAAAAAAAAAAAAAAAGTATATCCTCATTTTCCTAAAATCCCACCCAAACCACTTTTACAGCTCAGGAAATAGAATATGTTCGGGTAAAAGAGGATCTCAGACAGTGGCGTAACTAAAGGCTTCGGGGCCACCCCGCAGGCAGCGTGGAGTGGGGTCCCTTCTCTACGTCTCACATCACGATTTGGGGGCTCCTGATGGCTTGGGCACCCCTGCAATGCGGGGTCTGCGGGGCCCTTATTTACGCCCCTGATCTCAGATAATCCTAAGCCAGTTCAATAATAGGAATTACACCTGGAAACAGCCAAAGAGCTAACAACGTTCCAGATGGACATCAATTACGCATCGTTTCAGATATCAGGCAATAATGATTTCGGGAAGTGGTTTGAGGAGGAATTACTCTCTTGGATTATGATATCCGCCCCAAGAAATAAAAATCCGATTCTACTCAATAAGGGTTACCAGTATCTTCATTGTACTACTCTAACCCTCTGCATATTGCAACTCCCCCGTGAGAAATCGTCTGAAATCGTCACTGTTATCAGATTTCTTTGCTAACCTACTTACCTACGATCAACCTCACTTTTTCATTTCCACTTTAATTCTTGTTTCTGAATTTATATTATTTGGAACGTGTTAGGTTTGTTAATGTTTCTACGTTTCTAGGTGCCAAGTCAGTAACTACAAGTATACTATGAACAATCATGGATTACAAAAGAACAATCATGGATAACATAAGAACAACGGTCGTACCGTCTGAAGTGCATTTTTAAATAAAGCCAGCGATTGGATTGTGCTGAGGGTTCTTTATTTCACTAGTGAGATACTTTATTTTTTGGAATAAATTTTCATTCATATACTACCTTTGAATCTCCTTCCTTCACCCTTAGGATACCCATAAAAGATTTTAAATAGTCCACGGTCTCTTAATATAGTTACCAACAAGTATGCCAAACCAACTGCGTGGAATTATACACCAGGCAAACATTCATTTTCATATAAGGTATTCTTTGGAGTGAGATGTAGCTGCTGATTTTTATAGTTGCGATTTCTGCTACCTGTTCGTCTATTCGTAAAGGAATCAAATTCGGGACTCCATTAGAATAAGGACAACTTTATTAGAGGTGAAACTTGTGCGAGTTGCTATAATTAGAGACTAAATAAAAGAGCACGCAGGGATGAGAGGAGGAGAGAGAAACTGGTCCCCAGCCGAGCGCTTCAATCTCTCCCATTGAATAGCGGATGGATGAGTGGAAGCTTGTATTTGGGGGGAAGGGAAAGCAGGTGGAAAGCAGAGGGTTCCCCCCACACCTTTTAGCGTTCTTCCTCCAAGGGTTCCTCTTTTTTATCAGTGAAGTTAGGAAACGGATTATCTAACACCCAACAATGGTTCGCATCCAAATCTTATTAAAGGCCAATTCGAGTTGGTTCAGTTGAGGTTGCGTTAGATGGACAGACAGACGGATTTAGGGAGGGGGTGATTGTGCCAATATAATTGCAAGCGATTGTGTTTGTGTAGTATCAGCCCTCGCCCCAAGGACATTCTAAAAACAAGCTTCAGAGTAGAAAAACATTACTAGCTTCAAAAGGGAGGTATTTTAATTTTTCTTAATAAAGGGAAGAATTGGCAGATGTTTAAAATTACTTACATACATTACTGGGTTCGATATCATGTGTAAGCAGTTAAGTTTATCGTAAATTTTTAATTATTTTGAATATACAGTGAAACCTAACGTATCAGTAATATTAATTAGAATGTAAAATAAGTAATACCAGTTATGTAGGAGGAATTTATTTTAAAATATTTGAATTATATCTCTGTGGTGAGTTTTTGAGGGATCCCAAATATTTCACAATATGTTAACACACACTCCTACACAGATAAAATATCGCAAAACGGATTGCACAGGTGTATTCATCAGAAAAAGACAGTGTAAAATGATATGCGACATGACCCCCTTCCTATTTGAAAAACGTAACCCAAATCCAAGATGGCGGATTTTAAGATGGCTGCCGCTGTTGCCATAGCTCCTATAAGTTTCACTCCCACCTATAGACACCCCATACCAAACCATATTATGGTTTCTCACATCGTTTGATTTTTGTAGGGTTGTATCCAAACTTTTGCCTCACCATGCGAAAATAAGAAAATGCGAAAATTTTTCGTGGCTTTGACACATGAGACCCAGGTTCGATTTCTGACGGGAGGTCGTGTTCGGATTCCATTTTAAGCTATAGGTCCACGTCTCGTATTGCCTCGCTGCTGAAAAGAACGCTAAAGGAGTTTAAAGAATTTTGTCTTGAAGGGAAAGTAGATAAATTAATGATAAAGTGATAATCCGAGGTGTATTCACGAAAATATCGTAATGAATCTCTTAATAACGAAACTATAGCAGAGGCGAACAAATTTAACTTAATTTTGATAAAAATTAAATGGGTAGATAAGGCTGTCGTTCTCAACCGATGTGTCGCGACACACTGGTGTGTTACGCAGTTCCCTAAAGTATGTGGCGAAATTTTAGAATGTAAAAATGATCAAGAGTTTAATAATAATTAGTTAAAATCGAGACAGACTGTACCAGTCAACATCTCCAGCGGTAGCAACAATGCTCAGTGCTATATAGAGTAATTATAATGTAAAACTTTTGTCCCATATAGGTATAGGTAGAGCGTTAATAAAAAGAGTGTCTGGAGTACCGGTTTTTATTATGAAAGTTTCACTATAAACGTATTTTTACAAAATACTGTACAAATAATTCCTCTAGTATACAAGGTTAGGCATAGGTAGTCTTTGACCGTAAGGTCGCAGACAGGATCTCTACAGAGCCCCGTAGCTTGCTAAGCAGAGGGGAGATAGGGACCCAATGCTCCGTAGCAAGCAGAGGAGGGTTAAGTGGTGAACAGAGCCCCGTAGCAAGCTAAGCAGCTGAGGTCAGGATTCCCAGACAGATCCCTGTAGCAGGCTAAGCCAGGAGATAGGATGGGCGTATTCCCGTAGCAGACTAGAGGCCGGTGGTTAGGCTACTCCTAAAGTCCCGTAGCAGACTAGAGGAGGGTCACCAGAAAACTGGTACAGAATTGCCGTCGTCCAGTCAATTTATAGGCTTCCTTGGATGGTGGTGGCGCTGCTGCTCCGTGGGAGGGGCTAGAAGCCGTCGTCTGCAGGTGATTGTAGATCCATCTGGTGGGAAATCCTCTTGCCAAACCACGTGGTGGCGTTTGTAAACACTGGCGTGTGGAATTGTTTATACACTACATCACGTGGGACATTACAATGAAAACTAATTGGTTTCACTATATTATTATTATTATTATTATTATTATTTATAATAAAAATATGAAACAAGTGTGTTGCGATGTCCTGCACGTCCAGTAAAATGTGTCGTGAGTGCAAAAAGGTTGAGAACCACTGGAATAAAGTATCAAATGAAGAAGAATGGCGAAATGGTTAACTAAAGACTATTTTGGAAAGAATAGATTCGATAATTACATACATTTTGAGGCATGGAGAAATCATGTTATTAAAGATATACCAGATTGACTTGACACTTAGTCTTCTGTTCCAAGCGCTGCTATCGGCTGAAGGAATTTCACTTCCTTTCGCTAAAGTTCTCTCGCTTAGCAACAACTGAACCCTTATTGGCTCGACGCGTGGGTATCTCAAGGGTGTGAGCTTTAGTTCGCATTTTTGCCACGGCTCAAGACATTTTGGTACCACTATAGCTATGGGGGAAATGGCAGAAGGAAAATTCCTAAAGAAAGTTCTTGATTGAAATATATGAATTAAATAATACAAGATGTAGGAAGGTCGAGATTCAAATGTACTGACCAATAATACAAGATGCAGGCAAGAAGAGCTACGTGAAAATGAAAAGTCTGGTTCAGGATAGGGAAGAGTGGAAAGTGCGTCGAAACAATCGGAAGGTTGCTGACCTACAAAGAAGAATGAAGTCAAGGAGAAAGCTAATTGCTGTTCTGCTGTTAAATTTTAATTCCTTTGATTGTTTTCTTGTTTTATACCATTATTTGTTTATAATTATATTATTATTATTATTATTATTATTATTATTATTATTATTATTATTATTATTATTATTAGTAGTAGTAGTAGTAGTAGTAGTAGTAGTAGTAGTATCTGAACTACTATTGGAAGTATTTCACTCACTCAGAAGAAACATAATTTGTTTTATTTCTAGTAAAGAAACCTTTTTCTAAGTTTTTTAAAAAAAGAAAACGGTTTTTACATTTTTAAAGAAAAAAAACTACATTGTTTTTCCCTCTGAAGTATAGAAATCAATACCTTTAAAGTTTTCACTTGTTATATTCCAAATTTGTCTATGTATTAGGGGAACAACTATTGTTTATTTTTGAAACCACTTTTTTGTTAGTGTATAAGTGCGATTTTGTTTTTCCAAACAAAAAACTTTGCATATTACTTTTTCCAGTTTAACAAACATCTACATTTTCTTTCAAAAAAGACAATTTTCGTTATTTACTATTGAAATATACAATAATACGATTATAAGTTTTTCTTTTAAAAAATGTTTCTTGAAAGTACATTTTAAACGAAGATTCAATCACTAGTATTGAAGAAAACATACATTCAAAGTTGTGAGCATGGTGTATTAACCTTTTCAGATCGACAGGGATTTCAAGAAAATCGTAGATCTTTACGTTGGAGGAATGGTGTAATTGACACGTTTTCAAGATTATATTTGTAGAGACTATGGAAAAGAAACGTTATTCTGAAACACTTTTATGACGAGTTCTATTTTTTAAAAATAGTAATGAAATGACTTGGCGCAAGCTGGGATCGAACCACAGATCCTACATACCAGATGTAAATGCTTGACCACTGAAACACTTTGTTTTTCTTTTTTTAAAAGTATTTTTCATTTGTATACGTTACATGAACTTATAAAATCTCAGTTCATATATTCATTATACAAGATTCGTAAGTAATGAGCAAAATATTTGCTTTCGCACTGCACAGAAAATCTTGTACAAGCACTTTTCAGAAAGATAATGTAATCAAACATTTGCCACACTGATACATGTCCATGATATAGAAAAGTGATTGTCTAATTAGTCAGGTGACAGTATTGTGATTTGTAATAATAATAATAAAAAAACACGATATTCTGGAAACAGTATACACTGATGGTCAAACACAGTGGCATGTAAACGGCAGATGACACAACATTCCAGATATCAGGTGACTGAGCACAAATAGCAGTCTGTGTTCGATCGTATCAGGTTCACCTCACTGTTGATATGCATCTAGTTTGTAGTACACCAATATGTTTTAATTTAACATTAGTAGGAACAAGCTCATTCACAATAATATACCAAGTTCTCCTTACCTACGTTGACAGGGTGACATTACGCATATTATGCCATATCATCTTCCAGATTTTTGTGGGAAACTTTTGCTGAATATGCGGAACCATTTTGTTGTACAGAGGTTCAAGTAAGTACTGATCCATAAATTTTACATTGAAATAATTGATAGAATCCAAGAGAGGTAGATATGACCAACCTTTTACGCATTGTTTAATATACATAGGGGCGTTGCGACCGTGGTCCCTAACAGTTCAGATTGGATTTGTTTTATAAACGCTACAAATATGATTCGCTGGCTGTTTTTTCCTTCTCTTTCCTTGTTTCACCTTAAACCCTTGAAGCTTTAACTCTGTCATTTCCACCGCACCAGAGCATTACGTAGGACCAAGCTCTTGCAGTCAGAATCAACAGAGAGAGAGAGAGAGAACAGGTTGAGTAAAAAAGGGGAAGGAACGAAGTAGACGGAAAGGAATGAAACAAAGATGAGGATGTTCGATTAGTCATTAATTCACCTGCAAAAGCATCCATCCACTACGCTTTGTTTGATTGTCACCACTTTCTTCTTTCAACGTTAAGTTTGCTGTCTTCTTGTTTTTTTCTGTGTGGCTTACTGGGAATACAAGCAGCAAATTGTGACGTCAACGAGCACCCAGTTAAAAATGACTATTTTAACCAATCAACCTCATTAGTTAATTAGTTATCAGTACATTTAAAGAATGCCAGACCGGAGGGTTTACTCATGACAATAAGTAATCTTATAATACCAAGCAAGAAATCGAACCCCAGCACCAGAAGCTACACAGCTATTACTTGTGTCTGGCGTCACAGAATGTAAAAGAAAAAGAAAAAGAAAAAAAAGTGTTTAAAGGTCAATCGCGTCTCGCCCATCGTTGTTGCTGAAAAGAAGAGCTGCCGGTGGGTGTAGAGGGGAACCAAACCCACGTGCATTGTGAACGAAATCAGAAAGTGCAACGGAACGATTAGTTCCGGAAGCCAATTCACCGGACCGTGGAGAATATTCGCAGCTTGTATCACGGAGGGAGATGAACCAAGGGAGACCCCAAACACCCTTCTCTATCTGTTCACTAAATTATTGGGGGACAAGCATCAAAAGAACAAGCTTTATACACTGATGGAAAAGTGGTTCGCGATCTTTTCATTTCTTTTTTCTTTTCTTTTTTTTTTTAAGACATGATTCGTTCCCTATTTCTTTGTAGTTAATACTCTCTTACGAAGCTGAAATTAGCTATTGCGACAACCATTGTACAGAATAACATTCTATTGTATAAGTTATAAAATACGAAATAATATATCTCGTACGCGGTTCATCCCCTGGATTGCTGCTTGGAATAGTACAGTTATTGAATGTCCTCCAGTATGGCAGTATCTACAATAATGGAAAACGCAAAATATTGACTGTTTTGAGTCAAGTTGCTGATGCACAACTTAGAAAAGAAATCTGCTTTAATAAAAAATGAAAGGAAGAATAAAAATATTGGAGTAGTCAGTTACAACTAAGGTGTATGTGCACAGCCAGCCGCAAACATTTGGAGAAGGGGGGAAATAATTATGTAAAGGGGAGAAGTCGTGAAAAATTCTAAGCCGGTTTACACCAATAATTACTCAGATCTTGTAGAGTGGTAACTTATTCGTATGGTTCTTATTATATTCCTTCAGGTTTTTCCCTTTAGACCAGCGTTTCCCAACCATTTTCAACTTTCGGCACACTACAGGTGTAACTTGAATTCTCGCGGCACAGTCATATAGATATTATTATTATTATTATTATTATTTGTAAATATAAAATACGTGGTATATTTTTTTTGTGATTACTGATATCCTTTTCACAGAGAAGAAAGCTCGATCACTTGTTTTCCTCCGTGGTAAATCATTATGCTTATTTTTCATTCTAATTTTAAAATAGAAAACAATTACAATGAAGTATAGCACTCAGGTTTTAAAAATACGCTTTCCTTTTCGAAAACTGTATCCAAACTTTCATTAAAAAGGAAGATCATGAAAGAACAAAGAAACAAATCTCTTGTACTTTTAAACACAAATATAGGTCATTTGTATCCATGTTTGTTTTGTCGAAAGGATTGAATGATATTTTAAAATTTCAAGTTACGAAATAATCTGCAACAATAAAAATATACAGAATATTAACAGAGTATGAAACTTAAAATTGTAGATTTATAGTAATGTGAAACACAGATATACATTTTTCGTTATAAAATATAATGTGAGACTCAATGTCTTGCAATTTGATTGTAATACAATTAATAATTTTGTTTCGATTTCCTCGCGGCACACCAGTGTGCCGCGGTACACCGGTTGGGAAACGCTGCTTTAGACTATGAGTTGTAAAATTGTAGATTTATAGTAATGTGAAACACAGATATACATTTTTCGTTATAAAATATAATGTGAGACTCAATGTCTTGCAATTTGATTGTAATACAATTAATAATTTTGTTTCGATTTCCTCGCGGCACACCAGTGTGCCGCGGTACACCGGTTGGGAAACGCTGCTTTAGACTATGAGTTGTAACTACAATACTAAGATTCAAAAATTTTCAAACTAAAAGTTTTACACAAAACTTTTCAAACATTTTCAAAAAATATTTTTATAAAGATTTGATAGCAGTCAGCCAGTCAGATTGTCCCAAGAATAACTTTCTACCCATAACCTTAGTGTATAAATCGTAACTACAATAGTAGGGTTCAAAAATTTTCAAACTAAAATTTTAAGAAAAATCGAACAGTGGTAGAACAATTCAAATTTAAAATTTAAACGAAGCTTCAAAAACTTAAAAAAAAACAAAAAAAAAACAAAGATTTGAAGCTGAACAGCCAATCAGATTATATCAAGAACAACTTTATGAGTTCCAACTAAAGTTCTATGTGTGAAATTTTTATTGTTTCATACGAATTGGTTTTAATAATTAGTTATCAGATCCCAAATCCTAATTTTTACACCAATGATCTTACACTATAAGTGATAACTATAATTTTAGGGCTTAAAGAGTGAAATTGTTCATTTGTATCAATTACGTATCAGGTTTCAAGTACAAAATTTGGAGTTAGAGATAGGATCAGCCGATCAAATTTCAGCAAAAATAACTTTCCACCAATGATATCAGAGTATGTACTGTTCTTCATATGATCATATGATATCATAAAGTTTCTCATCTTAAATACGGTCAAAATTCCGAGATTTACATTTTGTTAATGTTTTATCCATAGAAGATATCAACGTAAACCACCCAATTTACTCAAGCTCTAGAGAATAATTAGGAATTTATTATTTTCGACAATTTCTAAATTTAAGGGTGGTCCAAAGGCATTCTCCCGAAATTTCAGAAAAGCGTGTCAAGCTGCTCATGTCCTATGAAACCAAATAAGACCCTATATTTGCTCATATAATCGTATGTTACAATAAAATACATCTTAGGGGAGAAATTAAGTCAAAAAGATCTCGGCTTTCAACTTTTTCCAATATCCAAAAGAACATGGAGCATCCAAATTCATCTTAGTCCTAGAGACCATTTTTCATTTTTTTTTTGTTTTGATAATTTCCAAAATTAAGAATGAGCCCCTCTCACAATTTCAAAGGGCTACCGTATATCATGGTATCCACACCCTATTCAAGAGATTAAATCAATGTACTGATACATATGATCATATCTTGTACTAAAACCTCATCATAGTGGACTTTGGAGTCTACATTCAAATCCCAAATCGAGCTAATTCAAATTTCCTGCCAAAATGTAAAGTGTTACTTATGTATAGTTTCGATATTTTTTAAAATCATATGAAGATATAGCCAACTAAAGGACCCAACGCAATCCTTATGGAAACTGGATTTTGGTAAAATTGCTTAAAACAGTGATATATTGTAGATATTGTGATCGTGAGAAAAAGTCCCAATGGGTACAAACACGCATCATCGACCGTTTGGCCACTACAAGGACTTTTTTTTTTTTTTTTTTTTTTGAAAACAGCAGAAGGAAACTGCTGGGACGCTGAATCGATTAAAAGAAGGAAGAAAAAAAAAAAAAACTCTTCTCAATATCTGTTACCGTTTTTGCTCTGATATCTGTCAACAGAGGATGCACATAGCCGTTCTCTAAAACTTCCGACGCTAATGCACAACATACTTTGGCAGTCTAAACTGCAAGAAAGGAAAAATAAGTTTATTATCGTTTTATTTATCAAATGGTTTATTGATGATTTTAATGTTTTTTTTATATGAAATATGATTACAATAGCACAATTGTTCGTGTATATTGTCACATATTTATGCTAAATTTCTTTTTCTTTCTTATAGGGGTAACCAAGAAAGCTCTGTCGCTTTTTGTGAAGGTCTGTGTTCAATTGGCCCTCACACCGTAAGTTGAATGTGAATGGAGATAAGGCGAAGGTCAGTTGTTGGTGTGGTTATATCCAACATATTACCTGGTTGTAGCACTTCAGTTACACCGTAAACTTGCGTAAGACAGAGTGAACATAAGGAGTGGACAGGGACCTCCACAGAGCGTCATAAGGGCCAGTGTTCGTAGGCTTTATCTAGAAAATTTCCCTCGACTGACACAAAGTTGTTCCTTTTCTTATCAAATTTTCCCTAGTTCGTTGAATGTCCAATTCTTATGACAGAAATAGTTATAAGATTCATTTAGCTATATTAAAAGATGTGTTAACCATATTTCTTTTATTCGTTTGTTTTTGCTTTTATTTTCTACTTTTTCCTTCACTTTTTTTAAAACAAAAAATCAAATACACCAGCCAACATTGGGTGTGAATTATGCTACTTCGAATACACATATACACAAACTGTTGTTATTGCATTCGTTTATTTCTGAAGCACAAAGAAAAATTTAAGCATTTACATTGGTCAAAATGTCAGCTCGAGATTTTCCCTGGATTTTTATGTTGTATCGAAAAATCCCATTTTTCCCTCTTTGCTAAATTTGCCTACGAAATTTCCCTAGATTAGGGAAATTTCCCTCGTACCACGAACACTAATAAGGGAGTCTATGCTGTACAAGTTCAAACTGGGGTCAAACGCCGCTGCTGCGGGCGGAAGATAAGCCAGGTCGTTGACGAGAATGTCTTGGCTACGCGAACAGTGCAACGGCAGTTTAACAAGTTTAAAGACGGTGACGAAACGCTGAAAGACGCATCACGTGCCGGAAGACCAACATATGTACAAAATGTACAGCTTCAGGCAGCAATTGAGATGAACAGTGGCCAGACATGTGAGGAACTGAGACTACAATTCAGTGTGAGTGGAGAAACCATTCGGCAGTACCTTCATCAACTTGAGAAGCATTACAGGTTGGGTCGATGGGTCCCACATGATTCGACTCCGGGCCAGAAAGCAAGACACCTGTGTTCCTTTGCTGTCTCGTATGAGGAAGGAGCCATTTCTGGACAGGGTATTGAATGTAAAGAGAAGTGGGTCCTGTACGAAGCTTCACGGCGCCATCATCATTGGTTACCATTCCGTGAGCCGATTCCAAAACAGCTGAAATCAGCAATGCACCAGAAGAAGGCCCTCATGTGTGTTTGCTGGACTGCTCGCGGTATCGTGCATCGGGAACTGCTACCAGCTGGTCAGAGCATCAATGAAACTGGGTACTGTGAGCAGTTTCGCCGTGTTCAAGAAAATCTTGAAACTTAGGAGTCAGCACTTCTGAATCATAAAGGGGTTCTCCTGTTACAGGACAACGCCTAGCCCCACGTGGGGCTAGGATGTCCCGGGACACCATTCCACGCCTTGGACTGAAAACACTATTGCGTCCTCCATACTCCCCGGACATTGCACCCCTCGATTATCATCTGTTCCATTCGTTGGGCACTCACTTTAAAGTCTGTTAGTTCAAATCGTTAGCAGAGGTGCAAAATGCACTTGATACTTTCTTCGCTTCGCGGCCCACCATGTTCTACCGTGATGGAATCCATGGCCTTCCAGAACGTTGGCAGAAGGTCGTCGATGCTGATGGGAACTATTTTTGATTTTTGAGGTACGTCTTAGGTGACAAATCGATGTTCGATGGTGGTGGGGGAGAGCGAGAGAACTTTCTTGGTTACGTTTATAACTTATTTAAATATCCGATATAATTAAAATACGTGCAATTCGAGAACATTTTGACATTTAGCTTGGATTCGATTCTTAAAAGAATGAAATTGCTCTTTCATTCTGTTTTAGTGCTACATTGATAGAAATTAATCATAAGGTTTACATTTTACAATAAGTATATACTTTTGATGAATATATTGCATATGTACTCTAAAATGTAGTATAATGTATTAGTGTGAATAAAAGGAAAGATGATGTATTCCAGATTCTTAACACTTTCCCCCTCTGAATCTATATCGAATAACTAACGAAAAGTGTGAATGGATGTAATCAAAAGTCCATTTCGGTCAGAGACACCATTTATACCAACAGCTGCTTCTACAGAAACCTTGTTACAAAGGAATCATGAATCATGACGAATTACTTAATCTCTTGGCTTCTGTGGTCAACATTCGGCGTTAACCAATTCTTCATCCTCTGCAGCCGATCATTCCCCCCACCCTCTGAGGGTCGTACAAGTGACGATCAACACGTAACAGGACATGTGGGGGGAGTGAGCATGAAATGTGTAGAACCAAATTCTTTCTGAATAGTTTCTGAACAAAATTGAACTTTTTCTAGACCGTAGTAAATATTGCATTATAAAAGTACAGAGATCCACAAATGATCTATAAACAATTGTTGATTTCAGAGTATTTCCTTTCCCGAGAAAGGGAAATTTTTCAATACAAAAAGAGTCAAAGTAGTACTGTGAGAATAGTAACTTACATTGACCAAGATTGGGAATATGTAGTGAGGGAGGCTGATTTCATACCTTAGGGAAGGGAATTTCTACCCGGACCATCCTTTAAAATCATTACTGTTTATAAAAGATATCTAAAATCCATCACTACTTTCTTCATCAAGTTCTATTAAAGGCCGTAACGTTCCACACAAGAAAGAAATACATTCAATAATACTTGTACAGTCAGAAACAAAAGTTCTTTCTGTTTGGCAAAATTTATTTTGGGAATAACGGTGGCATAACTGGGAGGTACAACGATGGTATGCACTTTAAACAATTACGGTCACATTTACTAACCGATTACCGTCAATTCTGGCTGCCCACCGATTACTCTAAAATTTACGGTATTAATATTAAAGTTACGGTAATAGGGCATGCATAAATACAGCCTTTTTATGCTCTGTAACCATAAATTTTACAGTAACACCGTAAATTTTAGAGTAATCATTTGGCAGCCAGAATTACGGTAATCGGTCAGCAAATGTAATCGTAATTGTTTACAGTGTGGCTGGAACGTACAGAAAATTACTTTTTTTTTTTTATGAAAACTGTACTCAAATTGTCCTTCCTTTCTGAAGTTAACGAAACTAATTTTATCAAAAACGGAAAGAATTTTTGTCACTGACTGTACTTGTGTATAGGGTTCTACACGAAAAACATTTGTTTCCCCATCGTCCGGTAAAAGTACACTTACAGATAAATACTTGGAGGTATTAATATGGAATGCAAATGTAATAGAAAAGTACTTATTAATAGAATGTTGAAGTTAAACCTTATCTGCTTCCGAGCGATAAATGGCGAGTTAGTGACTCACTCTGCAGATATAAAAGCCCATTAAGAGCCTTCACTACAGCGAAATTAAACTACCGCTAATTTTAGAGTTTTTCTGTAATATTTTCAAAACAAATAAAAATATTCGAAAAGCAGAAACGTAGTGAACTAGACAATACAATTTTGCATGTGATACCTTTACCACAATTCATCTATCTGCTTTTAATATGCCGCTATTTACAGAACCCGCAAAAAATGCTAAATCTAACTACAGTTGCAAATTGAAAGCAGACAGGTGAGTTATTATAACGGTATCACATGCAAAATCGTATTGTCTAGTTCACTACGTTTCTGCTTTTCGAATATTTTTATTTGTTTTGAAGATATTATGGAAAAACTCTAAAATTAGCGGTAGTTTAATTTCGCTGTAGTGAAGACCCTTAAAATGAAAAATTATGCGAATGAAGACACATTTGTGTTAGGGGAGTATTATAAGAAGTTACATCACTGCAGTGCAGGCCCGTATCCAGGGGAGTCTAGGGGGGGCCCTAAATTTTTGCTGGCCCCCCTAAAACTTTCACGGTTGGCTTGCAAATGAACTATAATACGGTGATGAACTATCATATGGTTGGATCGGGGCCCCCCTAACTTCAGCCCCCCCCCCCTACATTTTTGGGCTGGCTACGGGCCTGCTGCAGTGTCAGCGAGACTACTAAGGTCATTTATTATTATCCGCAACCAAAGTAGGAAAGCGCTTTGAAAAGTAGTCTAACTATAATTTGCCACAAAAATGGCACGGAATGTCGATTAACCAATGCTTCACAACCCATTGGCCAAAAAGTGACACATCATTCGAATACAATACGAGGATGTATAAAAAAAGTTACGAGAGTGCACCTAGAAAGCTATTACTTACTTACTTAAGTTCGGGGAGTATCCCTTTTAAACAACCCCACTAGTACAGGGATAAATTGAGTCCTGTATTGCTTCCGCTGCTGGAACACGTGTTCGAAATGCTTTTTGAAGCGTACAAACGATATTATGATTCTTGCTGTGTCTTCTGCGTCAGATGAGCGGTAAGAAGTCCTAATTTGCGAAATCTGCCGAATTTGGTTTATGCTCAAGTGTGATAAGTTTGCGGGCGTAAAACATGCATTACAAACGTTTAGTAATAGAATGCAATGTACTCATAGAGTATCCAATTCTCCGTACATCACAGTTCATGTCTTTTGGCCCCAATGTGCTCTTCATTACATGGCGGTATGAAACATCGCCTAAGGTAGAAGTCAAGGTTGATGGCCCAGCCTTTGAGATAATTAGTGTTTTACAATAATAATAATAATAATAATAATAATAATAATAATAATAATAATAATAATAATAATAATAATAATAATAATAATAATAATAATAATAATAATAATAAAAAATACGAGAGTGTTATTGGTTCTTGTTCTGATAGGTATGATCCTCAAAAAAATATCTTGAAATGTATAAAAGTTTCAGAATAGTTGATTGAACTACCTTAGAAATAATTGAAGATGTAAATGACGCAATAGAGTACATTAATAAAGTCGTACGATTTGCATTTGTTCACAGTTCTAAAAACTAAAAGCAAGTATATATATATATAAATTGGAAATATCTAAGTTGGTTCACAGTTTGAAACGAAAGGAATGTTATAGGAAACATGAAAAGAACTCGGGTACAATTCACTGATGTTTAGACAAAGAAACTGAAGGTGATGATAAAAACGCTTACAATATCTAATTATAGAAAAGAAATACAGTTAAATAAAATCTTTCTGGAATTAAACAAAATAAGAAAAGTAGTAATAAAATGCTTGGCCTCATGTTATGACTTTGAGTAAAGTAGAATTGGGTACTTACCCATACAACGCTATAGCTTTTGGATTTGGACCATACTATAAACAGCTTTGTTCTAAATACACTTTGCCACACAGTTGTAAGGTACAAGGTAACAATGAAATAGATAGTACGTTGAAAACGAAATTAAGTTCTCAGAGACAATAGGAGACTGCTCTTCTAGTACTAAAACTAAATAAGTCATGTGTAATAGACTTACTTCAATTTTATATCCTAGAGCAGGGCGCAAAATTTCAAAGTCAGACGCACTCCCCAATCTAAAAATGATGGTCGTGCCTATATCTCTCACGTACAAATTATGAGAGTTTGTCTCCCCTCCCCGTCCAAGACCTTTGATTTGACAAAGAAAGAGATTACATTAGGGCATAAAATTACAAGTAATTTTATTAAATTTCAAATAATTCAAAACCAGACACTTAGATTCAGGACAATTTTGAATTGGACAATTCATATACTGTATATGTTAAAAAAAATACCTTACCTTAAGACTTGACGTTTGTATAGTGCACTGAAGTACCAGTTGTCGTTTGCAGTTTTCGGATCAGTTCTTAAGTGAAAGACCCTTGATAGAAATTATCAGCAAATTATCCAGTGAGTCAGTCTTTAGTGAATTCCTGTAGGCAGTCAACTCTGTTGAGACTGCTGAAGCCTCTCTCACATATGAAGCAGCACTGCTAGGTACAACTGCACAAAATGTGACAATTGGAAGCAAATTTGGGAATCTCGTAATGAAGCTTTCGATTGAGAGTGGGAAAAGAGGAGCAAATTACAACGTTGTGAAGACGTGTACAATGTTAAAAAAAACAATGTTTGCTGATATTTGGACAATGCCGAATCATCTCGTGTTTTAAAGAATGGTAACGTAAATATGGTTTTAAATTAAGACCTACTTCAATTATTTGCTAAATTCTCTGAAAGTATTATGCACTCATCACATATTTAATGGCATATTAAATTTTATTTGTCCAAAGTTTTATTTCCCGGTTTTATACATGGTAGATCGATAGTTACGAATTCGATAAATTATAAGATGTATCTGACATAGAAAGAGAAAATCGAATTGATATTACTTCGTTTGATTTTACAAAAGCATTTGACAAAATAAATAATGATGTACTGTTGAATAACCCATGAGATTTCGAACTTGAATATTCATTTGTAAAACTTATTACACCATATATTTAAGTTTGAAAGCTGTTTGTGATGTGCACTAACCATGAACTCCTCCTCTATAATGTTGACTCTAAGGTGCCATAAGATTCGAATATAAGATTTCGCTTTTTTAATAATATATGTGAATGACTCATCATGTAAAACAGGTCAAATCTGATGTATAGAGTGATTACATAATTACAAAAAAATTCAAAATGATGTAAGTAAATCACAAGAAGGCATAAGTAACATATTTCAACGGAGTGTCAAAAAATGAAATTAACTTAAATTTAAAAGCTGGCCACATCTCAAAATCTCTTAAGGGGGCAGACTACTAAATATTTTTGAAAAACTAATAATTTTTCTTTTGCCCGTTTTTCGTAAGTGGAAAGAGGTAGTAAAATGTAACTTACCACAATAATAGATAATGCTATTCTACACCCGAAAATACGAATTGAGAGAATTTTCAGTGTTGCCATCCATAAAAATAACAGTGTGACCAGAATTTGAATTACTCAAAAATCTAGGTAAAGGCAGCGACTAGAAAAATAAACTCAACAGTAATTGATTGCTTATCATGCTGTCTATCCTTCTTGTTTACTACTTTTTAAATAATATTTCTATTTATTTTATAAACCTTACATAAATTCTTACAAAATAAATAAGTCATTACAAAATAAATAGAAACATTATTTAAAAAGTAGTAAACAAGAAGGATAGACAGCATGAGAAGTCATCAATTACCGTTGAATTCATTTTTCTAGTCGCTGCCTTTACCTAGATTTTTGAGTAATTCAAATTCTGGTCACACTGTAATTTCTATGGATGGCAACACTGAAAATTCTTCCGATTTGTATTTTCGGGTGTAGAATAACATTATCTATTATTGTGGTAAGTTACATTTTATTACCTCTTTCCACTTACGAGAAACGGGCAAAAGAAAAATTATTAGTTTTTCAAAAATATTTAGTAGTCTGCAGCCTTAAGGTTAGAGACATGAAACTTAATATTTCAGCTTCTAGTTTCAACGAAAGACGTGTTTCAGCATTTTTTGATGTTTTCCTCAGAATGGAAGAATAAAGGAGGGGGTTGAATTTGTTATAATAAGATGGTCATATCTTGAAATCCCTTGTGATTAGAGAAACGTTGGAGATACAAAACTTATATACTCATTCAAAACAAATGGGCATATGCCACAGCATTTCCAGAAATTCCGTTTTTAATGAGAGAAGGGGATTTTTTTTTTCACAATGTATAAAAACTATTTCGAGATGGTCAGTCTCGTCATCACGGGAAAACGGTTGAACCATTTGAAATTAACACTTAGGTCTACATGGGATTTTATAATCTCATTTTGATTGAAATAGTTCTCTAAGGGGGAAATGGATATAAATTTTTCTCATAGAATAATGCTATAAACCTATTCTTGCCGTGCGAAGAACGGAAACAAAGGCTGTAATTTGAGATGCGAAAATTTAAACTTTGAAAGGTTTGATTTGATTTTCAGTTCAGCGTCCCTTACTACAGTGAGGTTATATGTGACGTGGACCTACAACTGAACTTGGAATCCGAGCCACATGAGTCCCCATCGAGAATCAAACCCGGGTCTTTTACATCAAATTAACTTGGAAAGGGTTCCCCTCCAACAGCGAAGAGTTTAAAGAAACGCAGGAGGGTATTGCCGGAAAGAAGTTTCGTGAAAATTGTTTGAAAATGTTTTGGTTTTACGTCCCACATATGCCGTGTAGGCGAAAGGAGACGGATGGCCATGAAATTAAATGATTATGAAGTATTTGGTGGAATGATAATATAGAAGGAAACGGGAGAACCTTGAGAAAAGACATGGACACGATCTTATCCACTACAAACTTACATGACTTGTGTTCGAACCAGAGATGCCTCGAACCCAGAGATCAAGATTTACTAAGCCACTAGCCTCTCTCAATAAGACTATTTACATTTTTAAGTAATAAAGAAACAGAAGAAAAATTTGTTTATTTATTTGTGAACACAACACAATCAAACAAACACTAACAAACAAAACAAACACACAAAAAAATGTAAAATGTATTCGTTTACAGAACGTATGAAGCATCCTATTAATATGATAGAATTATATGATGCTTGCCATGCATTCTGTAGGAAAAGAAAACCTCTTTTCTCAAAGATGGAATCGTAAAATGCATGAGCTCTATACTACCTTTACAAAAATTTTGATTTCCTTAAAACAGTATGCATAAAATATCAGTTCGTGTAGTGTGAATCTTGGGTTTTACTTTGTAGATCGAGTGACAGGATGGACGAAGATGCTACCTGAAACACAGAAGAGGAAAGGACACAAAATATTTGAATATCCTTAACTAAAATCATTTAATATTAACAATGCATGAACATACAGAAACACTTGCTCACAGAAAAATATAGTGAAATGCATTTATATCAAATACAATATAGAAGTCATACATTGTTTGTAAGTCAGACATAGAGTGAAAGGCCATAGTACAGCTACCGACGCCTATTAGGTCTACTGTTACTATTTATTATTAGGAATTAGCATCACACAACTACTGCTTGACTCAGAGATTCGCCTATTATTATTATTATTATTATTATTATTATTATTATTATTATTATTATTATTATTATTATTATTATTATTATTATTATGGTGGTAGAAATAGTAATAATATTCACAAGCATACCAAGTAACTCAGGATCTAAGTTGATCAAAATTGGATGAGTTCTGTGGATTTCGTATGATTAAGTAGGCCTATACTGTCATTGAATCTGTTTAATGTGAAAAGGGCGTAAGTCACATTTTGTCTTACTCAATGTGTAGAACTTCTACTACTTTCTTCCTGATTAACTATAACATCCAATGGCTTACTATTTTAGTAACGATGTGCATCCGAAGTTTTTTTTTTTCTTTTTTGTTATACCTCATTCAATTCTAATGCAGTTTCTTTTTACTTTCCCAAGAATTTTGTTTCTTATCCTTTTAACATTAAGCTATTTCATTGGAATTAATTTTCTACGGACAGATCACATCAGGAATGAAAATCAGTACAAATGGTGTGAAGCATTGAAAACAAAAATACTTGAGTTCCTACATAAAATCTGTCTTTAGCAAACAAGAATGATATTAGATTACAAGTAACACTCTTTGGAAAGTACATTAAATAAAAGAAAAATCATTTTCATTTCATTGGAAAACACGAATAAGAACTTGTTGTATCTCCACTCACGATCGAACCCTTGAATCAAATACACAGAACGAATTTGTTCTCTACTTAATTCTTCGCTAAGCTAAATAATATGTTTTCAATTTTAGTTAAAACCAAAGCAAAATATCAAACATTTAGAAGGTAAGCTAGATACTTTCTAAAGAACACTAGGCCTATTACACGGAATAAAATGCTTTCAAAGATTTTTCAAAGACTTCCGATAAATGGATTGAAAAAAAAAAAAAAGTTTGTTGCTTCCTGAGCCGTTTATGTTCTATGACGATATAGATTGAAACCGGATAAGGATAATTTCTATCAGTTCCGGTTTAAACAGAGAGTTAACACAGGAGATAAACGGTATTCTTTGAACACTGAATCTATTGCGAAAAATGGCTTCTCCATGTATATTAGCTCCCTCTGCTCTATGGAAATCTATATCGGAAGTATTTTACCACATCCAGTTTTAGTAGCATAATAAAGTGAAGACGACATATTTTACTGAGACCTTGACGTAATACCAAAAATCACTTATTGCTTTTATTACTGTTTCTCTACAATGTTGAAAACCAAACACTAGATTTCTACTACTTCCTGTCTGACTTGAGGGTTAACGTAGGAGATGAAGACACGGACATGTTCTTGAGACGCTGAATCGATTCAAAAGAAACAAAGAAAGAAATAAACTTCTCGATATATGTTACCGTTTAGGTCTATGAAGATCAATATTGAAACCGGAAGTATTATTTTGTACCACTTCCGGTTTTACTGGATTATTATGGGTGAAGACGGTATCTTTTCTTGAAACATTAAGTCGACTTCAAAAAAGCCGTTTGTTGCTATCTATTTCCAGTTTTCTTCTATGGTCATCAACGTTGTTTCCGGAAACGGTAGATTTCTACCACTTCCGGTTTGAATAGAGAGTTAATGGAGAACGTGTAACCTAACGATTGTTGTCTACCGCTTTCGTTTGAATAGGAGGTAAGCGGAAGAGGTGAAACGTATTCTTGGAATGCTAAATCGATTCCGAAAAACGGCATGTCAATATCTCTGACCACTTTTACTCTGATAGGCCTACCTGTTGACAGACAGACGGACGGGCATAGCCGTTTTATAACACTTCGGACAATTTGCGCATGTCATAGTTTGGAAGTCTAAAAACTGAGAGTTAGTTGATAAGCTGTGGATTCATGTCCCGCCTCGACCCTCTACAGCAAAATGGTTAATGCGTATTCTTGTTATTCACTCAAATTGGAGAGTACACGTGCATTATCCATATTCAGGGAACAATTAAGCCTTCATAAGCAGAGTATAATTAATTGTGTTTGATATGAAAACTGAAAATTATACAAAAATAAATTAATTGAATAATTATCACAGATGTGTCCACCTGTATTGAATTCAGAGTTTACAGAACATCCAATGTTTTCTTTCTAAATGTGGCAACGATTTGCAAAGAAAGAAAATATTGATATCAATCTGCAAGTGTCTGCTGAATCCATTATTTTTTCATGTATGTAGAAAGGGAACAGGATATATGGACGGAAGATATGCATCAACATTCACACGTGTTTCCAATATTTTGGAAAAAAGAACAAACGTTACCCATATTCCAAGAAAATACATAACTATCAATAACAATGGATGGGTTAGAACCATCTGCAGCTCGCAGCTTTTCCCCCCAAAAAAGTTTTCCTGTAAAGGAAATTCAATTGATTCCCGTGCAAACAGATGCACAAATGAATCGGGTAGTTACGCCCTAGCTGGGGGTCTTGGCATCTGATATCGGAATGACCTCTCTTCATTGCAGTGCATGTGATTTCTGATCTAAAGGTTACATCCTCAGTTCAGGGTAAATGTGAGTTTCCATGTTACTCTTAAGCAAAGACAAACATACAATATAGAAGTGTATTTTGTATTATGTAGAGGGGAACCATTTATATTAAAGCATTGTTTGTAAGTTTTAAACGAATAGATACAGTAAAAAAAAATGCTTAAATGAGATTTTGTACGATACAAATATCAACTGAAGATAATTCTTTAATGTATTCTCTGAGGATAATAATTAATATATTCAAATTAATAGTATTGTCAATCCAAAATAAATATACATTGGTGAGCTACGTATTCCAAAAGTCTTCTTCTTAAATGCCCAAACCAGTCTCGCCCTACTTTCTTGCAGTTTTTCTGCTGGTCTTGCCGTTATGTATTCTCAATTTTGATCTTCAAAGAGTCAATGCTTTTTAGACAACCTGATATTATTGTTAAGTAATGGAAAGACTTTTTATCTTTGTTAAAGTGTACCATTACTTTATGTAGATAATAAAATATTAACAATCTATTTTATTTATAAATGATTTAGGACTACATTCTAATCTGATAATAATTGACTAAAATGTCCTAACTTCGGTTCAAACACTCTCGCAATAACGGATATTCATTATCGATACTGGCTCTGAACCACGCTGGGAGGCAGTTGGTGAGTGGATAGACCATCATGCAAGTTAATCGTACTAGAGTTCACTCTTCTCATTAAATTATTTCGTCTAGCATATAACCTAACTTTTTAAAATGGAACACCGAACCCATGAGGAGAAAATGAACACTACTAAACATCGCAAAAATGTTTCTTATTTATCTTTTTAAAAATGGACGTATTCGATTTCAGAAACTTTGGGTCAAAATGTTATGGCATACAAAAAAAAAAAGTCTGGTTATTCCATGTGAAATTTGATTGGAAGATGCATTGTTTTAAATACTAAGATTGGGTGACGATGATTTTGAGTTTAACGTCCCGTTCAGCAGCGAGACTATATGAGACGTGGACCTACTGTTTTAACGTGGAATCAGAACCACATGAGCTACCGCCGGGATTCGAAGCCGGGCCTCCCACGCGAAAGGTATGTACGCTAACCGCTTAGCCACGAAGAAGCTCATACTAAGACTGAGATATCCGTTTCTGTGAGGACAATGAAGTGAGGGAGCACTGTATTTGATCAGTAGTGAGATCAGAGATCACTGGAGAAAATCAGGATCATGTTTGTTATTTAGCGCTCACATAGCATTGTGAGGACAACTGAGGAGGCACTTGAAACCTAAAGATAGCTAAGTAAGGTCAAGGAAATCAATCAATACAGTGAAGCGAGGTGCGATCTCTAAATCCCTCTGGTCGGTTTAATCCCTTCGTGTAACACGAAGTTTTATTTCAATTTTAGCGTAGAGGAGCTGAAGCAAAACCCCAAAATTTGAACAAAATATCTGCTATAGGCCTATCTGTGCTCCCAAAGTGGCATTAAATTAACTGTTCAAGCATGATGGCATGAACTAAACATGTTCCCCAGGATGTGCTATTGATTACCTCGAGGTGTTTCATTAAGGAATTTTGTTTACTAATATATTTACCCTGTCTGTCCGTGTGCCCCTCTGGTTGAAGGGTCACATTACCCGTTTTCTCAAAGTTCCGTACCCACAATTTGATAGCATGCGCCGACGGAACTGGGGCATGAGGTGGGAGATTGTAATGAGCACGAAATACACGCTGCGCGGCCACGTAGCTATCGTTGTTTTTGTAAAACGCCTTCACAGCATAAAGCGCGTTGTTCACCGATCCACGACGCCATCTCAATTGAACATCGATAACAGGGTTAATAGCAAAGGTTTGTTGTCCAGATGGCACCACTCTAGTTTTCTGATTCCTAACGTAACTTACTATTTCCAGGGTTTCAAAATCGCCTGTTTCACTGCCGCACCTGTTTCATGTTATGTACACGTGACGCTGCTACTTGCTTACTACCCGTAAATTCTTCGACTGTCTAAAGCAGGTACTCTATTTCCAACTGACGCATGCATGACGAAGGAGCTCGATTTCATACTCCGATCAACATTAGGGAGAAATACTGTATATTGAGCAGAGGAGAAATGGAGGGACTAGGTACGAAAATGAAGTAATGAAATGTTGACAGTGGATCATAGATCAAGAATGAGTAGCTACGCAATCGACGCTTTGTTTGCGTGCAACCACTCTCTTTTATCAACGTCAGACTACCTGCCGACTTGTTTGCATCTCTGTGTGATATTCATTGAGAAACGAAACAACAGACCGTGACGTTACAGAGCATTCACCTGAATATAACTACTCTAAAGAATGCAATTCTTCAACGAATACCCATAATTCAATTATACTCTCAATTCTAACTTTAAGGGCATCAGTATTGTAAGGGTACTGTCAACACGGTTAGTGAGATAAGAAAATGGCAGAAGCACGCTTAACGTTCGAGCAGCGTAAGTACGTTTGGAAGTATTTTATCAGGTTTGGGAATGCCATCGAAGTACAGCGTCAGTGGAGAGGGGAGTCTGGTACTGAACCACCAACCCGCCACACAATCAAACGCATTGTTCACAAGTTTGAGGCGCATGGAACAATTTGCGATATTCACAAAGGAAGATCGAGAAGAACGCCTACAGTAACAAGTTCTGCCTGACAGTACCGACATCTGTTGAGGGAGATCCGTACTACAACATAATTTAAACTGAAAACAATTGGCAATACCGACATCTGTTGGGCGAAAAATCATATTAGGGCGACATACTTAAATTTCAGAACGATTGTCAATACCAGTATCCTGCTAAAGAATGAAAAAGAGTGTATACATTTTTCTGTTGGACTCTTTATTGTACAAATATACGTGATCCATATGTTTACTAAGGAAATATGTACGGAACATATCTTATCTATATGCTATTGCCTTTTCCCCGCTAAGATGTTACATCATGCCGTTGTCCGATTTCTATGTCTTCCGTGTGTTATACAGGGTGGTAGGTAACTCCACCGAAAATCTTTGGGAGGTGATTCCTTATATGAAATGAAAGAAAAAAAGTTCTAATAAACATGGGTCGAAAAAGGTATCCTTTCAAAGTTATAAAACGCCGAATATTCGAAAAATAAAGATTAAAAACGGCCTGGCTTAGAAACTATAGGGCCTATTCCAAGCGGTTTAAGGAATTACACAGGAACTATTATCCGTTCTGTCTAAATATCCATGTTTCAGAATTCACCGGTACCAGCGAAACCAACGCACCGTTAGTACTTAAAGGAGTATCCCACCACTTCAACTTCCTTTTTACAGTTCGTTTCACGGATAACGGAGAATGGTAAAACATGGATATTTGGAGAGTACATACTAATTCCTTAAACTAATTCCTGTGTAATTTCTTAAACCGCTTGAGATAGGTCCCATAGTTTCTAAATCAGGGTGTTTTGAAACGCGATTTTTCGAATTTTCAGTATTTTATAACTCTAAAAGGAGATTTTTTTGACCCATGTTTATTAGAACTTGTTTCTTCCATTTCATATAAGGAATCACCGTCCAAAGTTTTTCGGTGGAGTTACCTACCACCCTGTATACGTATAAGTACGTTACATATTACGTACGTCAGCTATATGCTATATCTACCTGTATATGAGATCCTTACCTCCTATATACAATACTAGCTTTGATACGAAAAGTACGTATAGATGGAACACTTATACGGAAAGTATTATAAGTTCTTTCTTTCATACGGAAAGTACGTATAGATGGAATACTTATATGGAAAGTATTATAAGTTCTTTCTTTCATACGGAAAGTACGTATAGATGGAATACTTATATGGAAAGTATTATAAGTTCTTTCTTTCATACGGAAAGTACGTATAGATGGAATACTTATATGGAAAGTATTATAAGTTCTTTCTTTCATACGGAAAGTACGTATAGATGGAACACTTATACGGAAAGTATTATAAAACACCCATTTTCCGTTATGCCTTGGTGCATATAGTAGTACGTTAAGTCCAAAAACTACAGGAATTATGCATAACCTATATTTCTACGTACTCCAGACACTTTTTCTCTCTCTGCAAGTTTGCTGACACATGACATTCTTCCTGCTTCACCAATTACTTTTAACGAAATCAATAAAGTTGTACAAAAAATTGCAATTTGCACCTAAATAGCTATGGAGTGTAAACTGAGTTTACGTACCTTCTTAACCATTGATTGCGTTGTTATAACCTTCGCTGGAACTCCTGTACCTGTGATACCCTCGGGATGCTTTCCAGTTACCCTTTGAATTGATTGCTGACAATTCGACTTCTGAATACTGTACTTCATAATCTCCTGGGAAATCCCCCTTCATCTGCAAATTAGTCCTAAGAACTCGAACTGGGCGTATACTGATGTTACTTGACAGGACATCATCCCGCACTCCATGAACTTTAGTTTCTTTGTTTGAAGCCACTGATTTAATTGCGAGACGTTGATAAGGGAAAGTGCGAGTGGTACTCTTACGTGGAGGAGATAGAGATAAGTTCAGCAGATGAACGTTGGCTTCTGGAACTTTTGTTTTTGTTTTGTTTTGCTTTGTTGTCTTACTTTTGACTTTCTCTTTCTTATGCTCATTTCGTACAGATGGTGAGGGTCGTTTAGTAGGACGTTCAGGACAATGATGTTTAGTTATTTTATTGTTATTGGATCCTGTAGATGTGTTAGCTGTATTTCCAGCAGATTTCTTTATCTTTAGTTTGTTTACAGTATTACTTGATGATTTACACGAGACTTTCGACTTGGATCCTAAAGAAGACATTGAGTCAGACATGGTAGCGGGTAGGGCGTTCCCTCTTTTCTTTCTCTCTTCCGAAGTCATTTTGGTCCTCGATCCTGCAGAACTCGATCTTGATCTTTGTGACGATTTCTTCTCTAGGTTATTTTTAACAGAAGCAGAAGAAAGTGATATTTTGGTTGAGGAAAGTTTTCCTTCTTCAGCCATTGTGGAACTTTTTACACGATATGTTTCATGACAGAAGTTTGAAATTATTTCCTGTTGAGGTGATTTAAGCTTTCTTTCATGGGCTAGTACACTAGCTGGAGATGCCTTTCTTTGATCAGTGACTGAATTTACTGATAAATTCACAGAAGACTTGAAATTGTTAACTGGAAATATATCTCTCCTTTTACTATCTTTACGATCCAAAGATAATGTTCTACGCTCACTCATAAGATTCTTAGACTTTTTAACAGTTGGTGGTCTTGAAGCTTTTAGATCTTCATCTTTCTTGGGTTCCAAATTGGAAATCTGTGTAACTGAAGATAAGTTGGAAATAGGTTTTTTTGGTGAAGGGGGCTTTAACAATTGCACATCTTTATTTGGTTCAGTCTTGTCACTCGAGATGGCAGTTTGTGATTGGTCCTCCATGAACTTGGGACTAGACGATTTGGCTACAGATATCTTGGTAGATAGGCTATTAGAACTGGTATTAGTATTGCTTTCAGGAGTGGAGCTTCGTAACTTTTCTTGAGATGACTTGAAGACGGACGGCTTGGGTGCAGGAGGATTGTGGCTTTGTTTGCTTTCAGTTTTCTTGCGCTTACCTTCAACATTAGAAACATGTGGAATTTCTACCCTTTTAACAGGCTTTGAATCAGGCTGTTTCTTTGATGATGAATTGTGGTTAGTTTTGTTTTCAGTATTTTCTTTGGAGTTTTTGCGATTCTTTGCTAACAAAGAATGATCATCCTTGTTGGCATTTATTTCTTTAATAGGTTCTGAGGTATCCACTATTGACATGGTGTTAAATGGACTGGATTCAAACGACACAGACATATTCTTTAGCTGCTTGATCCTTTCTCCCAACTGTAGAATTGAATTGAGACTCTGTTCTTCATGCTCAATCGTTAGGTTTTCTTTGTCTTCTTTGCCACTACTTTTGATTTTGCTCTCAACTTTTTCACTTCCCTTAATTTTCTTGTTTCTTGATTTCGTAGTTCCTTTTCCTTTTTTGTTCTTCAAAGATCCACTGCTTATTTCTCTGGAGGCATCATCCGAGGTACGTGACTGATCTGTCTTGTCCGTACAAAAGCCAATACTTTGTTTAGTCGTTATGTACTCTGCATTCTTCTCATGTGATTTGGATGCAGTACTGGTTGACCCTGAGGGGGAAAGAGAAGAGCTGTGTTCTATCGGAGTCTTAGGAGTCTTAGAAGGCTTGTTGTTAGCCACTGATTGCAGACTTACGGGGCTAATCTTTGAGCAGCTATCATTTAATGATGAGTTGGTGAATTCTGTGATAGTTTCAGAATGGAAATTCTTCAAAGTAGACTGCAATTGCTGTAATTGTGTCCTTTCCATCCGTGGTCCTGTAATCGAGCTACCCTGTACTGTCGCACATTTGTCTGTAGGAAATACTGAACCCACCGCCGGAGATTGTTTTCTCTCGAGAATGGATGACTGGTTGTCTGAGGACACAACACTGTTTGAAGGCTCAATAGCTTTGTGTGGATCAACAAATTTACTAACATTTGAAACTCTGGAGTTGGCGATCGGTGGCTCTGTTAAAGGTATATTTGTAGTAGCAGTTACAGATTCAATGCCTTGCTTTGCCGAATTCGATTTGGAAGATGTTTCTGAAGATTTGTTGTAAGGTCTAGTAAGGATACTTGCTATAGACTGGTCTAAGGTACGGTTACTGGCTGTGGATGGTTCTCTACTCATATAAAACAAAGGCATATTTTGTTCCCAGATGTGAATTAGTTCAGAATTTTGACTCGTAGGTGTTGATGAATTCAGATCACTTTTGTCAGAAACACTGCTGGTGGAAGTTTTGGAAAACGATTTTGATTGTTCTTCTGCAAACAAAGTAGGATTAACACTAAAGACGGATGGAATAATGCTTTGTTTGTCTGTCATCACAGATAATTCTGAATCCGAGCCTCTCGTCTCCTCTCTATTAGGCCTATTCTTTTCCTTCATCTGCCGTTTGGAAGTGGAATGTTTTCTACGTTGCTTTCCTGGTGTTGCCTGTCGTTTCTCAGGATTTTTAACGCAAGACAAATGAAAACCCTTGGAAACAAAGAAAAGTACAAAAGTAGAGCTATAATGAAAAATTTAAACAGATATTATATTTCATGCTATAATGTAAAATTTACACAGATATTATATTTCATGGAATTTTAAAATTAACATATACTCGTGCTCATTTCTCTTATTACTATTAAGTAAGTTCCAAATGAAAAGGATACTTTTGTATGTACGAGTATACAGCTTACCTGTTCAAAGGCGGAAGAACTTTATGCCGTTGTAAAGTAAGTCCAACGGTTAAGATTTTAAAGACCAATATGGTATCTCTGAGGATTTTTGTCAAATTTATATTGGTACTGTGGCAGTTACAAAGTGAATGGTGGGTAAAAGAAAGAGAGTCCGCAAGAAATATATATACACTGTTAAAAAAACTATACATCATATTTCTTAATTATATTTAATCATTGTTGAAACATGTGTTACAAACCGTATATGCTTACATTAGATGTTCAAAATATTAACCGTTGTTTGGAACGCTCGAGAACCTTCGCCAGAAGATTACAGAGGCATGTGCATCGGTCTCCATTGATACACTGACTCCTGTAGCTGCAACGACTGCTCTTCGTTCCATGCGCCTCAAACTTGTCAGCAATGCGTTTGATTGTTAGGCAGGTTTGGTGGTTCAGAGTCAAACTCCCCTCTCCACTGAGGCTGCAATTCGATGGTATTCCCTACAGTGTTCTCTGCAGACAAATATATTTTTTTTTTTTGGAGGAGCACTGTCCCTTTGAAGCTCTGAAGCTCTGAGAGTGACCCCCGGAGGAGACCAAATAATACATACTAATAATAGAATAGTACCAACAGTGCCCCCCGTAATACTAAGTACTTTCCCCCAGAACATTTTTTTCTGAAAGAAACACTGATTTCCAAACCTGATAAAACACTTCAAAACATACTTACTCTGTCCCAAGGACAAGTGTGCTTCTAACATTTCCTTATTTTACTAACTGTGCTGACAGTACCGCCATCTATTGAGCGAAAAACCGTATTACAACATAATTTCAATTGAAAACAATTGACAGTGCCGACAACTGTTGGGCGAAAAACTATACTACAACATATTTAAATTTCAGAACAGTTGTCAATGTCAGTGTCCTGAGACAGGACGACAAAGAGTCTATACATTTTTCTGGCGGGCTCTTTATACATTCTGAGTTGGAATTAGAAGCAAAGTTTACCGAAACCACCCAATATGCAACACGTTCTAACGTAATTTTTAATGAATATTTACTTATTATATTTTTCATTTGACGTTCCACTGTTTTCCGGTTTGCTTTTCAGATTGAATGAGGCAACGAAAAATGAGTGATGATAATGAAATTAATGGCGAGAACACAATACGTGATATTCATCTCCTGGGCGACGTTCGAGTCTACAAAAGTCAGTTATTTGAATAGTTATTCTAACCATACCAGGCATCACTTTTCAGTGATTTCAATTATAAATACCAAGTATTTATTTAAAAATTGGGGTGGATATCTGAGTAAATAAGGTCATCAAGAAATAAATTTTGAATTCCAGTCTGGCAACGTAGTGCATAAACAGTAATAGCATGAGTCACGAACCTGGAACCAGTTAGACCTCTGACCTACCAGACCTGGTGACCCAGAAAATCAGTGTGACCCGGACCCGAAGTGACCCGGGCAGATTCTGTGTATGTGTGGGGAAGATCTTCTCTCACACTAACTCCAGAAATTATCTCTCTTTCTCTTGTTTCCTGTCTGTGTATGTCAAAGCTTTGCACTGCAAGATAACTACAACCTCGCTCTGATCACATCCTCCACCATCCTAGGAAGAGTTTCAATAAAATGTCAGTAGATTTCGACATGCAGTGCACTGGTGTTTGTGGGGTGCTATATCGGCCATCAATCGGCGTTCCAACCACTCCAAAGATGTAGAGCAGGATTAAGTTCAAGACTTTGGTCTGGTCAGTCGAGCGGTTCTATCACCATCGCTTAGAGTCTGCGGAGGTCTATTGCCATGTTGAAACACAAACGACCGACTATCGAACTGCTGCCATGGGGTAAGTAGCACAGAATTATCTAAGAGTACTCGATAGGCGTGTCATGGACTAACACCACACTATAAAAAAATAAAACAGCATTTAAACACTTTTAGTACAGATGTTGAGGGGGAAATATATCAAGTATGTGTTCATAAAGTGTGCTGCGTGTGTCCAAAAGCGTTCATTCTCCAAAACAGTATCCCGTATGACATATTGAAGACACGTCTTCTGGGCAAACAGTTCGAAAACTTAGCAATGGCATAGATTCTGGGACATACTTGGATAACACAGTATCTACAAGGAGTGAATATGTATCGTCTGGAGGTGTTCAAAGAGTGTCAGTAATGCGTACACTGTCCTATTGGTCTAAAAGTATTTTCCGTATTTTTGCAGTACAGGGAGCACTAACAGGCCAAACCTTGAGAAACTGGACCACACCAGTATTCTTCCAACGTCAAACGTCACAGTAGGAACAGTGCATTCCTCTAAATAGCTTTAGTAACAAGATGAAAGATGAGACTCAGATCACCCGATAGAAACAGATACACTTTCCGAGAAGAAATATTGGTAACACCTTTTCTACAGGAGACAGCCTCAACTCTCGTCTTGTGAGGAATGCTAGTGATGAGATACAACATGAGACAAAGATTTTCACTCCGAACCAGATACCTTTTTCGAGAACATCACTTTCACAACTCTTTCTTTTATGAGACAGACACAATTCTCGCCTCCTAGGCAATGCTAGTCAGAGACCTGCCGTGGAAAATCAGCGCCCGGGGCGACAGTATACGACGGCGCCTTCATACATATATTCCAAGTAATTTTTCCTATCTTTTTCCTTTTTTCTCTCCCGAATTTTTCGCCCCTCTTACTTCTACGCCCGGAGCCGGCACCCCGCTCGCCCCCTTCCGGCACGGCCATGATGCTAGTGACGAAATAGAAGACGAGACTCAACTCTTTCAATAGTAAGAAATACGCTGTCTGAGAAGTGACATCACTTTCATATCTCTTTTTATACGAGACAGCCTCAACTCCTGTTTCATAGGCAACACTAGTGACAAGATAGGAAATAAAACAGGGATTTTCCGGTAAAGGAGGATCACTTTCCTAGATGAGATAGCTCTGTGATACACGTGAGGCGGCAGTGTGTCAACTTTTATCTCGTAAGCAATCTTTGGGATGGATCGTTATCATAGGTTCCTCTTTCTGCAGTTAAGAACCTTCCATTCTTCACGATCTTCAGCTAATTTTTTTCGTTTTCAAGTAGAAATTTTGTATTTTAATACTTGTAAACTCTTTTGCTTCTCCCATTTTGTCCTGCCATAGTACTCCTAATCAACTACTTTTCTCCCCCTTTCCTTTACATAGAAAGTTGTTCTTTTTTCATTGCTATTCGCAAAGCTTCCTCAATAGTTTTCTATTCAACCAAGCTAATTTTAACCGTTTTTATTGACACCCATGCTTTGCAAGGCTCCAGTTTTTTAAAAATGATTTTTGCGTAGTGTCCATGTTTCTGCCCCATTTTATCAATCTCTTTCTTCACTCTTTATTCAAAATATTTTTTTCGTAAATGCTGAGGAATTGTTTACGATATTTAATTTTCAGATAGCTTAAATGATCTTTTAAGAATTTGTACAAAGGTTATAATAACTATGTTAGGTTACAAAAAGTGAAACAGAAGATCTTTCAGTTTAACATCCCATGATTACGTTCTTTAAGTTACTGGAGACGGATGGTTTGGACAAGTGAATCACGATAGAAGAATTGCAACAATGATATTGTAGGAAGTAGGGATGGCCAGAACCGGTTCCTGGTGGAATCGGTTTTCGGGTCTGAACGGATCCGGTTCCGGAACCGGTTTATCAGATCCAGGTCTGGAACCGGTTCCCAAGATCCGGTTCGGGAATCGGGTTTTCGGATCCAGGTCCGGAACCGGTTCTGAAAACCGGATCTCCGAGAACCAGTTCCTCACGGAGACGGTTCCGCTAGAACCGGAACTTTGTGGCCATCCCTAGTATGAGGAAAGGAGAGTGTACGAAAAAAAGAACACAATGTGAATGATGATACAAGAATTGGTACAATGGGATTGTTGGAAGAAAGGGAAGTATACGGAGAAAACCTCCAGGCACCATGTTGTCCAGCACAAACTTACTTGCACGGGATCAAACCAGGATTCCTATGCACCAGAAGTTAGCGCTCTACCACTGTGCTCCCTATTCTTTCCGATTTGTGACTAAAAAGTTGGTAACTCTTCGATGGAGTAGTTCCGTATAGCAGTGTTTTCTGTTTGTATTATAGTTTTTCCATTATGAATTCTATAATGATAAGTAATGCCCGTTGGCTACAAGTGCCCGTATATTAGCGCCAGGTCATTTATGTAATTAGAAGATGAACAAATATATTCTGTATAATTGTAAAGTTTAATTGTTGAAATTGAATGTTACGTAAAAACAAGTATAATATCTAAATTATTAATCTAATTTAAATGTGTTTACAAGTGGAATGTTAAATAAATGAATTAGTTAAATCCCAAACTGTGAGAATAAATATATAACGAAAACTACCGTTATAATTCTGTATAAGATATGAATTTCTTACCGGAGCATGTGCTTGGCGTATCCTTGAGTCCTGTACAACTTCACTAACAGTCTGACTCTGAAGGATGTCTTGCAGTGTGTTTTCATCCGTTTGAGCCGACTGAAGCTCTTGTTGCAACATTTTATTTGACTCCTGAATACCTTCCAGGGTTTGAACCAAGTTCTTCAGGTAATAATCCTGCTCAGCCTTTTCATTAACTAAAGACGCATATTTCTCCTTCATAGACGACAATTGAGTACCTGAAATACAATATTTCATAATCCACCTATATATTTATAACAAGCAAAAATCAACAGTTATGCACTTGTTGCAGCTTCCCTAATTATCCTATTGACACTTTCTATGGTGCGTTATGTAGGCCAAAGACAAGACTTTCAAATAACGGTATGTTTGTTCCAATGTAGTCAACAAGAGGGAAATTATTGAGGAAAAAGTAGGATATTTTCCGAATTTTTCAACTAAAATCGGGAATTAAAATTTTCAGTGGCTAAAAACACTGCTACTAGACAGACGCAAACAATTTTAAAATAAACACTGGTATACCACTAATATATACTAGAAGTATCATGTCGATATCTAACAAATGAAGCACGTAATTAAAAAAAAATATCTAAAATGTCACAATTTTCTTTAAACCTCAACTGTACCTGCCCTAATTGTCCAATTGAAATTTTCTCTGGCGCGTTGTGTAGACCAGAGATCAGGCTTTTAGTTGCTGGTACGTTTGTTTGAATGCAGCCGATAAGAGGGCATTACTGAGGGAAAATTCGATTTTTTCCCCGAATGTTCCACCTAAAATTGGGCATTAGAAATCTCTGTGGCTGGAAACACTGCTACTATATAAACGCAAACCATCTTAAAATAAACTTTGGTACACCACTAATATATCCTAGAAGTATCAGATCGATATGTAAGAAACGAAGCTTGTAATAGAAAAAAAAATTATGGTAAACAAAAAAGTAAAAAATAAATCAAGGTTCAGAACCTAAATTCGAATTTTTTTGTGCGCCCCTTTATTACCCAATTGTAACGATCTGTACTTGCTTTTATTCAGTAAGGACTAATGTTCGATCGGCATAAGTTGACTTGCATTCGTATAAATAGGTATGGATTTATAAACATAAATTTCGAAAATTTCGTATTTTTAAGCCAAAAATAGGAAAATTTTAATTTCCCTATTTGGCAACACTGATTGTGAATTGTTCAAATTCATTTAAAAATTAGTTATCCATATAAGGTATAAACCTGAAAAGTACTAAGTAGATCTCTCTAAAACGAAGGAAGTTATACTGAAGAAACTAACAAAGAAAATTCGAAATTCTCGATTTTTTTACTTTTGGCTCAAATTTGAGAGAAAAATTCGACAGTCAGGAAAAAATACCATCAGAATAAACTACGGTCCAACCATATTTGGCATTTGTTCCGTTATCTTAATTTGTGTTTACACATCAGAGAATTAAGTAAGCAGCACACCCGTTAAGGATTAAGAAAGCGCGCTGTCTCGAAAGTGTTAAAGTCACATGGACAATGCTAAAGCAAATGGTCAAACAAATGCCAGCAAAAATTGCTTGATTGTTGTCAAATACAAGAACTCAATTCTCGAACAGTAGCGAACACCTGTTCGATTTAGTTAGTTATCACAGTTTTGATATGAAAACTAGTCTTGTTTTTGTTAGAAACAAGTTTCTTATCATTGAAGGTGGAAACCAGTTCTTTTTAAATCTTATAACACATGTAGAAGTAAAATCAATAAATAAAGATAAAAGAGCTAGTTGCACTGGAATTGCAAACTAATATATTGAAATTGAAGCTCGATATTGAACTCCACAAAAAAGATTACCTTCTTTCCTCTGCAGATGTGTATGCTTTATCTTTCAAAAGCATAATAGATTATTATTATTTAAAGAAAAAAAAAACAGACACAACGAGATTGTATTTGTAGTGTTTAGGCTTTTCTGAGTGCGAGTGCTATTGCTCTCCCCTTCATTGTTCATGGTGGGGTAGCATACTTAAATTAGAAGAGAAATTAATTAAAAGCAAAATTAGAAAAGTGTTAATAAACGATAACGTTAAAAAATTGACCAATCAAATGACTTCACTATACTATTATGTAGAAAAATTAAATTTCAGGGATATTGGAAATTAAAAGTTGATATCCCAAGTTGAATTTTGTGACATAAAGAGAATTATGACAATCAAATATCAATCTGATCCATTTTCAGATCTGCATCGCTGGCTCAAGAAGTTTCTAAATCCTTCCCTGTATGAGGTAGCAAAACTCAACATTTCGAAGTCAAAACAAATAAAATTATGCATAACGTTAAAGTGGTTTCATTCAGCATGTCGCCCTGATAGGAAGCAGTACAATCATTTTTAATCTTTTTGTCTCAGGGAAAGCATTTGAAATTCAGAGTCATTAAAATGGGAGAAATAGGCAATACCTTTGCGCAGTATGAATTGCTTTGCTTTTTATCGTGTACAGAGAACTGACAAACATTTCTTGCCGTCATGTGGCATACAACGCACTCTGTTAGTGAATCTTGTAAGTATTAAAAAAATCAATAAACATGAGTCTGTACAATAGTGACATCTAGTGGGAAACTTTGAATCAGCAGCAACACGTACTTTATGGATTTCACTAGTGGCGTTATTATACTACTACTAATAATAGTAATGATAGAAATAAGACATAATAATAATAATATTTCTACCATGATAATAATAAGTGAGGTTCATTTATTACTTACTTACCGAGTGTGAAACTACGGTGGAATTCCAAATTATGGAAATTCGAAGTAGTACATATATAACTACTGGTTGCAACAAAATACAGTGAAACCTCACTTAACGAACACCTCTCAATATACGGACAAATCTATAACACGGACAGATTTTTTGCCCCGGCAAAAATATATATTATCTTACGGAACAAAACCCTTCCTTTTACGGGCACTCTTAGATACAGACGCGGGCAGTTCTTTTTTTCTTTCTCAAATGTTTCAATAACCTCTTCATAACGAACAGGAACTATTCTCGGTTCTGTGATATATTATAGTAGACAGAAAAGTTTTCCCCACAAGTGTATCTATCATATTGAGTCTAATTCTGGTGAACCATCAAACAGAACAGCTTTAAGCTGAACTTGATTTTTTTCTTTTTTCCTGCCCGCAATAAACTGCTTTCTGATAGAAATCCTAGAAAATCTTCAATAAGCAATAACACTCATGCAGGGTAAGTCGTGTGGGCATGAATTCTATGCGAAAGATCTTCCCTTCCCTAATATATTTAGTCCTTTTCCCCCTTGCATCTTTCCCCCCGAAAAAAAATCATACATAAGAAAACAAACATGGTTTGTTTTTCAATAACATTTTCAACGAGCAATGCTTCCTCTCTTACTTTTTAGGAAAAGTAACATTTTGCTTTTACTTATGATACTGGAGCAAGTCTGTGTTGAAGTTTTGCCGGCTTCCTTTTCCACTTTCTCTAAGAGGATATTCTTTGTGATTGGGGCTGGGTCAATAAATATATGCATTCCCAGTAACTTGCCTTTTCATTCCTTCCGCCAACGAAGATACCGCGTCAGTACACACACACACGCACACACACACATGTTTCTTCCGCAACCGTACTGAGGATTCTCAGAGGACACTTGCTAATGAGTTTTATTACTCTTGTAGAAGGAAAAGAAAGCCTTTTTCCCAAAAACGAAAGAGCGTAGCCGGTTAGTTGGTTCCTAACTCATCTTTTGAGAACGTTCTGAAAATTTGAAATAAATGAAAAACGCTTTCCCTTCCGCTTCCCCCTCCCCTGCAGAAAAATATCCAAACATCTTTGGTATATTATTCTTTATCAATTGGTGGTGCAAAAAAGTATTTTCATATTGAATTTTATGTATTTACTCTCAAACATAATGTATTTATTATATATTACTGCATACAATTACCAGTGAGAAATTAAATTTCTGCAACCTCTTTGTAATGGACACCTCTCAGTAAAGGGAAAAAAATTCATGTCCCATTGGTGTTCGTTATTCAGAGGTTTCACTATAATAGGTCAAAAACAGAACCTGTTCCTCGAACGTGGAATCCATACAAGATGATAAGAAACTACTTGAACAAACTTCGGGAGCTGATTCCCGATACTGAAACCAGCAAAAAAAGTCCTCTGGACTTTGGTTAGTGAGGGATAATTTCGTCGATATAAGATGCCGTAACCGTGCGAAAATGAGGTTTAGACGGCTATAATTCAAAAACAACGCAATGTAAAACGTATGTATTTTTTAATCGAGCAGATATGATTACGAGTGCGGTTTTGAACATGACACTCGTAGTCATACCTGCTCAATTGAAAAATGTATGTTTCAAACTTCGACAAAATGTGTGCGAGGGATTCCCCAAAGGAACGTAGGGATTACTTGCCAGGTTATAGGGAATCCCAACGTTCCTTTGGAGAATCCCTAGCATACATCTTGCGGAGGTTTCAAACATACGTTTTCCAATCGAGCAGGTATGACTACGAGTGTAATGTTCTAAAACGCACTCTCTAGTTAGTTTGTTTTTGAATTACAGCCCTCTGAAGTTCATTTTCCGCCCATGGTTTCGGCACCTTATGTCGCCGAAAATTTCTCTCACTGATCAAAGTTCCAGAGGACTTTTTTTTTTTTTTTGGTTTCAGTGTCGGGAATCAGCTCCCAAAGTTTGTTCAAATAGTTCCTTACCATCCTGTATGGATTCCGCGTACGAGGAACAGGTTCTATTTTTGACCTATTACAGTGATAAAACCTAAAATAGGTTCGCAATCTACCTTAAACGTGACCTGTTTTGTGACGTAAAAGGCAGTCAGAGACTTCCGGAGGCATGTTAAACATAGACCTTTTGTCTGGCTTGCGAACCCCAAACCATTCTCATACATGAAATTACTGAATGCCTTAACATCCACTCAGTTCCTCCAAGAAGTAATTGAAATTAATACAAATCTTGGGGGCGTAGAAAACGTAGCTTACAATTGATTATAAACATGGGAATAGAAATTCAAAGATAAAATTCAATAATACAGAAATAATTTAAAATAAGAATTTGATGTTGAATAATTGAATAATCGCAGAACATGGTATGGACTGGTATGACTTTAAGACTAGAGAAGACAATGCATAATCACTTATTTTTGGTAACAGTGATAAGCAGAACCTCTAATGGACAGAATGACGGAGTAGAAAACTAATGATGAATAATTTGACTCGCAGAGTTTCGACGTCAAAATAAAACTTCCCATACCCGGAAGAGAATCCGGTAGTATTTATATGATTTTTCCGTTATGTCAACATTCTTACATATTCTTTCTGCGTCTATAGTTCTAGAAGTATTAGCCGGTTCTTTGCACCCTAGAAGTCAAGGAACTCTAAATTTACCATTGGATTATGAATACTAAAGAATATTCAAACTGCCTCCACTTCATACATTGCCTATTTTACACACATTTTAAAATTCAATTAAATATTTTGTTTGATTACACAATGTGGTACACAATAATATATATACATTACTCGTTACGTTTTACTATTTTGATCTATGGAGATTAACATAACGAAAGTAGTAATTGATATCTATCACTTCCTGTTAAAATAAAGGAGTATTTTTCTACAATCAAAGACGAAACATATTCTTGGTACTGAATCCATGTAAAAATTTGCTTGTCCTAACTACATTTCCATTTCATCTATTATCTTGAGTGTTGGAAACGAATTAACATAGATTTCCACTCCTACCGGTTTTAACAAATGAATAAAAGTCGAGTCAAAAACCGTTTTCTTATATCTCTGGCCGCTTTTGTTCTATGAAAATAAATATTTAAACCGGAAGTACTAGTAAATTCCAACCACTTCCGTTTTTGCTATTGCTGCGGTTGATGATACCATGTTCTCTTGAGACGCTGAATCGATCGCTATCTATTATCGTTTTCGTTCTATGGCGATCAATGCTACAATCGGAAATGATTGGTTTTTACCACTTCCGATTTGAAAAGAGGATTAACGAAAGATTTCAGATCTATTCTTGAGACACTGAATCGATTAAAAAAAAAACGCTTCAAGATATCCCTTGCCTTTTTTATTCTATGGAAATCAATATTGGAACAGGAAATGCTTGTAAATTTCAACCACTTCCGGTTTCGGTAATATATTGAGGTGGTGGTGGTATGCTATGTCTAGACGCTTAACCGATTGTGAAAATAAACGCTATATATTACCAGTCAACAGTCACCTTCTCTCGTACGCTCGTTGTGTTTAACCTCGCTCCCGTTGTCGAATGATGCTATCCTGGGGAAATTATGTAAATGCACTTGTTGCGCTATTTTTATAGCTAACACTTATAAACTTTCAGAACTACTAAAAATCACTACCACTACCCCACTAATGGGAGCTAAATTTGGGCTTTACGATAAGCTTTAGGTTGCTGTCTCATATAGCTTCGATACTGAGAAGGAACATTAGATTCCAATTAATCAAGTTAACCATTAACGTACCAACTTATGTAACTTAATATAACTGGAAATCATGGGACGTTAACCTAAAAAAATAACGGAACTGGAACTAATCGAAGTTGTGCTTATAACAGCAAAGCTAACCCTTCATAACTTTAACTAACAGTAAATCTATTAACATTTTTAGTGTGATTTTGTTTGTGTACATCTCAAATAAGTCCAGAGAAGGAAATTTAAAGTCACTTTTCAAAAGCACCTTCTTGAGAAAAAAATAGCATATTTATTCCAAGAAAGAACACATCTGTAGGAATTTTCTTATGAAAATCCTAAAGTAAGGCCTGCTATACACTATGAGATAAATCCTTGTAAATATCTTAGCATTTATCTTACGAAAAATCTTGCATCTCGTAGGAAATCCTACCCTCTTGTGCCATACACGTGAATATCTTTCCTGTCTGACCGAATGACATTGCGAGATATTGATCCATAGTGCATTGCAGTAAAAAAATGGCATAAGATAAATTAGCAAAACACACCTCATCAGTCCGTGCACCACTTTTTATTCTGTTGAATGTTTTTGCTGCTTCACCCACATACGACAGCCGAAGATGATTAAACTTCTGTTTCACATCCACAAATTTGTTTGCACGTTCTCTCACCTGATGTCACTTAAATCGAAATCTTACGAATTTTCTTTCCGAAATAAGGCGTACTCTAAACAAGAGAAATCTCAAAGGATCGTTCAGAACATAGGAAATGACATGCGATCTGATGTCATTCACGTTTTGATTTTGACTCTAGGAAAAATCGTAAGAGATTTCCTAGGATTTATCTCATAGTGTATGGGAGGCCTAAATATGTATTTTGCATAAAAAGAAGTTCCGAACGCGAATAATCCAGACAGTTCGGGATACATTGCAATCTTCCTTCCTTCCTTGAAACCACTATAATGGGTTATAAAAAAATATAAAGTTGAAGTAATGGCAAAGTCACCTATATCATTTTTTTAAAATAAAAATATACATTTGTAGTAAATCGTTAGAATGATTAAATAGGTGAAATTCAGACACCTTCCCATTACCAAGCGAGAATACGAACGTTCACTTATGCACATAGTTCTGAAAATAAGTAAACTCAGTTACTATGATAATTACCTATTATTTAATCATGTTCAAGACAAATTACTTCCTGAAATTAATGAAGTATTCTAATATCGTAATTGATTGTTCTTTTGAATAGGTGTTAGTTGACAATGAACAATGAGCTAATCTAATTAATTATATTGTTCAACGTGATTATTCCGTGGAATAAATTATTTCCTAACTGGTATTAAATATGAATTCAATTAAAGCTAATACGTCAGCGTTATTAGTAATAATAGTAATCAGTCTAGACATGTTAATCTCTTTTCCACTTATAACTGGATGTAAGCATTTTCATTAAGTTGTTCAGTAGTGAAAATGGAACTCCATCACGTTAATTCCTGCAATGGTATGCAAAGTGAAAAAAAAAATCAATAAGAGTTGCGGATTGCATAAAAGTTTAGGCGAATAAAATTAAATATTCTTAATAAAATGAGCTGCAGGCTTGGGGGAGTTTTTTTTAAAAAAAGTGAAAACGTATTTTTAATTACACATTTAAAAACAAAACAAAAATCTTGTGCAGATGTTTATGACTCGTTTTCTGATCAGTGTGTTGTCATTGATGAGAAGACAACAGACTGGATCAGCATATTTTGAAACATGGTCATAGAGGAAAGAATGTGCTAGGCACACAGAGAAAAAAATTATGTGGGTAACATAAAAAGGTAGCTTACATGCGTAAATCCTGTAGATTTTGAACTTAACATACAAGTGTAGGTAACATTCTGCATAAAACATATAACTGAAAACGCATGTTTTATACCGACTTTTCGTATAATAGTTTCGAATAAATGTACTTTCCGTACGTAAAAAAGAACTGTATACAGGCGAACAGCATCTCACATACACGTGGATGTATATAACATATAGTTGAGGTATATGTATCTAATATATGGACGACTGTTAGACGTCAGACATCCTGCAGCGGAATGATGTAACATATAAGCGGGCGTATGTAGCATATGGATAACGTAAAGATTTCCGTAGTAAAGATAAGGATTTCGTATATTTGTATAATAATTCTAGCGCTGTCCGGATAACAGATTTTTCTCAGTGCAGGCTTGCGAGATACTGTATTTTCTACATAAATATTTGAACCTCCATAGAATACGTCCTTCGAGAAACTAATATGATAAAAACCTAGGCTAGGCGATGCTACCCTCATATACCAAAAATCATTAAAATCAATACAGCAGCCTAGGAGGAGTTAGCCGTCAAACTGTTTTACAAGTGTAGCGTTAAGAAAATAGACGTATATCTGTAATATAGCTGTAATTTCCTTTTTATCCAGTGGCACATCTGTAGTATCTTTGATTCAAATTACAGAGTTATAAAAAGTTTGATTTGTGCATTTCCAGTTATCATAAAAGAAGATTTTGTTTCCTTTTTAATGCAACTGCTTTTCGTTTGTATAAGTATCCAAATGTAGTGTTGAGCAAAGAAATGAATCTTAAGTAATTTCCTTTTTTAAGTGAAGCGTTTTCCATTTGTAATTAACGCATAGAAAATACATGGAGGACATTTTAATATTTGTTTATACTAATATCCCAGTATCTGCAGCGAAAAACAAGGTAATGTAGGCGCAATGCTTTTTTGTTCCAGATTACAGTTGAACACTGTTACAGCGAAATTGATCAAGTTGGTTCAAAATTCGTTACGCATGATTTCAAATGTTATTTTTGTCATTGGCATTCTGTAATGGAGATCTCGTCTTTATAAATATATATTTTAAGCCAATTCTGAAACGAGTCGTGTACTGAAAAGAAAGTAACTATAATCACATTAAGGTTATCAGTTCAACTCAAGTCTTCAAATATACTTTTGGAGATACGTTTTTTTTCTTTTTTTTTAACTGAGTATTTTTTGGCTATGGAAAATTCCAACCCTGTTGTGAGGACGCTGGTCATTGCAAAACAATCCCAATTATGGCGCACTCGAGGATGAGGCATTGTGCAGCTATTCTGGTACAGTCAACACAGAATTGTGTTTCTGTGGCCTGTTTTCGGTTGCTGTTTTCAGGAAGCGATACCCATTGAAGTGATACATCACGAAATTGTATTATTTTGTGTGAGTCATATCGCCTTCAATTTTCTTATCAAGAAATCAAGAACAAATACTATTACGTAAAATCACAGCACCTAATATGAAGTGTGTTGAAGTTTTAATCCTTTTCTCTTTAAAACTTTATTACGAAGTCCGTGACTATCTAATATGTTGAAGAATATCTATATGCAATGAATATTTGAATTTCTCTTATTCCGATGAACTTTATTTTGAGAACAACTTTACGTTGTTTTCAGTGATTAATTATCCCTACATATGTGCCTACCAATAAACAGGTAAGCAAGAAACATTGAGGAAATTCAACTGAGATACTCAACGTCCGTAGCATATCGAATAAGAAATAAACATCATTTAATTTTGTTGAAAGGTTTCTCGACAAATGTGTGTCTCTCTTACCTGTGACAAGATATATTGCTCCACAAAATACTCTGGGTTTCAGTTGAACGCAACACAACGCATAGTTCGACGACCCTCTTAACTTTTTCACTTTATTGCCGTAGGTTTCAATTGTCACATGAGTTTTGTTCTACTAATTCGCTAAGTGACTGTCAAAAGCGTAAAAGAAGATATAGTTTGCACCTTTTTATTCAATTTGTTGGTGACTTTCTAAGAATTGTACAGAACGAGGAAACAATATGTTTAATTTGTGTTAAGCATCAGAGCATGCGAGAGAAATTTGTATGGAATAGTCTCAACTCTACATTGCTTCATTATTTTTAAAACAAAGCACCTGCTCATGTTCTTACTTCTTCAATGAGGGTTTATGTCCACTTGTTTTGAATGTTGATAAATAACTTCGTATAATAAATAATAACGAAGATGATCAAAAAGTACAGGAAGTGAATGAGAGATTAGCTACAAAATAATATTCAAATAAAATAATAATGTAACGATACTCTATGTTTGAGGCTCCTGGTTCTATTCCATGAATGGAGTTTTGGATTGACTTTATCTACTACTTCTAATTATTTTACTTTTTAATTACAAAACACTTTGCCTATGTATTCTCTTTCCAGCCTTAGAAAAAAATAAATGTAAACAAACCCACCTGACTACGAATGGCTCGATGATCAGTGATAGGTTGCTGGTCTCACTGCACTAGTATCCTACCGCAATATAATCCCTACTAAAATATTAATTTTAATAAAAAATGTCTGAATTTACCTTGCATTTTGTGATAAGAAACGCAGTAAATGTAATATTTAACAACAGATGTAGCTTTATTTTAACCTCACCCGTCCTCGGACATATAGTATTTACTGCGCATGCATATGCGTTCGCGCGCCGACCCCACTCATTTGAAATTGTGGAATGCAGAGTTTCATGGCGACGATGAGTGACAATAATCCATCTTCGTCTCGTGTTATAAAACACAAAAGAGGACAACAGGAACAGAGGCAATCTTGTTTATATAACGATTTAAGAATATGCTATTTCCAACATAGCAGTAGTCAGCGTCAGTGCATTTATTATTTAACAACCAACGGAGCCTTACACTTAGGAAATTATGCGACAACATTAACCTAGCACACGATCTTGCTGTTCACGTCTCTCACTGCCGAAGTACGTGTGAGCCGCGGAGTAATACATTTCATTTTGTTTACGTCTACTTTGTTCTAAAGCTGGAAAGACTTTCTACCTGTCTCTGGTTACGTTTCCTGACTTCGCCAAGTCACTAAACTGAGCTTGAGGACAATGTTCATGCATTAAGTTTATTTATCAATATTTGGAACGTTTAGTTGACACTTTTCTAGCTTCTTTCACCGAGTTTAAGAAATTGTCACGTTACTATGTTTGCGTTTATTTTAAAGCTGGAGTTTGTTGTTTATTCCTATCTGCTGAGGTTTAGCTTCGAACTTCGATTTCCTCAGAAAGCTAGCACGCAGGAACATGAGGTGATTTCCCCCAGCTTTTGAGGTCTACGACTCATGAAACGACCTATCATTCTCTGACATCAGGAACACATAGTTGAGAGAAGGTCAGAGTATAATGGGTTAATGGAAATGAGGAAGCACAGGAGGTGTGGTTTGTGTTTCTGTCCGACGGACAAAACTGTATACTTGGAGAATTTTTAGGAGACTACGATTAGGATTCTTGGACGAGGAACAAGGTCGAGCTAGAGGAGAGAATGGAGCCGTTATGTTACAATAATGTTGCCATAAGTTTCCTTATAGGCTAATCCAGAACTGTGTGCAGTTCGTGACGTCGAGTCATAATGGTTGAACACTCCAATTTCTGCACAATACGAAAGGTGGTAGAAACAACTCTTAGTGCCTTTAGTGGTACATTTCACGTAATATTTGGCTAAGGGTCCCAGACGTTCTGATTTATATTGTCTGCCACCCTAAAAATTGTTCGAACTCTAAATGTCCTCGTTTTTCCTGTAAACAAGCTAGTATCATTCGTCCAATCGCTTTTATTAGCCATCGCTACTCAACTGATAGGAATATTCTACTTTCTGGTCACGATCAGCAATTCAACTCGTGGAATACTTCCAAGAAGAGGAAGAACAGAAAAACATACCCTTTATACGTGTATAACCTCAAAAAGTCGTTTGATAGCTCACTCGTGGCTATAGCGTACATACGTTTGGTGCGGAAGGTCCGGATTCGATTTCTGGTGGAAGTTCATGTAATTCGAATCCTAAGTTAAGCTCTAAAGCTACATCTCACATAGCCTAGCGCTTTACAGGACGCTAAATTTCAACGATCAGCACCACCATCTGTGGATGGAATTATTGGGCTGAGAGCTGAATGTGGAGATACTTTCGCACAATGGTGATTGAGTGACCTTTTATGAAATTTGATGCAGAGCAAAGGAGAAGAGGAGAGCGGAAAGAATAGAGAAGCAGCCATTTCTTGCCATCTTGCAATATCAGTTTCTTAGCGACCATCGAAATAACTAGGCACCAGCTCAAAAGAAAGAAAATGTTTTAAGATTATCTTTCAATTTATGGCAGTAAATGACAAATTTTATACCCTGCCCACAAAACAATAGCAACATACGGATAATCAAACTTGTAATAACTATATATTAATTTATTACTTCAATTTCTAAAAACCTGCCAATTTCAAATACAAATTTTTCTCTCTAATCTCTAAAATAATGAAAAAATACAATAAAAGGTTATAAATAGTGTAAGTTCGGTAGAGATGAACCCCCTGGGTGAAATGAACCAAAAGCATAATTCGTAAACTATCCAACAGACTACAGCGTTAATATAGGTGTAGTGTCATGGCGGACGTATGCTAGACATTGTGTGTTTTCCTGAAGCAGAAGTCCACACATTTCTTCAGTAGACGAAATTTTTGATTTCAGGTAAGGCAAAACTTTTTTTTTGACCACATTTCATTGAAAGCAATATTCAACATTCTTGATGTAAATTTCTTCGGTGTTGCCTCTTACTAGCGCATTTCATCATAAAAGAATGTGTTAATGAAAAGAATGATGTTTCTCTCGTTCAAGGACCAGAACAAGTAAACTACCCCTGTTTCCGCTCCTTCTTGGGGTAGATGGTTCACTGCCATTGTGGGAGAGATGCACCACATAGAAACACATCAGTTTACAGAGCAACAGGAAGAGGAACGTTAAGTGTACCAAATCGACCACAAAAAAACAAGAAACAAGAAACAAGAAGAGGAGAATTCTGATCATATCTTCAATTGATAATATATGCTGAAAGAGATGATATGGAAGAGCATGATGAAAACAAGTGTGTTGGATACAATGCCTTGTCGTAGAAAATCAGCGCCCGGGGCAAGAGCATACGATAATGCCTCTCCGTACATATAAGTGAGGTCGAAAGACCAGCCGCGAAGCGCCACCATGGTTGGCATAAGAAAATTTTCAAAAATAAACTCCATTTTTCCTTGATTTTGAGAACTTTTTATTACTTTTCCTTCCATTATATATATATATATATATATATATATATATATATATATATATATATATATAAAGGGTGGTCCTTATTTATATGGGCAAAAATAAATTTAGGAATTTCCTTGGACTCACCCCCTAAAATGGTTCCATATGGGACAAAATTAAACCAGGAGAAACATTAGATCCATTGAATAATTTGAAATGGTGCCCCAAACGACCTAAAATTTTGAATGCGTTTACAATACATAGTATATGGGGAAAAGCTGGAATAAACTCTTGTAATTTACAAACGGCTTAAGGGAATGAAAAGATATCTTGGATAATGGAACTAGAGGAAATGATCAACCTAATTTTGTACAGCATTATCATGGCGGCCATCTTGAAGTCCGCCATCTTGAATTCAGGTCAAAATTTTCAAATAGGAAGAGGGTCATGTTACATATCATTTTGAGGTGGCGTTTTCCCAGAAGCACAAATCTCGTATTATTTTCAAGCTACCAATAATCTTGTAAGAGTTATTACGTGTGAAAAACGAAATGCTTCGATGTAAAGTTATTTTATTGTAGTTATGGACCACAGATTTGTAAGAATTTTGGAAGTATTTTACATAAACTGGAAACAAACTGCTAGAGAAAGTTAAATCTTTGTTTCCCCATGAACTACCAATAAGTTTTTGCATCAAGATGATTCACAGACCATTATGAGGATAAAGAAAAAAATATAACATGGAAGAAATTGAAATATCCCTTATTTATGTAGTACTGTAGCTTTGGGGTAAGTTTTCAATAGGTTTTCAATCTTATATACTACACAGTTCACTTTTGTCACATCTAGGAAAAGATTATCTATGAGAATTCACTGTGTGCAAAATAAACTTTTTCTGATACTCATTTTTCGTAAAAACGATGTTGTAATTTTCTGTTAGTTTCACTCCCCTTTCTGCTGCATCGTTTATTACGGAGATGAATTTAACTATTGCCTTTCCTTGGATATAGTCATTGTTATCTGACCATGAAATCGGATCACACTCAAGAAACCCTTTGGGTATTTTAAATCTCACGAGAAAAAATTGTTTGTGCTATCAAAATCACTGATTTCTCTTTTCGCAAGAATTTTTATGATATTATCCTTGCGTCAAGCCTCTTTGCTGCTTCACGGTCTCTCCTTACAGTTTTAATTCTTTCAACCAATTTTTGTTTTTCAAATATGTTAACTTCATCATCAAAAAAACTCCAATGCTACGTATTCCTTCTTCAAGTACCAGAGATGCCGAGAAAATTTAGAAAGAGCCACTTCAGATAATTCATTATCTATTTGCCTATAACTGTACAAAGCTTTCAAAAATTGCAAGTCTTGTAATGGTGAATGGGATACTTGATCACATTTAAATCAAGCTTGGACATATAGTCGTATCAGAAAAATTCATGCATTCCGAAGACCCGTTTCTATTTGCTTCGTTAAACAAAAATGTTGGCGAAAGAGAAATATTTTTAAACAGTATATTGCTTTTCCCATCTACCTTGCATGGTGAATTGCTCCAGGCAAACGAAAGAAAACTCTTCGAGGAGGTATGCCATCCAAGAATGTCAGTTCTAAAAAATTACTGTATCTTCTCTGCGGTGTCCTGCTTCTACAAGTTTGATAGCAAAATTCAATACTTCATTTCTTACATCTGAAATGTTGTTCCTTACGTCATTATCATCATCAATTCTGGAATAAAGTTAGTACAATCTATTTTAGGCCAATCGTTCTGAAAATGCTTAAATAGGGGAACGTCCGGTCCAGATGCAAACGAAACACAACACTTGTCAAATACACATTTTAAAACCAATTCATAAATGTAGTATCTACAAGGAAGGTATAGAAGATTATTTTGGAGCATCTGCTCTAGCAGAATGAAAGCACCGTTCCCATGACACATATTGCAGGGAATAGTGTGACAACAAACTGCCATTCTTCAAGCTAATGAACTGTAGTAGAAATAATATGTTCGTTCTCCTCTTCATGATGACAAACTGAGAACACCAATTAGCCTATCATGAGCATCTCCTGTAGTAAATATGAAACCTGTCTACGTTGGCCACCATAGGTTCCATCGAAAAGTGGCCAACTTAGACAGGTGGCCAACTTACAGAAAATAAGTGTGATTTGTGTATTTTTAGAATAGGATTTCTAGTATTACTTGATTGTAAAATTTCAATAAGCAGTGGCACGACAGCTACTTATAAATAATGTATATAGAGTAATCATAAAAATATACAGTACTAGAAAATATTACTAGTATGCAAGAGCGCCGATTTCTCTGTAAATTTGGGGGGGGGGCATTCAGATGCAGAAGGTATATATATGAAGATTTTAAGACAAATTGCACTCAAATTATACCAAATATTGTATACTCATAAATAAAATAGGGGCCACATGAGCTTTGGGGGGCCCGGACCCCCTCGGTCCCCCCAGAATCGGCGCTCTTGATAGTATGTTTAATATATATGCATATTTATGCCTTTCTCTTCCTGAAAACTAGTCTGCTACATTGGATTATTCGGATTGAAAACAATAACACAAACAACCATGAAATAGAAGTGTATGTACGCAGTTTATTGAAATTGATATTATAGCACACTGAGTTATTCAGATTGAAAACAAGAAAAGCTAAGTTATAAATTGAGAAATTCATATGCAATTTATATGACTTCTTTTCAGTTGTTACTGAATGGTGGTTCGTTCTAGACATATTTGCTTTATTCTTTTTGGCAGATATGCATATTCTAATATTGTAGTTAACTACCTCTTGTTAATGAACTAGAAGTGTTTCCCTCGGAGCAAAAGATGTTTTGAGAAAATCTTGAGAGAATTCATATCTCAAAACCTCCGCTACCTTTTGACATGCAGTCAGGTACCAATAAATGAGAATTGAGCTTAAGGGACACACTGTCCGGATTGAAAATTTTCCGGAATTACTAAAACTCACCACTGATGAAAGGAGCCGATATAGCTAATGGTTTTACCAAAACAGACAGGATAAACAAATACGTACAACCATTTCCTGAATTCCTGTACGTGCTTTTTCTTATTCACATCTTCCTTCACCACCCTTTTATGAGGGTAGTGTTCTGGCCATCGAGAACAAATCGTGCTAATCAATGCTTCTTGTGTCCAGTCACAAATACAGAACATCTGCCTCTCATATGGGAATTCGAAAGATTTAAGAAAAATAACAAAACTGTATTTTCGTGGCCAAGATACGCAGGTAAATTCATCATTATCATCATAGGGTAAACATTACTTCAGTGTGGCCAACTTCCAAGATAGACAGGTGGCCAACTTATAGAGTAGTAAGTAACGAATGTCTTATGGGAAAATGCAGGTTCAAGACGAACTAGGCCAAGATAAGCAGGTGGCCAACTTAGAGAGGTGGCCAACTTGACAGGTTTCACTGTATTGATAACCCGTCGATAGTCTTTCTACCAGTTAAATTCGGCAGTAGTTTTCCGTCTCATTGCACAACTAACGCACTTGATGCACTCCGAAATTGTTTTTGTGGTCTTATGCAACTTCGCTACGGATTTTCTCTCAGCATCGATGCATATTTATTACTAGTTCCTTTACATTATGGCCTAATGTTTCTGCCGTCGCTGTCTGAGTATGTATTCTCGTTCTATCAATGGACTTGTATCGATCAAGAGCAGCAACCAGTCTTGGAGTTTTAAAATTAGTTTTTTCCCTTTTACATCTCTTGCAGGATCCGGGCGCACACAGGCACATATTTACATTTTATCTTACATACTCAACTGGGTTTTCCTCTTCATTTCTTGAAATGCTTACCTCCGTGTATTTTGGTGTAAAATTCATACAAATCATTTTCAGAAGTGCATTTTTCTTTTGCGTTCCTCTTTCTAATGAAGCCGCGCATATCCCTCTTGTTCTTTTCGAGCCAAACTCATGTTTTTACATTTAGTTGTGTAACAGTTATTACTTGTGAAAAAGAGAAATATTTTCACAGGTAATAATTCTTAGACGACTAAAGTTATCTTTAAAATAGTAACAGATTTGTGTTTTTGGTGAAACGCCACCTCAAAAAGATATGCCACAAGACCCTCTTCCTATTTGAAAATTTTGATCTGAATCCAAGATGGCGGACTTCAAGATGGCCGCTGTGACAATACTATACAACATTAGGTTTGTTTCTTCCTCTAGTTCCATTATCCAGGGTATTTTTGCGGTCCCTTAAGCCGTTTCTAAATTACAAGATTTTATCCCAGATTTTCCCCATATATTATGTACTGTAATCGGATTCAAAATTTTAGCTCGCTTGGGGCACCATTTAATATTATTCAATGAAGTTAATTTTTCTCCTTCCTTAATTTAGTCCCATATGGAACCATTTTAGGGAGCGAGTTCAAAGAAATTAGGAAATCAAAAATTAAGGACCACCCTAATATATATATATATATATATATATATATATATATATATATATATATATATATATATATATATATATATATATATATATATATATATATATATATATATATATATATATATATAACTCTATGGCCTATGGAACCCGGAGGTTCAGTGCCGCGTTCACAAAAGCTCTCCACTGACTTCTATCCTTAGCTAATTGGATCCAGTTTCTACTTTGTATTCCTATCTCTGCGAGATCCATCTTAATATTATCCTCCCATCTGCGCCTAGGTCTTCCTAATGGTCGTTTTCCTATGGGTCTACCAGTCAAGACTTTGAAATCGTTTCTACTTTCTTCCATTCTAGCTACATGACCTGCCCACCTAAGCCTCCTAGACTTGACGACCCTAACAATGTTGGGTAAACCGTATAAACTATGTAGTTCCTCGTTATGAAGCTTCCGCCATTCCCCATTCTCGTTCCTCTTGGGTCCGAATATTCTTCTCAGGATCCTGTTCTCAAATACTTTCTGTCTATGTTCTTCCCTCAGAGTAAGTGACCATGTTTCGCAACCATACAGAACAACAGGCATGATTATCGTTTTATATATTTTAAGCTTCAAATTCCTCGACAGAACTCGCGACGACAAGAGATTTTGAACCGAATAGTAACACAAATTCCCTGCTTTTAGTCGACATTTAATTTCTTCGTGAATATGATTTTCGTCTGTTAATATTGATCCTAAATATTTGAAAGTATCCACTTTATCAAAAGTATTATTTAATATTTTAACGCCTCCACAATTTGCCGTATTACGGTCCCGATGCACTTCCATGTATTTAGTTTTCTCTGCATTTACTTCTAAACCCATGTCCCTGCAAGCGTTTAATAAGATCTCTGCATTTATTTCTACTGTTCTCCTATCATCCCCTATTAAATTTACATCATCAGCATATGCCATAACCCGGTGAATGCCGTTCAACTCTAGGCCCTGGTTGCTATCTTTGATTTTCCTTATGGCGTATTCCAGCACAAAGTTAAATAATAATGGCGACAACGCATCTCCTTGTTTCAGGCCATTTTCGAGGTGGAAGCTCGCGGACAAAAATTTTCCTACCCGGACTTTACTTTGGGATTCACTTAAACATATCTTAATTAATCTAATTAGCTTTCTCGGTATTCCAAGTTCTGCAAGAACGTTGTATAATGTTTCCTAACCGAGTCGTACGCCTTTCTAAAATCAATAAATAGTTGATCTACCGGGGTATTGTATTCCCTCTTCTTTTCGAGTATTTGGCGAATGGTAAATATTTGGTCGATAGTAAATCGATTTCGTCTAAATCCGCACTGATAATCTCCAATAATTCCATCTGCGTATGGGGTCAATCTTGCTAACAGAATATTTGAAAGGATTTTATAGGATGTTGACAGAAGAGAAATGCCTCGATAATTATTACAGTCAGTTTTGTCGCCTTTCTTGTGAATTGGAACAATGATTGACTCTTTCCACTCTTGTGGCAATTCTTCCTTGTTCCAGATAAGGAGAATGAGTTTGTGTATCTTGTTCCACAATTTTTCGCCTCCAGCTAAAATTAACTCAGCTGGAATTTCATCTACACCCGGAGATTTGTGTTTCTTTAATTTCTTTATAGCGGCTTCCACTTCTATTCGATTGGGTTCTGGAATACACGGTTCTGCGGTGTGTATCTCCTTTTCTCCACGCGCATTAGTTTTTGGCTGCGTGTTCAGCAAATTGTCAAAGAAATCTTTCCATCTATTTAAGAGGCTATCCGTATCAGTGAGAACTGTTCCGTCAGATTTCTTTAATATATAAGCACGAGGTTGATAGCCTTTCTTAAATTCGCTTGATCCCCTTATACATGTCCCGAATATTTTAATTTTTACTATTATCTTCAAGTTCTCTTATTTTAGCTTTCAAAAAATCCCGTTTCTTTGTTCTAAAAGTTTTGGAAGTTTCCCGCCGGATATCTGCGAAATTTTGTGTAGTTATTTCATTCGGATTTTGTAGCCACCGTAATTTTGCCCGTTTTCTCTTCTCTACTAGTTTAATGCATTCTTGGTCGAACCATGGTTTGTTCCTACGTATTTCCGCGTGTCCCAATTTTTCTATTGCTGAACTTTTAATGCTATCTCTAATTTCAATCCAAGTATCCTCAACACTAGTGCACTCCAAATCTTGTAAAACCGAGAATCTATTCGAAACTTCAATCTGGTATTCCTCTCTTACCTGGCTCTCTTCTAATTTCTTTAAATTAAATCTCTCCGTTTTCGGACATTGAGTATTACCTTTATTCAACGATAATCTCTCCCGTATTATCGCTGCTACCAGGTAGTGATCAGTGTCACAATCAGCCCCTCTAAACGACCGGACGTCAATTATGCTAGATTGTCTTCTTCTATCTACTAAAACGTGATCAATTTGATTATGTGTTTTTCCGTCTGGTGATGTCCAAGTGTATTTATGAACGTCGCGATGTGGGAATTTTGTACTCTTCACGATTAGGTTTTTGGATGTTGCAAAGTTCACGAGTCTAACACCGTTGTCATTACTTTCCTTATGCAAACTTTCGTTCCCTATAATCGGTTTGAAAATATCCTCAAACAATAATATCACACCACCGTCCCTTAAGAGTAATAAAAGAAAGTCTGTCCGTAACAAATTCAACCCGTTTAATTGCTGGTAATATTCGTTTGTGAACGAAAAAACCTGTTCCTAACTGGTGATTTTTATTTCCTTCCCCGTAAAAGAACGTAAAATTTCCGGAATTCTCAGATCCATTTCCTTCCCACCTAACTTCCTGAACTCCTACTAAGTCCATCCTGTATTTATATATATTCTTTTTCCTCCCGAATTTTGCACCCCTATACTTTGGCGCCCGGGGCCAACACCCCACTGGCCCCTTCACGGCACGGTACTGGTTGGATGCGACGAAAATTATAATCAAATAAGAAGATAAGACTACTAGATACAATGTATTCTGTGTGAGCGTTGGTTACATGACGGTTGTTCGAAATATGAGAATGTTTGCAAATTGTTTCGCAAAGTCTTCAAATATACGAAACAAGATGCAATGTACGGTACAATGTAATTACTGGCACTCTTTTTTTCTTGAAACGTGGAACTTACGTATTCTTGCCATTTGCTAATGTTTCTTGTCTAGATTCCATGTTAAAAAGAAAGTTTATTTTTAGATTCTCTATATTTCTATCTTATTTTAATAAATATTAGATTATATGATATCAATATTAGATTTTATAACTCGACAAGTTTCAAACCAAGATGCGCAGATCGCTGCGGAGCACTTCGTATTCCGCCATCCTCCCCACTACTCTTCCATCTACTGGTCTGGCTTTGAAAGTTCCAGTGATACTAACTCAGCAAACTTATGTTACAACAAATATCACCTGCTAAAATGTTTCAAGTCCGAATCTTACTTTTTTTATTAGGTAAGCAACCTCATGGTAGAAGTCTGCACGAGCTCGGGCCTAGGGCCGGGCCCGGGCCGTAAATTTTTGAATAAACAACCATATTTCTCGAGACCTTTTCGGGTATAATACAACGATATTTTGTGGAGAACTTTTAACGCACACCTAAATTTGTAACTTAAGACGCCCACACTTAAAATCACTGTGCAATTGAAAGAAAAACTGTCTAATAGAGAAAAAAACTAAAAGTAACAGAAATAAATATGCTTAGCTTGTCTGAGTGAAAATACTGCTTCTTACACTGAATTAAAGAGACAAGAGCATTGGGAACAACGTGTCTTGGTTTTTACTTCAAGACAATGTCAGTTTATATTATATGAGAATTTATATAATGACTTTTTTTAAAAGAGAATTCATAGTTAACTAAATGTAAAGGATAACCTTTATTTCCTTCTTGTCTCTGAATCATGAAAGCTTTTAAACTACAAAATTAAACATCTAAAATTGTTGCAAATAAAAAATACAATTTGGCCTTAATTGTTAAGTTTTTTGTAATTCGGGCTTATTTCGGGCTCATTTGATTATCACATGGGGTCGGGCCTAAATGCTAATACATATTTCTAACTCGGTCGGGCCGCATATTATTAATTCACGGGCCGGGCCCGTGCAGACTACCTCATGGATACATTGTAAGCAGTGACGCTTTCCGACGGGTCGATCCCTTCACGCCTTCTGAAAGGGAAATTTCTCTTTATTATTATTTTTTCATTGGTACGAACTGGCACAGTAAATATACAGCATTTACATTCAAATGTCGTAGAAAATTCTCAGACCATTCCGCTCCCTGCAGATTGCAACACTGCAAAACATCATCGTCGCGGAGAAGGGAGTGGGGAAATGTGGGATTAGGTGCGCAACAGCTAGGCTGCAGCGTTCTGTTTACAAACTTTTTTACTTATAGTAAAAACTGGGTAGCTGTATAATATCCACATTATTAATATAAATTTTGTGATCCTTAAACCTTTCGTTATGGTTACAGAAAGTCCTTTGTTGGATTTCGTACAGAAAAATTAACATCCTCTAAATGCAAAATTATTCGAGCTATTGAAGGCAGGGAAAAGTAATCCATCTCTACCGGACTTACTATAATACAAATCAGAGTCCTTATGGGATTGGATTTGTTTCTGTAGCGATAACCTTTGTAGTTTCTCATACTATGCAGTTCACCTTTAACATTTTCTTAAGGAGGATGGCTGAAAAAAAAAAAACTGTAGTAAGATATTTTAATCTGAATTTTGAATTAGGAGCTGACATCTTCCGAGACTGGTTTCTCTTAAACCTTTGTGTTGTTCGCTTCTCAAGAAGAAATGCCTGCGACGTTCTGATGTAAAATGCAAAAACCGTTCTCGACATTCAACGCATTGAAGAAAGATATTTTTTCTTCCTTTTTAATAAAAGGATCCCAAATCTTTTAATGGATTCAGATTTCAAATCGTGTTTTCTTTCTCTTTCTTTGTTTTTGTATAATCTGATGCATTATCACTTGCATTTAAATTTTAGGGATATTCTCTCCTTTCAGAATACCTTCCCAAACTTAATATTTTCTCAGCTACTTTCTTGTCTTGCTTCTATCCACTTGGGTATTGGATATTCATACATTTAAGCTGTTTCTTTTAATGTTTATAAAAGTATTTTTAAAAGAATTTTGCAAGTAAACAAAACAATTGTTTTCTACTTTATACAAGTGTAATTGGTCTTACAAGGTACATTCGCGAAATGTCTAATCGGAATTCGTGTAAAATTGATTCAAATGCAAAGTTCTCTGCGACCCAATGTGTATTGTACTAATTTTAGCGGCTCATACCGGTAATTTACATAACTATGGGCCGTTATATATCCGGAATTCAATCATACACTACTATAACGCTCGGAGACAAAATTGCTTTTAGTTTCTTTAGATGTAACTGGACATGAATGTGAGCATATGCAAAACAAATTGGATGAAGTACTGGTTCTCTCACACATGTTACCCACCCCGGCCGCCATCTTGGATCCACCACATTGGATTCAACTTTCCTTTTTTAAATGGGAATCGGTGCAAGTAATATATCAAATTCATGTACAATTTCCTCGGAAATTCATTGGTGTAGTGAGTTTACCATATGTTGTATCGTTTGCAATGTATTGCATGTTAAATGTCAGGCACTTCACGAATGTTGAACCAAGTAGAAAGTTGTGCAAGCGCCCCGTGTGCATACGTAATTTTTTACGTAATTTACCTGACGAAATATTTTCTGAACGTAGATAAATACAGACCCACAGACGTAAATACGGAAATGGTAAGTTTTCATCCAAATCTGGTCGTATCTGGATTTACATTAGGCATTTTGACCGTAATACAATACTTCCGTGTAACATGGAAATAATAACAATCCCTCACAGAAATATAATAAGATTATGACAACAATGCTGTGAAGAGTTTTTTTTTATATTTTTCCACTTATAAATTGTTTTGATTTTTTTAACATCGAGAACGTAAGCGTAACTCATATTACTCTGCAATGTCTATTCGCGAAGTGCCTGGAGAGATTTAACATGCAAACAGTACAAGATATGGTAAACTCACTACACCAATGAATGTCCGAGAAAACTATACATGAATTTCATGTATCACTTGCTCCTATTCTCATTTTAAAAAACAAAAATTGAATCCTATATTGCGGATCCAAGATGGCGGCCGGGGTGGGTAGCATGTGTCAGAGATGCACATTACGCCCACATTCATGTCCAGTTACAAATAAAGAAACTAAAAGCAATTTTGCGTCTGAGCGTTATAGTAGTGTATGATTGAATTCCGGATATACGAAGGGCCATAAACATGCAAATTACCCATATGGGCTGCTAAAATTAGTACAATACACATTGGGTCGCGGAGAACTTTGCATTTGAATCAATTTTACACGAATCCCGAGGGGACACTTCGCGAATGTACCATGTTAGAGTAAGCGTTCAATTTTGAGGAGTGCTGCTGACTGTTCGTAGCTTCCCTTTCCGTTGAAAGGAATCTGCCAGTGATTGTCAATCGTATTCTTTCACATTTCGGGATTTACTGCTCGGGAGGTCAAAATGAAGAACTCTTCCTGTAGTCATACTCTTCAGGAAACAAGATCATTCGAATTCTTACTTTAAGCATTGAGTGGTTCTCAACCTAATTCCTATTTCGACCTCCATTTTATCACATCCTCTTGCCAGCAACCCCCTTATAATTTCTGGCTTGTAATAAGCTTGTGTGTGAATTTTAATATACCTACAGTATTTAAGAGATCTCGCGATATCCATCTATTTCTATAATAGAAGAATCCATTTCTCTTATATAGTTTATACTGTTACTTCCTTAAAAGCGAGTGAATTAAAACCAAAATTGGACAGTTCATTCATCTTCCATTTTTCTTCGCGACCCCCAGGTTGAGAAACCCTGCTTTAAGACATAAATAGTACAGTACTTTCACCCAGCAGAATCTTCGTGGCCGCATAATACGTGCAATAGAGATACTTCAGTATAAGAATGAAATAAAATGAAGGATTTTTATTAATGACACCTGTCCTGTCTTATATAATTATACACCCGTGTTAAGGTAATGAAAGGGCTGCTTTAATCGGTATAAAAAAACTACTAATGTTTTATGAATACATTAAATATATCACACAGAAGCACATGAAATTATTTGTTACTGTAGCGTGATTACATGTACTTCCGTTCTCTGTAGAAGGCTTCGTTTCTAGCTATAAAGGTTATAATGGTTATCCACAAGAGAACAGGGTCGTCACTTTGTATGAGGCTCACAATTACAGTATCTCACACATAATAGCAATATTCAGACAACTAGGTACTTCTGAAAAGGAATGTAGGTACAGAGTTTTAGTACCCGAGAAATTTTCCCACACGATTACAGTAGGATACGGTTACAAGACTCCAAATATCTGAAAGACATACGACACTAGCCCCAGAAGTACTCGAACTAACAAAGGACAAAAAATTTGGGAAAAATATCTTTTGTTTCTCAATATAGTCTTCTGTTTGCTCGATACACTTTTACCAGCAATGTAGCGATGTTTAATGGCTTCGATACCCTGTTTATAGCATGAACTGTGGAGTTCCTCAAAATACTCTAGCCGCAGACTACATCTCTATTATTGGGAAATCGAGCCATTTTTCAAGTTTAGGAAGAGAAAATAATTTGAGGGGGCTAAATACAGCGAATAGGGTGCCTGAGGAAGCACTTCGAACTTTAACGCATTGATTTTGGCCATCACGATAACGTATGTGTGAACTGGTGCATTATCTTAATGAAACAACATCCATGTTTCGCCAAATGCGGCTTGAATATCTTGTGAAGTTTCGAAAATTATTGATAGCATCAAGAAAATTGGCTATTATTCAAAAACGAAATAAATGTTGCGACTTGCAAATTCTACTTAGGAAGTGTATAAGTCCAATTAGTAGCCACTTTCGCGCTGATCTGACCACTTCCTAATCTAAACTAAGGTCCAGCTAAAGAAAGCATGAAATATCAACCAATAAGAAGTGATAAGATAAATAGTGATAAGGTAGAAAACACAGTGATACTTTTATCATCTACTTCGGATGACTTCGTATTGAAGCGAAGAACTTCGGCGAAGATTATCTACCGCCAAAATAAGCAGCCAATTAGAAGTTGTAGGCCTTATGCAGTCATTTTGATGTATGATTAGCGTCATACTAAAGTTTGACTAGTGCAGGAAACATATGTTAGTCGAACTCTTTAGTATGGCACGCGTCAGAACGGCTCTGCATAAGGCCATGCATTGCCAATTTGACTTTCTTTTTCCAAGAAAGGAAAAGAGACGAGAAACAGATAAATGTATTCAACTGTAACGAGTTGAGTTGAGTTGATTTTGAGTTTAACGTCCCGTTCAGCAGCGAGGCTATATATGAGACGTGGACCTACTGATTAACGTGGAATCCGAACCACATGATCAACTGTAACGAGCACATGATACATAGAGTACATTAAAAAAAAAACAGAAATAGAAAAAAGAACGTAAAATCAGAAGTTACTATAAAATAAAATCTGCTGATGCCAAAGAAATAAGATATTAGAGCGCTGAATCAATGGTCTGCGCCCGTTTACATGTTTTCCACGCTCTCGGTTTGGGAACAGTTATTTTGTAGATAGTCTCTGGGATTCAGTATGACAAAAGCATTGCATATATCATATATCAGTAGTATAGTAGCATCAGTAACATATATATATCATGGTTTCCGAGGAATGTATTCGACGATTATAAAACAGGAGTCCAGAAAATTGATGATCATTTTTGTTTAGCTTGTTTATTGAAGATTGTTCCCCCTTTACAGTACTCAGGTTAAAAGACCCTACCTACATGAATAAGCAGGCTATATAAGACGTGAACCTATACAGTTTAAGATGGATCAGAATTATTAAAGTTTAATGCTCGAAACTGAGCCTGAGACCACGTGTAGGAAAGGCGCGCGCACTAACCACTAGACGAGCGAGCATCCTGTCAAACGTTAGAATGTAATATAAACTACAATAAGATTTTATTTTTAGTTTAGCGTTCCTTTCAGCAGCCAGGATATATGAAACGTGAACCTGTAGCTTAACATGGAATACGAAGCAAATGAGTTCCCATAGCGAATCGAGCCCGGGTCTCCTATGTTAAAGGCGACTACACTAACCATTTAGCCACAATTGAGCTCAACACTAAAATAAAATTTTAAAAATAAGCTTTTAAATGTTCTCGCATCGTATAAATAGCTCAAACTACTAACATGTAAAGTAGTACATTTCTCTTGCAGGCTGTACTTACGACTAGATATATAGAACTGAGAAACTAAGAGCAAATAAAGTAAAATGTAAATGGTCCATACTTAGATTCTTGACAGCTTGCTGCAGACGGTTTTTCTCTGACTCCTGTGAACCAAAACGCTGTTTCAATTTCCCATGTCGACTCTGAAAATGAACACAAACTGTTTACAAAGCTTTCCACTTATCTACTAAACAGTACACGTAAACAACTCCAAAGCACTACGACCTTTACACCTTTCTGGTTTCTAACTAAATGAGAGACAGAGAGAGAGAGGGGGGGGGGGAGGACCACATTAGACTCTTGTGGCAACTTAAATTGCATCAAGGAAACAGAACAACATGCATCCAGGCGAATCATTCAACCTACAAGAACTAAGATAATGTTTTGCTGTTATGTTTAATTTTAAGTTCCGAGCATTTTCTTTTGCCTTTTCCAGTAAAACTCAATATTAGAAGGTACTTGAAAGAAAACTTCACAATTTTATTAGGGTGGCCCAAAAGTAGGTATACAGTCCTGTACTGATCAGCTAACTGTATTTCATATCATTTCTTATTGTTGTTCACCAGTTTCTTTATTATTTGTTCTTGAAGCCTTTATACTTATATCTTAAGCTCGGAAAGCCGAAGCAAATAAACCCATAAGCTAGAATGTTATACTTGATCAATGCAGCAGTGTATACCTACTTTTGGGCCACCCTATAGTTACAACTTAAGATTTCACCGGAAAGTCGGGATACAGCGGTGGCTTAGTGGTTAGCCGGTGGGTGTAGCAGAACGGTCTGTGATCGTGACGTGAAACCCATTGGGGATTCGACTTTTTCTGAAAAGCATGGTCGGAATTTTAACTGTCCTCGAGCTCTCTGTATTCGTGTTCCTGTCCTGTTTCGATTACGTAGAAAGTACGTAAGTTGCCTATGGCGAACAATATTCTGGTTGAGACGATCTTTTATATAAAGAAGTGGTAGAGCTTTTAGTTCTTGTGTATGGGGTTCTTGGTTCGATTCCAGCTCGCGCCAATGAGCTTTGTGGTGAGCAATACCGTCTGGGTGGGTTTTCTCGGGGTTCTCCAATTTTCTTCATTCCGTCATTTCATTCATTCTCATAATCACCGTCTCCTTTAGCGTAGCGGCATAATCTTGGGACGTAAAACTTTTTTAGAAAAATAAACACACTGCTGAACAAGACTGCACTTATTTAATAATAAAAACACATTTATACGCGACGTTTCGATCTTCTAGACGTACCTGATTAGGATCTTGGCTAGAAGATCGAAACGTCACGTGTAAATGTGTTTTTATATTAAATAAGTGCAGTCTTGTTCAGCAGTGTGTTTATTTTTCTGATTTTATTTGCAAAATTTTTAGTTTTGTTTCATTTTTTCACCGAAAAATCACTCAATTTATTCTGAGGAACTTGAGAGCATTTCTTCTAACTCCCCCACGCGGAAACGCCTTGTTCCCTAATGTAATGTTCAGTCAAATATTTTTAAGTTTTCTTCTCATATAATTTTTGTTTTAATGCTTGAATCTATTGCTATCTTCACCAATATGTAGGGAAGCATAATCACAACTAGAACATTTAAAAACTACATAGCGGACATTTTCTGGTGTAAGATGAAGGTGGATTCTTAATAAGTACGTACTGTACAATAATTTTTGGTGCTGAACTAGACTACACGCATGAGAAAAAATGGAAGGTCAAGTACATTTCAGGGGACCGATTAAACGATGTTTTAAGGGACGATATAACATGTTTCTACTATAATATGATTTTGTATAGGAAAAATAAATAGCAAAATTAAAGTGTTTTTCATGGTAAATGGTTCCTTGTTTGTAAGTAGTACATCTTCACATTTACAGTGTAAACGAAAAGTTTCAGTACACTCAGTTTCTTTCTTTCTTTCTTTTCTTTTTTTTTTTTTGTTTTGTTTTCTAGCATGAAAATGATGTCGCTGATATTTTGGTATGAGATACTAATAATATTTCTTATTTCAGTGTTCATTGCGGTAGACATTTCATGGATGCAGCAGCAACTACAATTGAGAGCTATGATGAGAAATTCAGAATGGTGGAAAAGATCATTTTAAGTGTGGAAAACAGACTTCCAGCTACCGTGTGGATCCATGAGACGATATATATATATATATATATATATATATATATATATAAAGAAATGAATAACATCTTGCACGAATTTGAGGGTCAATTTGCTAAATCATCATCAAGAAGAGCTAAGTTGTTGAAGTGGAAAATGAGTCTTCGCACCAGGTAACGTTGATAATGCACCGAAAAATGCATAATGGAATTTGGTGACGTCCTAAATTCGGTTATGATCATGCAAAAGGCCATACTGACATTGTAGACGTATAACAAGCACATTTCGATTGGACATCATTTTCCAAAGGAAATGTCAGTTTGTAGTTATAAATAGGAACAATATATATATATATATATATATATATATATATATATATATATATATATATATATATATATATATATATATATATATATATATATATATATAAGGACTTTCCGGCTGCCCAAAGCAACTACATACAAAATCAATTCAAAAGTACACAGAGTAAGTTCGCATCCAGAAACTTCTCAGATATACACAAGACATTCAATAAGTTACTGTTATAATATTCTAAAGTTATTAGTTGCAACATGATGGAATTTTACGTGAACATATTTTGATTCTTTGGTTACAGACCATGTCACTCATTTGCTGTGATGCATCTCGTCCAACGTTCTTTTCATGCCTTCAATGCACTTTGGTAAAATTGATATGTCTGAATACACATGTAAGAAATGAGAACCTTGTTACTGTCGAGTGTTTTTCCCCGCATGTGAGTCTTCAGATGACCAAACGTGAAGAAATCAAATCCTGACTATATGCAGGCTGAGGGACGACTTCCCATCCCATTTTCATGATTTTCGCTGTGTTACTATGGTTGTGTGAGGTTTGATATTGTCTTGACGGAGTTTGATTACCTTACCTTGCAGCTTCTGTCTCTTGGTTTGGAGAACACATCATGGCTCATTCAGTGACAAACAAAAACGCTTCTTGTTAATTGTGGAACCATGTTCCAAAAAATCTATGGAAATGACACGGAATCTAGGAAAAGAAAGCTATAATTTTCTGCCTTGATTTGGGAAGAGTACATTTATTAAACCGCTGCAACCAGCGTTGGATGCTGGTGATTTTCATAAACCGGAAGCAACTTGCTATGAATGGATGTGCCTGATTCATCACCGGTTTTGAACAGGAATTTCATTACCGACTATGACTGCTGATGTCTACTTCAGTGTCCCTTGTGGTTTATCTGCGAGCAATAGGAAGTAACAACTAATAACATTTTAAAGCGAAAGGGTCCAAGTATGTCCATTTAAAATTTCATCATCATATTGCAACGAATAAAAATATTATGCCCAACTGTGCAAAACTCTTTTTGAACGCCCTTTATATTTAGCATCCATTATAACTCACGTTAACACTCTCCTTGGAAAAAGAAAACCATCTCCTAACCTCTCTCTCTCTCTCTTCCTCTCTCTCTCTCTCTCTCTCTATTTATCCAAATTCTTCGCATGTGCACATACAACTGTTGCTAGTTTGAAGGAGACCAAAGAACTCAGCTGTTGTAATGTCGACGTTGAGTTGTTCTAAAACTACAAGAGCATTGGCACATTTACTTAAATACAAAGAAAATAAAGTTACTTGAGATAGTGATCGTATCGATTACTGTTTTCAGTCCAACAAAAATGAATTGTAGTAATTTATAAGTAATCTGGCAGAAACTGACCTTGAGATTTGAGTAGGTTGTGTTTAAGGTTTTGAGTTGATTTTTGATTTGTTCCAATTCTTTTTCCTTCTCTTCCAACTCCTTCTTCACAGAAGCAATTCCCGAATCCTCTTCATATTCTCTCAGCCTACGACTTATCTAAATAAATACATAAATAATATTAAGATAATACAATAAATGAGAACAAACAGTAGTTCGTTAAGAATACTCATCTGTTCCATCGCCATTTTTATTTTTTATTTCTCAAAAAAGTTACAGATATTAAAGAATAATATTAACTTTCACTTCTTAATTTGAAGTAAATATTAATTGCTAGAGAGTAAAAAACACAGCAAAAATGATGGTGTTAAAAGAACTGAATTTTAACAAAAGCCAGTAGTCCAGGAAAGATTATCTTTTTAGAATGTTATTTCTACAGCAATCGTTCGGTGTTGGGGTTAACACACGCCTGACCTTACCGATTTGACAAAGAAATTATGTTCAGCTGTGTTATAAAACTAGTGAATAAATGAAAGGAGCATCAAAACAGGAACAGCAAAATAGTCTAAAAACTGGCGAGCTGTTTGGGCATGATGGCGTTAGTGTCACAAAGATCAGGGTACATGAGTCGCAATACATTCTACAAATTTGTTTCGATAAAAGCGTAAATACTACCGAAACCCGTAATGAAATGTGTGCTTTTTTTTATGGACAAGATACGTTATCAAAAGCCACAGTCAAAGGTAGTTCAGTCATTTTCGTTCTGCAAATTTCTAAATTTAAGATGCTCCTCACAGTGGGTGACCAATCATAGCAAAAGTGGATGATATTCTGGTAAAAGTAGAGGTATGTGAGCAGTCATTACACTGCCAATTTCCTAAACATCAATCACGAAAAAATGATAAACTATTTGGAGAAAGCTGGCTACAAAAAGAAGCTCAATTTTTTGGGTGCCAATTGATCTAACTCAAAGATATTTACTCTATCAATCTGCGAATCTCTACTCAAACGTAAAGAATTCTGCCATTTCAGAAGCAGTTGATCACGACTGATGAAAAGTGCATAATTTATAGCAGCAGTGTCCGAAAAAGATCCTGGTTGAAGCGAGCAGAACGTAACACCAAAAACTGGTGAACAGAAAGGGTGTCATATTCCAAGCTGCCATCGCCAGACTACATTAATCTTTAACGATCCGTCAGAAGCTAAGAGTAATTGGCTGGAATGTTTTAAAACATCCACCATATAGTCCGTACCTGTCATCATCAGAATATTATTTCTTTCTGTCTGTGTTGATTCCCAATACTATTAAGTTAGTTTCAAAAGAGTCCTGTGAAAACTACGAGTCACATTTTTTTGGGACCAAAAATCACTTAAGTTCTACAGCAACGGCCATCATGATGTCGAAAAAATGGCTGACGATTATCGACCAAAATGGTGCAAGCGGTTTCATAATGTTGTTTTCAAATCATAATAAATCCATTCTTAATTTTGACCTTCAAAGACTCAATACTTTTTAGAGAATATGATATACCATATATTGTTAGTTAACACTCAAGCAGTGAATCGAACTCATTACTCGTTAGTGACCAAGGAAACCTTTCATTTGCTAAGAACAATGATCTAGCAATCTCAAAATCTTGTATCCAGTTAAATATCTTATAGTGTAATTTTATTTATTTATTTATTTATTTATTTTTATGCATCGTCTTAAAGGGTTTTGCCCTTTCTTGGGGTAATTGCTTCATATATAAAAGTTAGGTTACATTTAAATGTGAATGATCTAAGAGGTGTGCATTTATTTAACGTTTATTTATTGATTACATGTACATACAATGAGGTAAGTGAAAGAAGAAAAAGTAAGATATAATCACGAACAGGCATTATATGATGGGAGGCCAACATGCATTTATTGTCATGACATGTTGACTTACGGCGAATGCGGAGTTGAAGAAATATAATGCAGGGTGCAGTAAGCAAAGAAATAGATAGAGATGACATGCAGTGCTGTGAATACCACATCACAGAAATTTGTTAGTGCTGACGAATGCAATTTATCTTCTGCTCCTGGGGCGATTCAGAAATTGATGGAGACAGAGAAACCTCATGTTAATAGATAGTCTAGTAACAATGCATATGATGAATGTAAGAAAGAAGACAGTTCACGTGGTAGATAGATATAGAAAATTTCCGGATCTACCATAGCATCATTTAACTGCAAGTGGTATATAGTCTTGAAGGGGAGTATCGAAAGTTGATGGTGCGTCATGATCCCGGTCCTATCGAAGAATATCGAGTAACATGGGATGGTGCTGGCCAATGCGTGTGCAAATACCGACTACGAAGCTGTCCGAAATTGTAATTTTAAATGTTCATATAGCATTGAAGAATATTATAAATATCTAATAGCTGACATTAAGAAGTTACTAGATTTTATTTTCTGCTATGAGCAAAGGATTACGCGTTGTACTTGACTTTCATATCAAGTAACGAACAACATATTATATTTAATGTAATCGTTCATAAAAATAGTTTTCTGAGCGTATGAATTTTCTAAAATTTTCATGACTAGAAGTGCTACCATCTTCTGTTCCTAAGTTTCCTATGACCCCTCTTCGTCGTCGGTTATTCTTCGTTCCTCGTAACCACTTATTAATAATTACGCCACACTTAAATATCCCTCGCAAGAATCATGCCCGGAAAGAATACCTTTTCGTTAGCTGAGTAGTCTGGCAACTGAACATTCAAAACAAAACATCAATAGTATGGTACTAAAAGACTGCTACCGCGTGAGGTGGTGCATTTAACCCGCTGAAACTCGCTCCCATGAGTATACTACTCCTTTTGGGTTTATAAATGAGAAATTCTGTATGTTATGTTATAGATGTGTTAGAGAAAGCTTTATTTATGAAATATGAATTAAATAGTTTGGAAAGAACTCACCGTCCAACAGTTGTGCTCTTTTTTTATTATTATTAAAAATGCCTTACGCTGTATTAGAGAGTGGTAATCAAATATTAATTATAAAATAGGAACGAAATCACCTAATTCATGTTTCCCCCCCCCCAAAAAAAAAAAAAAAAAAAAAAAACTCGAAAAAAGACTAAATTATCCCTCTTGAACTTTGGCATGCAAAATGACTACTTTTATGATAGGGTTGTTAATGAAATATTAACTTTCGAGCGGCGATACAAGAGAAGAGTGTATTCCGATCATGAATAAAATGGAATTCAACATTCTAACGGATTTACATGTTTCAAGGGGCTTAAGTAAATAACTCTATGGTCTATGGAACCCGGAGGTTCAATGCCGCGTTCACAAAAGCTCTCCACTGACTTCTATCCTTAGCCAATTGGATCCAGTTTCTACTTTGTATTCCCATCTCTGCGAGATCCATCTTAATATTGTCCTCCCATTTGCGCCTAGGTCTTCCTAATGGTCGTTTTCCGATTGATCTTCCAGTCAAGACTTTGAAAGCGTTTCTACTTTCTTCCATTCTAGCTACATGACCCGCCCACCTAAGCCTCCTAGACTTGATGACCCTAACAATGTTTGTTGAACAATACAAATTATATAGTCTCTCGTTTTGAAGTTTCCACCATTCCCCATTCCCGTTGCCCTTGGGTCCGAGTATTCGTCTCACAATTTTATTCCCAAATACTTTCAGTGTGCGTTCTTCCCTTAGAGTAAGAAACCATATTTTGCAACCATACAGCACAACAGGCATGATTATCGTTACATAATAAAAAATCAATTTTTGGGTTTCTATCCGTCCTGATGTAAATGTGTTCAATATATCCACACCGAAAGATTTTATAAGATTCTCTAGGAGCATTTTTCGAATTTTCTTACCCTCAAAATTAAAGATAGTTCCCTGAAAGGAGAAAATTTAATAATAATAATAATAATAATAATAATAATAATAATAATAATAATAATAATAATAATAATAATAATAATAATAATAATAATAATAATACGGATTCTCTCAAAAACATCTCTTGATTTTGTTTATATTTCATACATTAATTTTTCATTAGCAACTCCGTGGTTTCGAATCAATTCATCGTCTTTTCTTAACTCCTATTCAAACTGGAAGTGGTTGAAATCAACCATCTCTGCTTTTAACGTTGATCATCAATAGAGCAAATATTGCAAGGAGTAGCAAGAAGCGGTTTTTGATATGAATTTAGTATCGCAAGGATATGTTCCATTTCAACTTTATTCCTTTAGTGCAACCAAGAGTTGTAGAAATCTACTGCCACTTCCGGCTGTTCAAGAACACTGCTATTCATTTCTATGGGGCTACTTAAAGCAAGAGCTATACAAGAACAATTCTCAAACTATACAGGATCTAGAAACGAACATTCGCAGTGGTACTGACAACATTAACACTCCTAATCCTCGTAAAGTTACTGCCAACATGGTGAAACGTGTGAACCAGTGTTTAAATCAAAACAAGGGGCACTTCCAGCATCGCTGTAGACCTGATAACTCATTTCTGATAGTAGCAGTGTTGCCGGGTGCATGTAAGTAAAAGTTTTATCATGATGATGTTTCTTTTTCGTTGTTTTCAGGAATTGCATAATGTACACAGATTCTTAACACACCTTTTGATGCACAGAAACATCAGCAGTGTTGCCAATTCAGAGTGTTAATTTATAAAAACTACGATTTCCCTAGTTCCCCCTTGCAGAGGTCTCACTCGATTAGTTATCGGTGGAAATGAAAAATTCTTTTTTATAGTCCATAGTTTACAAGTTACTCCAACTAAACAAACTGAAAATTAACGACAGAACATCCATACGTATGAGTTATGAGTCAATTTACATGTTATGCAGAAAAATTGATCTACACCTTCGGCTACATCTGGAAACACTGTGCAGTTTCTAGTCTACTTCAATCGTTGCTTTCTAGTTTAAAAATATCTGCATGAACAAAGCTTCATTTTGGTATAACCATTATTTGTGTATCACTTCAGGTTCAAAAGATCTACTATCCCGAAGTCCGGGTTGCATTGTATATTGGACATCCTGTAGAATAAGTTTCAGTTATGTTCTTAGTAAAATAGATGATTATAGTTTAACATATTTTTTCAAACCAACTTCTACATTACAATAGATCGTGGGTCTAAAAAAGAAAGGACACTATAATAACAAGAGTAATAAACATTGTAAAGATAGGCCTACAGCAAATTTTAATAAATATTTACTTTCTCGTTAGCGAAAGACATTTGTGCACGGAAGCTTCTCAGTTGTTACAAGCGACCTGCCAGTAATGGGAGAATGCCTAAGATGATGTTGATGAGATATTCACACTCCATTCTTCTTTCTCACCTCAATTATAGGTTGGCGGGTAACCAGGGCCGTGCCGTGGAGAGGGGGCAACGGCCCCGGGCGCCGAAGTAAGGGGGCGAAAAATTCGGGAGAAAAAAGGAAAAAAGATAGGAAAAATTGCTTGGAATACATGTATGAGGGCGCCGTCGTGTATTCTCGCCCCTGGCGCTGATTTTCCACGGCACGGCCCTGCGGGTAACATGGAAATTTTAAAACTTTTCTCACCCTTGGAGAGCTGTTTAATACTTTGATAAGGCTCTATTAATAAACATTAATTTGCATCTGCCAGCAGTAAAAACTCTTCATGGAGGAAGATATTTTTCTAACGATATGCCTTCATCTATATTTAATTCGAATGTTCGAAACTTACATAGGATATTTGGTTTATTCTGAGGAATAATTCTTCTGAGAAACTCCTGAAGTTCAATGTTATGCACATTGTGTTTTACTTAAATGAATACGTTACAAATAAATATAACTTTACAAGCAGTTAAGGTGTTACATAACTTTATTATACGGATAGGTCTCCCAGATTTTCAGATTAAAAAACCCAAACATTTATGAAAATTAACGCAAAAAACTGAGACACTATATGAAAGTTAACAGTACAATTATAATTGGGCACTTGCTTTTGTGAAATATTACAATTAATAAAATAATAGGCCAAAATTCTTTAAAAGTGACAAAACATAATTACTGTTAATTGCGTATCCATGACTAATAAAATCTTTTTTTTTAAATACTAGTTCCAGAAAAACTGGGACATTTCAAGTTTTGAACAATTTTGGAGGAGACACGTGATGTAAATCAAGTATTGTCGGGACTAGTGTTGTACAATTTCCAGAAATTTTGAATCCGTTGGTAAAAAACAGTTTTTTTCCGGTTTCTTTCCGGATAATTTGGAAAAACTGGGAAAATAACAAAAATCTTTGTATTAGGTTAATTTGACTAGTAATGGAACGGTTTTTTCTTTGTTTTTTCTCAAATGCGTGAAAGTGTAAGTTTTTATTAAGGGAATATTAAAAAAGAAGCAATCAAAAAATAAAACTGTTGTAATTATTCTTGAAAATTAATAGTCTGCACTCATTTCCTTTATATGCTTTTTAGTCGTTTATTCGTTGTTGTGCATTAATTACAGTGCTGCATACACATCTACCATCATGAAGCGTTTCTGTTGCAACAAAACTGAGTTCTTAATGTGTTCTTTGATCTGATGAAATTTTGTTAATTAAAACCAAATTCCTTCTTAAGAGAGACAGCAGTAGGCAAATTTCACTAATACTCAGACAATAAAACATATAATTACTAGTATTTAATATTGTAATGTAGACTTTTATATAAACTTTATGCACAAAATTTTGTATGTACACAAATACCTGTTTTCTAGCATTACAAATTATTTAAAAATGAAAGTTACTATATTTCTAGGGTAAGGGGAAAAAGGGAAGGAATGTCACAAAAATTGCATTTTCGAGAAAACGGCGTTTTAACATTGAAAACCATGTACAAAATGAATAGGGTTAGTCAAATCTTTTGCCCCTTTTACATGGACATTTCTACATCTATTCATGCATGGCATATACAATCAAATAGTACCAAGAGTCACCAAAAGATAGGACAAAATACCCGATAAAGCACATACATGGACATTCCTGGTTTTTGTCCCCTTACCCTTCATTTGTAACTTAACATCTGAACCATCAGAGAGATTCGATAAAATTTTCATCACAGATGGGGTTCGGGCCTAACATGATTTTTATCATTTCAGTTTGAAGGTACAACTTGGAGGAAGGAAAGGGGGATACATATGGAAAATGACCGATATAAATGTCAGATCCATAGTTTTTGAGGTTGCTGAGATGAACAGTGACACTTCCGATGCCGCTTAAATCCAAATTCAGGCCCGCAACTTTAGGAAGGAAAAGATACATAAAATGGTTGGAAATGGCCGATATTAGTGTCAAATCCATAATTTTTGGGGGTCGCTGAAATGAACAGTGACACTCCAGATACCATTTAAATCGAAATTTAGCGCCATAACTTCATCGAGGGGGAAGGATTGACATATATATAAAAATGATAAACCTGTCGCTTTAAGTACTTTTCCTGCTACCAAAATACATTTTATATACGCTGCAGACACGTTACAGCAAATAAGATTAACATCAGGCGAAGAAATAGTTTTTAAACTATACGTATTTTCTGGTTTTTGCCGATATTTACGAAAGATTTTTTTAATGGGTTCAAAATTTCCAGAAAGTTTACACAGTACAAGTAAGATACGTAACTCCATAAAATATATATATTTGATTTTAACATACCGGTATTAACTAAAATAATTCTGTCCTCGTTATTTTAACATTTCCCTGCCACAAAGCGGGAACTTCATAAGATTGCCTAAGATAATTTAAATGTGTCTATCTTAATAAATTTTATTTTATATCATTTGTAGCCATAACTCCATTCTATAACAATGCTAACTTTAAAGAAATGGTGCACATGTATTTGTTGACACAAATTTTCCCTATTCTAATACAAGAAACATAAGCACTCAATGATCTTAACTGTAAACTAGTAAATATAAAATATTTTTAATTTCAAAAGCATCATGTGGTAAAATATTCGAAAATTCCAATTTTTCTAAAATTTTCCAAGCTCGGTAAAAACGGTTTTTTTCCCAAAATTTCCGGTCTTTTTCCAGGCCATCACTAAACCGGACGTCCGAGAGCCTCCGGTTGTGTAATGTATTAAGTATATACAGTACTAAATAAAAGAACATTATCGTTTGCACTTATAGATACTGTGACAAATTAAGGACGATTTAATTGGGTAGTAATATCAGCAAAAAAATAGATACTCTTTGAATGGTCGGGTAATGTTCACTAATAATGTCTTGAATCATTATCATCATCGTCATCATCATCATAGACATTCTACCATTACTAGGAAATCACTTCCCACAAACTGAGAACCCTCCCTGCCCCATGATTCTCTGCTAACTTTTTCGTCTTCACGTCCGAATTTTCTATTTTCATTCCATGCTTCAACTGAAGCCTGTTTGGACTCATCTTTCTTTTCCCTACCCCATACCGTCTAGGCAGGCCCGTATCCACGGGGGGCAAGAGGGGGCCGGCCCCCCCTAAATTTTGGCTGGCCCCCATAAAATTTCACGGTAGGCTTGCAAAATGAAATGAAATGAAATTTTGAGTTTTACGTCCGACGGTTATGCCGGTTAGGCTAAAGGAGACGGTGATAATGAGTAATGAATGAAATGGTGGAATGAAGAAAGTGGGAGGAAACGGGAGAACCCCGAGAAAACCCACGCACACGGTGTTTGTTCACCACAAAGTTCACTTGGCGGGAGCAGGGTTTGAACCCGAAACCCCTAGCACCAGAGGTGAACGCTCTACCACTGAGCCACCGCGGCTCCTGGTAGGCTTGCAAATGAACTATAATATGGTGATGAAGTATAATATGATTGGGTCGCCCCCCCCTAACTTCTACCGGCCCCTCCCTACATTTTTGGGCTGGCTACGGGCCTGCGTCTAGGACGATCCTCATGATACAGTTGGGTGAGGTTAAATTTACATTGAAGTTGCAGCACCCGATCGTGACGTAATGTCACGTGGTATTAGTCCACTTTGCACACACAACTTTATTGATTAAAAAAAAAGTTATTTACTTACGCTACGAAACAGCTGACCGAGCGTCAGCGAGCGAAGGGAGTTACAAGTCCCGCATGGCTCATTTAATTCCACCTTTATCACAATTCACAAACACCTTTCCCTTCACAGCCGACATGATAATACCACGTAACATTACGTCACGATCGGCTGATGCAACTCCAATGTAAATTTAAACAATTAAATCTAAAATTATTCTTTTCTCTCCCGCTATTCTTAACACTTCTGCATTCATTTGTTAATTCTAAATGGTTAATTCTAATTGGTTTAATCCTATGCTATCTTGGATAAACACTTTTCTAACACGCTAAACAAATAGTTCTAGTTCTAGTTATCTCCCTTTTGGGAGATTTATAAAGAAAGTCCCGGCCTTATAGCCCAGTGGACTGCTTCACTAAATTTGTTTTAATTGTTTTTGAAAACGTAGATTTGTATAAAATGGCGCGTTCCAACATGGATGAATTCACCTGTTCTAAGTAAATTTGTCTTTACACTATTTGTAAAATCACTTGGGGGTTAGTGGCTCAGGACACATAAAAAAGATGTAATAATATATAAAAATTGTAAAGAAATTAAACTTTGTGAAAATTTAAAATTATCAACAAATTCACAATTGCACAATTGTAAGAGCATGACACTCCAGGTGTAAAGATGTCCGTCGCCATCTTGTTCCCCCTTAAACAAATATTTCAAATTAATAATAAAATATGTATTGTTACTATGCTTACCTTCCTTTGACTGAAAAATTCATTGAAGCATTGTAATCTAGAATTATCATTGTTGATTAAGATTTTTATAGCAAGAGGGAAGAGGAATTCTTAAGAGAAAAAGTACTAACTACCAGTTCAGTTTAACGTCCCACGTTTACATCCTGTAGGGCACACGGTGGCTCAGTGGTACAGGTCTGACTTCTGGTGAATGGGGTGCCTGGTTCAATTTCCGACAAAGTAGGTTTATGATAAACAAGACCGTGTCCGTGGGTTTTGTCGTGGTACTCTCGTTTCCTTCCACTTTCTCATTCCACCAATTCTTCCATCATCATTTACTTGCCTTAATCATCCGTCTCCCTTAGCCTAACGGACATAATCGTTGGACGTTAAACTAAAACATTTTATTTCATCATTATACCCTGTAGGCTAAGGAAGACGAATGGAAAAAGGTAATTGAATACTGGTGGAAGACCTGAGAAAATGACAATGTGGGAGGAAAGGGGTTTCCAAGAGAAAACCCATTGACACGATGTTGTCCACCATAAAGTTACTTGGTCGGGGGTTGAACTAGGGACCCCATGCACCAGAGGTAAAAAGTCTACCACTCAGTGAACGTGTACCAGTATTTATCCTGTATTGTTATGTAAACTTGCATAACCAACATGTGATGTTGGTTGCATTCAGACTAATTGTTCTTAGAAAAATGGATGGATTTTCGCATATAATTTGAGTTTCCCACAAATTCCCCCAAGTCGAAAATAGAAAGAAACGGCTTCGTACTCGATTATAACTCATGAAGATCTATGTACAAAGCTTATTTGGTTTTAGCCCCTTTCTATGTGAAAAGCTGGTGATAGATACACATACACAGACGCATTTTCTTATTACTAATGATGAAATATCTGTACAGTACAGAACAAAAGTAAAGCATCAAAATCGTTAAAATTAAGAATGACTTAAGTCCTAGTTTTGTCCTGTCTCATACAGCCTTAATCAAGAAAGCTTCGTCATGTATTTTTCCTTTAGAGGCCATATTCAATAGTACGGGCATTTTAATTTTTTAACCTAAAATAAAAATTTCAAATTGTTCATTTCATTCTAATAACACTCCTATTAAAATAATAACGATTGCTCTTACCTCCTCATCGGCTGCTCGTTTGTACTTTCCAGACACGCGTTGAATTTCGTCTGACAATTTTTGTTTAAAGGCTTTTCGAGCATTGTCCAATTTCTCTTCATAAAGTTCTTTAATTCCAATTATGTGATCATGAAACTTGGAATACCTGCAAGTAAAATTGAAACAGTGATTATTATATTATATTCTAATACGTTGAGGGACCCTACAATTTTGTTATGGGTCTAATTAGTATTCTTTTTAAAGTTTTAAAAAAAATTCAGGAACTGTTTTTAATTGATATTTATTGCATTTATCGCCGTTTTTAATATACGAAACAATCCATTGTTTTATCAACATTAACAAAACTTTCGATCACACCTCAAATTTAATAAGATATCTGTATTTAGAAGAAAGTAATTCATGTGTCAATGATTTGCATCTTGTACTAACGTTGTCTTTCTCTTATTATGGGACTGTACCTCACTACAGGCCTGTAGCCAGACCAAAAATGTAGGGGGGGCGGTAGAAGTTAGGGGAGCGATCCAACAATAGTATACTTCATCAACATATTATAGTTCATTTGCAAGCCTACCGTGAAAATTTTAGGGGGGCCAGCAAAAATTTAGGGAGGGCCCGGCCCACCCTAGCCCCTCCGTGGATACGGGTCTGCTTCACTATTCTATCAAAATGTACTTATCTAAGTGTCAGTAAGTTTTGATTAAATGCATTAATAAAAATCCGACAAGCTATACTTCTAATACATAGTAAATATTTATAGACATATGGACAGGATAAAGTACGTATTAAAATATATTAAAGTGAATGAACTTCGAAAAATTCAGCATCTATTTAGGCAGTGGATAAATCAATTCACTCATTTACCTTTCAAAATAAAACTTTATTCTTAAAACAATATAACTTACTACTATTGTTTAGGAACTATTTAGAATGAAACAATTGAGTATTCTACTCAATTCACTTCAAATAATATTTACCTTTAAATAGAATTTCTTTTTATCTTATACAGCGCCATTAATAGTTGTAAGAAACTTACTTTATTTATTTTTTTCAGGGTTAGAGCGTTCACCTCCGGTGCTTGGGATCCCTGCTTCGATCCTAGGTCGCGCCGTGTGGACTTTGTGGTGGACAAACACCGTGCTCGTGAGTTTTCTCGGGGTTCTCCCGTTTCCTCCCACTTTCTCATTCCATCGTTTCTCATCATCACAGTCTCCTTTAGCCTAACCGGCATAGCCGTGTTACGTAAAACTTAAAGATTTCATTTCATTTTATTTCATTTTATTTATTCTTTGCTAAAACGATCCTTTTCCTGAAATCACACCTGATTATGGTACCATATTTACCTGTAAATAGAGAGCTGGGTATGTAATATAGCTATTCTCTGATAGGAACGTAGTAAAAAAGATGATCATCAACCGGTCTTCAGTAGCAAATTCATGTTCCACAGGAGGGAACCCACAAAAGAGAAACGATCTTTCGTCGATACCAGAAAACATGCTTGTGCACTACTAATAAGACATTTTGACGGTGCAGTTTTAATGTACGGATCCATACATAAATTCATTGCATATATTTTTCTTTTTCTGCAAATGGAGTCTCTATACCCTAAACAATCATTTTTGGGAGGTGGACTTGCATTCCTCTGTACAGATTCATTTTAGGAGCGTTTTAGTGTGCATACAAGATAAGAAGTACTGTCCAAAAGCACTGACCAACTTGTGCTAGGTGGTCATAAAAAGCACAAATTATATCTAACCGCACCAGGGCAGGTGCGCAAGGTTCATCCCTAGGGAGTAGGCACGTCAACGGAAGTGGGAATACGCATAAACGAGAAAAGTGCTAAACATTGTAGATATATGACATAAAACACTTACATAACGTGTTAGATTATGTAATTATATTACTAAAGCTGTTATAAGTAATATTCCGATAAGTTTTCCTTGCTTGCACATTTGTGTTCCAAAGTAACATGTAAATTTCACAAATATGTGGATCTGTTATCTCTCGGACACTTTTATGGTTACACGTCCTGAGGTAGCATACTACTTTCAGATACTTCATTTCACTTTGTATACTGTGCTTAATGGATACTTTACGAGGGAATTCGTACTTAACAGGTAAACATTTCGTAAATGTAATTCTACCTGGATACACATCACACAGGTAAGAACACAACATATTTAGATTATGTGCACATTGGTCTATTAAATAAATATTACAAATTTGTTGTGTAAATTTTATAAATACTTCTATGTAGATATCACGCATCTTAATTTAGTAATCTTGATGATTTCTCTTACGTGATACAGGATGGTTCCCAAAAAGTAAAGAACAATCGACTGAAACCTCACTTTGTGCATTCCTTATAAGAATAAACAAATAATACAAATCAAATCTGATTATAAACTGGACTGATATAATCAAAATTTATCTGATTATTTCATGTGTCTACTACTATTTAGTCAAGATGGATTTACAAATATGTTTTATCATTAATTTCCGAACTTTTGAAAGCGATTACATTACAATACAGTAACTGCGATTTTTTTAGAAAAGGAAAAGGAAAAGTTGTCACGAAAGTTCAGGTCAATCGCGCCAATTGCTTGAGACATCAAAGATACCGACATGGTACAGATATAGTATGTCAAAACAGTCGAACAACTTAAAATAACACAAGCAGTTCAGTGCAGTTATTTTTAAATGAAAGTTATCTAAGTTTGAAACCTTTACAAATTAAAGAATTAGTATTTTAAGAATTACTTTTTTAAACAATTTTTGTTCTGCACGTCAAATTCCTCTGACTAGTCTCACATTCTAAGAGCGGTGCAATTCCTTTTTTTTTTAATATCCTTCAAATTTTTGGATTTTCCCTTTTTCCTTCTCAGAAAGAGTCAACATCGGGGTTTGTAAGGGATATTCAAGGCTTTTCAAACGCCTATCCATTGATAACTTCACTCAAAACTTGTGGATGAAGAGGTGAAAATTTTACAATATTTGGCCAAGAGGAAATTTAACGTATTACGTGAATCTAATTTAGAAATCCCAACTTTAGAAGATTTTAATATTATGTATTTTTAATGTTTTACTGACAAGGAAGTAGCCAAAATTTTTCACATATTTTAAGTTTCTTCTCCTTACAATGTTGTAGTAAAGATCGAAAAACTTAATTTTGTCTTCTGTTCTGAGAAATTTTCTAAAAATTCCCTGTTCTCTCTTTTGGGAAAGTGTAAATTTCCCCAATTTTTACATAATAAGAAGAACTAATTAAATATCTTTTCAACGATCTATAGTTGTTTTTTTTAATCTCTGCTCAATATCGGTGTTTACAATCTATATTATAGTCCGTTAAAGTAAATGCTATGGTTTCCAGGAAAATTCTAGGCGTTGGAAATAGGCACGGGCGCCGATTTCTCTGTAAATTTGGGGGGCATTCAGATGCAGAAGGTATATATATGAGGATTTTAAGACAAATTGCATTCACATTATGTCAAATATTGTATATTCATAAATACAATAGGGGAGACACATGTGCTTTGTGGGGGCCCGGGCCCCCAAGGCCCCCCAGGGTCGGCGCCTTTGGAAATAGGCTATCCAATATGGTGGCCATAGTGACCATATCAAACGCGGGATTTTTTGGGGACTTTCTGTGAGTAGCTGAATAGAGTATAATAGTTGTTCTAGAAAAGGTTTCAGTTTGTTTTTTGAATGTCCGGGCTTTTTAAACCTAATTGCGATATACTAAGGTGATAGGTAATTACAATTAAATAAGTTATGGTGCAGATACAGTATACGGAAACCACAAATGAGAAAGAAATTAACGAAATAAAGACATGTGTAACGATAGTTATGGGTCGTTACATAGCGTATATCGAATAATGTCACTTTCTTTTCTTTTACAAAAATCAAATTCCACTGAGCATATCTCAACATAATTCAAATATCTAACAGAAAGTATGGTTATTTCATAATTTCGTCTTTCTATATAATGATGTCCAAATTGTGAACCAAATTGGAATAAATATTTCTAATGATGATATTTCAATCAAATAATTTGGTATTATCTAAATTATAACATAATGTATAAATTATTCCATATGCCAACATAATTACCTCATATCTCTTACGAATATTAATCATCTTTCGCTCAACGAGCAAACAAAGAAAAAGTAAATAAGTGAGAGACTTTCACATTTGCAATCTTGACATGAATGGAGTATCTTTAGGGGTTGCTATGGCTAATTTATATAGTCACATTTAAAATAAAAATCTATAACGAAATGTAACAGGAATGGTTCGTTACAAATAGATTTTCGATATCAATTCATTCGCCTATTTCATTAGCTTACAAAACACGAGAAATTCTCATGTAAGCATTACAATTATCAAAATAAAAAATACACACAATAGTGTAAAGTAGCAGAGGTATACAGCATATTGTACCTATACAACTTTATAAAGTACAAAACCATAAAATACGATATAACAAGTATATTGTAATATCCCATGTGATGTTGTAAACAAACAATTCCATATGTCAGTGTTTACAAACAACACCACGTGGTTTGGCAAGAAGATTTTACACCAGATGGATCTACAATCACTTGTAGACGACGGCTTCTAGCCCCTCCCACGGAGCAGCAGCGCCACCGAAACCCAAAGAACGCTATACATTGGATGGATAAAGGCAATTCAGTACCAGTTTTCTGGTGACCCTCCTCTAGTCTGCTACGGGACTTTAGGAGTAACCTAACCCCTGGGCCTCTAGTCTGCTTCGGGACTACCCCTATCCTTCCTCCTGGCTTAGCCTGCTTCGGGGGTCTGACTGGGAATCCTAACCTACCCACTGCTTGCTTCGGAGCTTTGGGCACCTAATTCCACTCTGCTTAGCCTGTAGAGATCCTTACGGTCAAAGACCACATATAACTAACCTTTGATATTAGAGAGATTAATTTGTACCTATTTTGTTAAAGTACTTTTTATAGAGAAATTTTATAACAAAATTGGTAGTGGGAGATCGATTCCGGACACTCTTTTTATTAATGCTCTACCTATACCTATATGGGACAATGTTTTACAATATAAATATGAACATTTACATTGTAACTAGGTAACTATTTGTACCACAATAGGCAAGTACTCACGAGTAAGTATCTCTTACCAACTCTTCATTTAATGAATCATTTAGATATTCCTTAATGGTATAATAGCACTTTAAAGGAAGTAGGTTAAATAGCTTCTTACGAAAAACGGAAAAATTAATCATATTCTTCAAGTACAGCGCGGTGGCTCAGTGGTAGAGCGTTCACCTCCGGTGCTTGGGGTCCCTGGTTCGATCCCAGCTCGCGCCGTGTGGACTTTGTGGTGGACTAACGCCGTGCTCGTGGGTTTTCTCGGGGTTCTTCCGTTTCCTCCCACTTTCTTCATTCCACCATTTCTCTCATCATCACCGTTTCCTTTAGCCTAACTTGCGTAACGAGGGACGTAAAACTTAATGATTTCATTTCATTTTTCAATTATTCTGAGATAATTTTCCAAGATAAATTTTTAGCTTTTAGGTGCCGTAGAAAACTAATCTATGAAAACTGGAAAATCTATATATATATATATATAAAACTAAGCTTGACTGAAATTTACTTATCTTTAAATAATACAATGTAAATCTTCTTTACTTACACTTCTTTGTCAGCTTTATCGATTTGTTTCCTAAAATTCATTTTCTGAGTTTCCAACTCATTCTCTGCATTTTTCTTCACTTCTACGATTTCCTGTTAGTAAACAATAAAATAAAATAAAATAAAATAAAAAATAAAAAATAAGAAAATAAGAATAAATGAAAATATTTTCAAAAATGTTTATAAATAAAGTTTCTTTCATGTTTAAAACCAAATAAACTATACGTCAGAAACAAATTTAGAAATGAGTCAAACTGAGATTATCCCATTTACACTACGTTTGGTCAATTCTTCTCTATTCCTTCTTTTTCTACGGAACTCTTTCTGCAGAGTTTCGTTGGCTACCAATATGATGTCCCAATCAAAAATGACTTAGCATAGAAAATTTACCGAAGGATGAACATTATTGTAAGTATTAATAGTTTTGATTGACATTCTCTCCCAAAATACCCCTGTGAACTTTTTTTCATTTTAAAATATTTTTTACGAGTTACTTTAAGGAAAACAGGACCATTCCGCCGATTTGAGGGGGAACGGAAGTAAATTGCAGATCCAGTGTTGTAGGTCGGAATTCCACAAGCATGAATAAATCAGTACATGTTTTGCGTCAACTATTTCATATCAATTATAAACATATCGTACTATGTATAAAACAAGACGTAAGTATGTATTAATGATGAATTATTTGTAATACGCATCATGTAAAATACACACACAACAGTTTGGTATGCGCTAATCAACCAAGATTTGTAATTTAATAATCTACAAATTCATGTTGCCGAATTGTTTTTACGAATTGGCGAATTATATCCCATTTTCCATGTATCCCGGATCGTCAAATGTGGAAAAATATTAATTTCGAGAAATCGATATTGAAAGTGGTAAATTCTTCCCTTACTTGTGAACACCGATTCAAATATTTGAGATAAACTTAATGAAAGTCTCAGAGGTTGTCAGAACAAAGTACAAGTTGTTTCAATATAAATGATGATACAAAACTCAACATATCAAATGTTGCACATTCGTTGGTTTGTGATGAATTGGAAATGGGATAAATTCTCCAGTTCATAAAAGGAAAAATTTAACCAGGCTAGTAGATAAAGTCCGTGCCTTTTGCTGCACAAGGTCATGGCTTCGACTCCCAGTCGTTTAAATGCAAAGTAGTCAGAATTTTAGCACAAATTCCTTGGAATTTGAAGCAGGCATATGAAATTTTGCCAATCTATATACTGCAACTACAGTGACCATCATCCATAACAGGAAAAACTAATTTGATGTTTTTGAAGCATAAAAATATGAAGTTTTGTTGATCCTCTATCACACGTGATTATGAAGTCTTACCTGCCTGAGAGTTTCAATCTGCTGAAGAAGGGAGGGAAGGGGCAGGACTTCTGAAGCATCCGTTTGTACACCTCGGTCATACTGACAGCACCCTTTCCATAAGTCCGAAAGTATGGAGCGTCTGTGAATGTCAAGACAGGAATGAGAACTTCAAATAAATACAATTTCAATTCTACAAAGTTGACTTAAGGTTAGGTAAAGGGACAAATTTCGCCAATAGATGTCACTAAGGTCTTCATATCTCTCATGCATTTTTTACCTTTTACGAAAATTTACGATTTCTCTTACAAATTTCAACCTACGGACTTCAAATTTTTAGATAATGAACTTCATAACCTGTCAAAGGCAACAACCCCTGCCGATTTTTCATTTAGAATTTTCTTCATTGTTGAAACAGTTCCATTGTTAAAGATTTGGATATCATTTCAACAATGAAGACATGACCATGAGTAGTACAAAGGTTGAGCATTTGAAGTAGCTGCAGGCAAATGCAGCTGAAGGACTCAACCCTATCTAACTGGAAATGAGTGATGAGCAATGTTGTTGTGATTGCAATCGAGATCCGCTATCTGAGCCTTACAAAGGGAAAAGGCATATTGTCTTGTACGTAATTTGGGTTGCCCTTTGTAACTGAATCAAAGTTGTAGTGAAAGCCTCATACGTATTGCAGTGGTAAGCTATCAGTCATGTGGAGCTGCTGCATATTACACGTCAGTGCAGTAGTATATAAGTAGATTCTATATTGAATCTTTTAATCTTACCGAAACAACGTAATCCTGAACTAAATTACATTCCAGTAAATATTAGTGTTTCTTCAAAGATGGTGCGAGTGCAAAACCGCGAACTTTAATTTTGACCCTAAAGCCAAACACACATTTGTTTAACACCGGCTTTTTATTAGCTGCACGTACAATTAGAGGGAGACCACATTGAATCTGTAACCGCTTCTTGGATGCATTTTAACACCTGTCATAACTTCGTACTGGCTAGCGATGTCCAATTCACATAAGGCGTTAACATGTTATGTTTTCAATTTATGAACTGTATGTGTGATTCACGATGGTGGATTTCATTGTTCTGTATCCTCCCCAATTTCTCCTGACCTTTATTACTCCTTACATTGTTCCTTTGGTTATATTTTCCAGTATTTGACATTTAAGGGAGGGGATCCTGGACACTTTTGGGCCACCCTGTATATATAATTGCACGTATTGCAGCAAAGGCTCTTCGAATCACTTTCACAGTAGTTGCAATCGATTTAGAAAGGGCAATTACGTATAGAATGATAGAGAGTCCGTCAACTTCCTTGTTTCGTAATAAACTATTTTTGTCCGCTTTTTCCAAGTTTCCGACCACTGTGCAGTGAACTCATCATGAATGTTATTGTAAATATCTTGCAATTATTGACAAGTCACGTGTAGAAAAAAGAAGCCCTTGTGTAAAGTATGTTTCTATTATAATTATTGTTCATTTTGGTGTAATATTTTTAATAAAGTTTATTCTTATTCCCCTTCTTATTTTAAGTTATATGAAATGTTAATTCTACAATACAGTACGGTTAGCTTTTACGAAAAATCAATGTTCAGAGATGAAATGCATACAGCAATCGCCAAATCGTGTTGACTTGAATGGAATAATATGAATGAATGTAAAATTAAGGTGAAGCGTAGTTTCCAAGGAAACGTAGAAAAACAAATTTCCTATTAAACCTAACCTTACTATCAAAGATAACTAAAGTATCAGCGTATACTGTATATCAAGTAAAAGAATTTGATCTCTATGGGGTCGAAATGAAATCTTTAAGTTTACGCCCCACGATTTTGCCTCCTAACCTAAAGGAGACAGTGAAGATGAGAAATGAATGAAATGGTAGAATGAAGAAAGTGGGAAGAAACGGAGGAACCACAAGAAAACTCCTCACATGGTGTTTGTCCACTTGGCGCGAGCTGGAATCGAACCCAGGACCAGAGGTGAGCACTCTACCAGCGAGCCACCGCGGCCCCATTCAATTGGAAGTGATAATATATTTCCAATATTTCTGGTTTTAGTACAGACATTAAACTGAATTTCAAATATATATTCCTGGGTTACTTCGTTCATTTGCAGAAAAACGGTTCTCGCTATCTACAACCGTTTTCACCATTTCTATAGCCATCAATTTCAAAACCAGAAGAATTGATTTCTGCCACTTACAGTTTGAATACAAAGTTAAGAGAGAAGCTGCTCCTCGTATCTATTTCTACAAGCTAAATCAATTAAATATATATATATATTCCCTCAATCTCTTATCACTTCTGTTCTATGTAGATCACTATTGGTTTCTGGCACTTCCGGTCGTAGTAGATAATTAAGAACAAGTATATTTTGTTACCTATCATCACAGGCAGCTTTAGATGCGCGTAGGGCTTAATGCCAATAATGACCCCGCGGGGCCAGAGTATTGATAAATCACCGAACGTTGATGTGCTACTTCTAAAGCCGATAAAACAATAATCAACTTCCTTCAGATGCTTGATCTAATTCCTGTGTGTGTGTGTGTGTGATGTGCTTTTGTATCTATTTCTCGGAAGAAACATGCTCAGAACTCGCGGCCCCTCTAAGCGTGGGGCCTGGGGCGGTTGCCCCATTGGCTATCTCAAAACTCCGCTTGTGCCTGTCATTTCTCTCTATGGTTTCTTGTCTTCTAACAGTGATAACACTTCCAACGCTGACGCACATACTGCCTTTTTAAAGCAACGCTTTTCCTTACACAATTGTTTTAGTGAACATACCGGTTCCTTATCGGTTTGGTTGGTCAGGGGGCGCTAAGGCGAGTTCTTGCCCCGGGCGACCAGTCCCGAAACCAGCCACAGAGCTTTGGGGATCCATGAATATGTTAGCGGGGCCAAGTCATTAAGAATTCTCTTACAACTATCTAAATTGTACATTTTGCATTGAGGTATGGAGGGACCACGAAAAGTTTATAGGGGTCTAGTCTTCCTTAGCCCCCTCTGGTTGCGGGCCTGTGGGCGAAAACTAACCTAGTTACTTCGCTGTTCGCAAGTCATTACACACGTATACGTACTCCAACAATACGTACAAGCGTTGGTGTAAGTATTGAAATAATGAAAACGAGAACATTGAGATAGAACATGTCGAAAGAAACGGTCATTATGCTACGTTATAGGGGGTATACTACCGTATTTTAATCTCATTACGAGTATCTAGGTTACTTACGAATAACCACCTAATTTATTGTTCAAATTAAAGGGAACATTTACAATAGATATTCATAACATATATCGTACCTACTCTACTAGGACAAAATCGACTCTGAATGTGTCTTTTCCGTTCTTCATCTCATTTTACTTCAGAAATCAAAGGTACTGCACGTCGTACGAATTAAAAAAGAAAACGTCCGATCGGGATCAAACTTGGCATGACGGTAAACCTTGATTTGCTACATAAGCAAGTGAAATATTACTTTTTCAGTCTTTCGGATTTTGAGTTACCGGTACTCAAATTTTCAGTAAGATTTTTTTAAAAAATACACCCAACTCATACAATCCTTATGAAACTTGGCGTTTTGATAAACCTTGAAATGGAGGCTGCAGTGGCGCACTTACAGAGCGTTCATTTCCGGTGCGCGGGGTTCCTGGTTAGATCCCAGTTCGTGCCAAGTGAGCTTTAAGGTGGACAAACACCGTGTGCTTAGGTTTACTCGGGAGTCTCCCGTTTTCTCCTACTTTCTTCATTCCACTATTGTATTCCTTTGTCATCATCACTGTCTCATTTAGCCTAGCCGGCATAAACTTGGGAGGTATAACTGAAACATTTTTCCTTCATTTTTCAAGCGTGTACAAGCATGTTTGTAAAGTTGTTCACAATCAAAGTTCTTAATCAATTCATTGCACATAATACAAACGTAATAATATCCTTCTAATAGCAATTAAAGATCGATTTTGTACAGAAAGACAAAATAAAATAAGAATGATCTTTTACGATTATGTTTATTTCGCTTGTTTATAGGCGACAATGTATTCTTTGCCCAGGTTTATTTAAGAACAGCATAGCTGTTATAATTATAAATACCGGTATGTGTAATCTTGATCAAATTCGATGGAATCCATCTACAAGTAAAATCTAATATCTATCTTTAATACTGTGCTGTCATCAATAGGAAGAACAATTGCATATATTTCGGTTCATGGTAGGAGGGGATGCGTCCGTAGAAAGTAAGCATGTTAGCGACTCAAGGCGTGGGCATGAGCGAAAACAAATGCTAAAAACACGCACCGACTTACGCTGAGCAGTTAGTACAAGTTATTATTTTGAATTACTATTGAATAGCAATGAACCATACTTGTCAACGCTATATCAATGTTCACAGATAGCTTACATGTGGAGCTTACGTATATAACTTACTTTTATGTCAGTGGCGGCGATAGAGGGGGCAACTGCCATCCCAAGGGCGCCGATCCTGGGGGGCCGAGGGGCTCCGGACCCCCCAAAGCTCATGCGGACCCTCGCATTGTATTTATGAATATACAATATTTGGCATAATTTGAATGCAATTTGTCTTAAAATCCTCATATATATGCCTTCTGCATCTGAATGTCTCCCCAAATATTGTGTACAACCGGTGAGTAATAATAACATGTACAACTAATAATAATAATATTCAAAGCAAAACAAGTGTGGTTACCTTGCTCCCAAATTTTTCTTGCCTTCCCTCTTGCGCCCCCTACTATTGTGAGCCTAGCGCCGCCACTGTTTAATATATATCTTGGTTTGATTAATTTCAACTTCGGAGACATAATACATTCATTTCTGACGGTACTCAATAATGGTTGCTCACTTTAAGATGGATTGCATCATAGACGACATTAAAGATCACCTACGATCTTTCCTTTACTCGCGTATTATTAATGTCATAGGTTGTATTATTAATAGACATTCATAATATAACACTTTTCGGCTTATTTTTTGGAATTGGCGACCAGATTTCTTTTAGTTGAAATATCTTACTTTCTTGGAATATTTTCTGTACTTTTTGTTTGTTCAGGTTAGGTTAGGTTATATTAGATTAGGTTAGGTTACTTTCGATTAGGTTAGATTAACTTTGTATCGTCCTCCCAAGTTCCAAAAACTATCCCCACATTTCTTCTGTAAATTTTCCACATATTAGGGTGCCTATCGTAAATTAGTACCTAATTTCAATGTTGTTCAGATTTAATTTTATAGTTGTCCTAAAGTAAACCTACACATAAAAATATACTTCTTCTGTGAGCAAGATATTAACAAGTACAATCTTAAATAATTGCGACTTTCGTAATTTATAGCTAAAATAAATGAATACGTAAAGAGGAAATGGAATATGGTTACCTTTGAACGTTATTCTTTGAATTATCTTCTCCGAAAATCTTTTGCAATTTTAGCTCAAGTTCCTTGTGTTTTAAACTCCATAGCGCCAAGTTATGGGGAACATGTTTTAGAAGCTCTGCGTCTACATCCGGAAAATATGCGGTAGTCAACATGTCTACTTATTAACATAAATGAAAAATAAATTATTTCAATTTTCTTGATTCAAACGAACGAAATTTTGAAGAGAAATCAAAAAGGATAGCTCATGACCGAGGTTAAACGGCCGAGCGAAATATTTGTTGCTCGTCCCCCACTTGACACAGAACACTACTCTTTCGCTGTTTCTTCTTTTACCTACTTCAGTGCTTGAGGATCTGATTGCAATAACACTCTTTTCCCAATGTGCTCATGATTAGTTATTGCGTGTTTGTATCCATTAATAAAATTTGCATATTTCGAAAGAGAGTACTATTACGTCAATAATGATATGTGTTAATTCAACTAAGCTTTAGGGAGAAAATCTGTGAACTGGAAACTCGGATTGAAGACATGTCACATACGATTTGATGTGGTTGAATATGAGTTAGCATTGTTTTGTCTACAATAATTGAAGAACAACCAAGAAACATTTTCGGCGCTAGTCCAGTTTATTGCACCAAGAATTTGTAAAATTTGCATAATTAATGTGTCGGGTGTTCTAAAAATGGCCCCCACGGTCAAAATAAAGCAAAAATGTTCTATGATGGAATGCCCTGCCTCTTTCAGCCGCTATGGGGAATCAAAATTTCACAATGTGGCAACATTGCATATTAACTTGAAACAAAATGAAAATGAAATGAAATCTTTGAGTTTTACATCCCATGGTTGTGCCGGTGAGGCTAAAGGAGACGGTGATAATGAGTAATGAATGAAATGGTGGAATGAAGAAAATGGGATGAAACGGGAGAAGTCCGAGATAACCCACGCACACGGTGTTTGTCCACCACAAAGTTCACTTGGCGGGGGTGGGACCCCAAACACCAGAGGTAAGCGCTCTACCACTGAGCCAACGCGGCCCTAACTTGGAACAATTAGCATTACTCTACAAATCCATCAAACAGTCACATCGATTGTTAAGGTAATAAGTGGTGCTAGAGTCAACGTCTGTTGACTTTATGGCAAGACTTGATGTAATTATTTAATGGATTGGTAGATCTAATCTATGGTTCTTTATCTGCGACGTTGCCATATATTTGTTTCTTTTGACTTGTATAATAGTGCTCTGTGGTCCGTGGGCGCCATTTTTAGAACACCCGATGTAATGTTATTTATAGAGAAAAATGAATGAGTAATCAGCTGTGATATCATTAATAACGTTATTAAAAATAATCCAAAGTTTATGCTCTTAACCACATAATAATCCGTAATCAAGCCATGATGAACTGAATTCCTATGAGAATGCTGTGTGCTAAGTCATGATAAGTAAGGAAAACGGTATCCGACAAGTAAGACATCTTGTAACGTGAGAAACATAGTGTTTTTCCTCTGCATTCATACTCACCGTCTCTGACGCACCACCTCCCTTCAGACTCAACTCCGCGCTGCAGCGCAGGCACACCAGCTTCACCCTTCTCTTACGCGAGCTAGATACAATTCTTGTTTTTTGTGGTCACTTTGTAAGACGATAGTTGGTTTTTTTATGTTGTTTTTATGGCATATATCCGCACTTTGGACTTATACCCATAGTAGTTAAGCCTTCCTAAAGCGAATCTGCTCCCAGGAATGTAACTAGCCCTATCAGAAACACTTTTTTAATTTTCCCATAATCATTTTAATCGTGTATGATTAGTGAGTATTAGTACATCGACGAGGAAATAAAAGGGGGGGGGGGACACGGAAACAAGAGAAAAAGAACATAAAGGGAAAAGAAGATCCGAAAATGAGCAATGACAAGTTTAAAGTTGATGCACCTGCATTTTTGTCTATTTTGTATTTATATATTGCTTTGCTTTCCTTTTTAAAATTTTATTTTTACTTTCAGCTAGTAGGAAAGGGAATAAGCCATGGAAAATGAACAACTTAGAAATTTATTTCAGTTTTAAGTAGATAACTGGAAAGAAGAACTGTTCCTTTAATTATTCTTACTAATAATTTTATTACAGAGTTTTTATTTTATTTTAATTGTATAATTAATAAATAGATGAATAAATAAAAGAGAAAGGTAGTAAAGACGTGGTTCAAATAATTAGATACCATACTAATGAAATAATACCTCATCTTAACATGCTAAGGCTTCAATGCCAAACAGAGGGAGACATTAAAAAGTTATATATTAATACATAGATAGATAGATTAGAGATGGAGTGATGGAGTGACCACGTATTCACTCGCCACCTACGACGGTCTGCAGCTTATGGGCCTTGTTAACCATTTGTCGCTCCGTTAACCAACCGACTCGTATATAAGCCTACTCAATTATTCGACTCTTGTAGAAGACCTCAAGATATAGAGGTTAGCTCCGAATATACTGAATAAGCAATTGCAGACAAACAACAAGCGATGGTTCTCGATGGTCCTCCAGTTTGGAGATTGCTGTGAAAATAACAATCTCATCCTGTAAAAAGGCATTTGTTGAGAAATATCAACAAATTGTATGGTTGCGAAACATGATCGCTTTCTTTCAGGTAGGAATGTAGACTGAAAGTATGTAAAAGCAACATCCTGAGACGACTATTCGAACCCAAGAGACATGGGAATGGAGAATGGCGTAAACCTCATAACAAGGAATTGTATAATTATACGGTTTACCAAACATTGTTAGGATCATCAAGTCTAGGAGGCTCAGATACGAAGGTCATGTAGCTAGAATTGAAAACAAGTAGGTACGCTTTCAAAGTTTTAACTGTAAGTTCAATAGGAAAACGACCAAATAAGGCCTAGGCGCAGATAGGAGAACAACATTAGGTTGGATCTTGCAAAAATAGGAATACAAAGTAGAAACAGGATCCAGTTGGCTAAGAACACAAGTCAATGGAACCTTTTGTAAACACGTTATTGAACCTCTGGGTTACATAGGCCATAGAGTTAGTTAGTTGGACTCTTATGTCCTCGTGCACTAAGTGTACCTTGAATGTTTGTCCCTCGACGCTGGTGTTCGCTCAGTGTGATAACTCCGATCACTCAGGGAGTGGGATACACTCACTGGGAGGGTGGACAAACGTCCTAAGCCTATTAGTTTATTCTACTTGTGGAGTCAACCCTGCTGGTGTCTCAGGTCCTTCCATGTTCTGGAGACATGGCACCCGAGCCTTGTACGGCCATTTCACATCCCACAAGTGCATGCACACCGAATTCCATGCTTTGACCACAACTAGGAATAGTCCAAGCTGATTTCGGGAGTCCTAGGGAATCATTCCCAGCCCTGCCTATTTCTATCGTTCAACGACAACCGCCAGCGAAAATGTCGAGATACTTAAGTACTTCATATCGGATTTAATGGTACGTGTCAGGTCATTTTTGGGTTTGAGATTGGCCCCTATTTCTACATAGCTCCCTCACTTCCACTAAAATTGGAATCCCGGAAACCCAGATTCCTCGAATGGGCACCCTTCCCCAGTCGCCGTTTGATCACTTCACAGGTAATAGGTCAATCTTCTTCGCAGTAGGATCATCCAAGCAATGTGGGACTTCCTCTCATTGAGGTAAAATGTAGACGTTGAAGCAGTTGTTGTTCCCTCTATCTTATTAATCTTTCATAACGGTTAGGCGAAAGAACAATTAGGCCAAATCATGCACGATCTTGTATTCTTGGACTCATTTTACGCAGACATTTTAATATGTGAGTGAATTTTTAGTCATATAAATAACTAGTCATTTATAGTCATTTATAGTCATTTTAATACGTGAGTGAATTTTGAGTCATATAAATAACTAGTCATTTATAGTCATTTATAGTCATTTTAATATGTGAGTGAATTTTTAGTCATATAAATAACTAGTCATTTATAGTCATTTATAGTCATTTTAATACGTGAGTGAATTTTTAGTCATATAAATAACTAGTCATTTATAGTCATTTATAGTCATTTTAATACGTGAGTGAATTTTTAGTCATATAAATAACTAGTCATTTATAGTCATTTATAGTCATTTTAATACGTGAGTGAATTTTGAGTCATATAAATAACTAGTCATTTATAGTCATTTTAATACGTGAGTGAATTTTGAGTCATATATATATTGTGTGTGTGTGTGTGTGTGTGTGTGTGCGGTGATTAGTTTTGGTGCTGTTTTTATGAATATTTACTTCTAAAATGTGCACCTTTTCTTACCAAAATTTTGCTCCTAAGATTCTTAGCTCTAACAACAGCCCTTTCTAGTAACAAGAATACGACTGATATTTTTTACTATTTCTACTAGAATAAGTGAAACGCAACCTTAAAATTACGCTGAAATTTAGAAACAGTGAGCAACCAATGATACACAGGGTAACGGGTAAGTGGCATATCAAGTGGAAGCTACAGATAAAGGTGTATCAATAATGTAAAATGGTATGACTTGCAACATCTTCTACAGTGTGGCGGAACTGATGAAGTTAATAAATTTTCCGTAGTGATAACTATGTACCATTGTACTGCACTTTTTATTATTTCGTGAATCGACGAGGTTGAAATCTTTATACTCCGATAACGAATCACAAAACCCTGTTCTGACGTCTTCATCAGACTCCTAGTATTCTATTGATCAATGGATAGAACTCTCTTTTTTGTATGTTGCTACTGGTGCCACTATTATTGTTTCTGGTCCGGCCAGTGGCGCCCGAAGAAAATTTTCTAGGGTGGACATCTCCATAGTTGCTATATTATGTCTGGTATTTAATATACGTGGTTTGCTATATTACGTATACATTTTCATGAGCCAGGGGGAACCTTCGGGCGCCCATAAGCCTCACCATATATAACTGTTTCTAAATTTTCAAGTGCTTGTGAGGCTTTCATTTGACTCTTCCTGCAGAGTTAGAGTGAATCGAAGAGACAGAGAGAGCCACGATGACTAGTGCATCAGAGTGGTCAATATTATTAATTCTCTTAATATTGACCTATTTTCCGTGTTACGTTTCCTTTCATTTAGCAACAAAGCTAGTCTACATCAATATCAATGGTATTACTTTAAAAAGTGTTTAGTATGAAGCAGTGGCGTATTTACGATTTTGTTTCGGGAGGGGCTTTGCTAACTTTCGGGGGGGGCTTTGCCTGGAAATGTGAAAATTCTGCAAGATATTTCATTTACTTTACTATACTAAGTAAGATTTCGGGGGGGGCTTAAGCCCGGAAGCCACCCCCCTAAATACGCCACTGGTATGAAGACATTTTTGACGCAAACTTTTGAAGACGAGATTGAATCTACTGAAACATATGCCATTAAACTTTAACAGATAATACAAAATATTAATAGCACACGAAAGCAAGTACATTAGTTTAGTATTAATAGTAAACACATTATTGATGGTGTTTTGCACCCTCAGCAATTTCATTGAGTAAATATCTAATGATTGCCATGGCAACAGAGTGCGTACACTATCTAATTACAATACCCTATTATTTATAACGGAATAAATCACACAACACAAAAGATATATAAAACTCTTTCGTCCATGCACTAAGCACATGCTAAAATAAGGTTAAGATTTGCTGCTGGCTGATGTCTGTTAGATTTATTGTGTGTGGGATGTCGCGTGAAGTGATGAATGCATGCTTCGTGAAAGACCTTGATTGTTTGTAATTGAATCTGGCGTTGGTTTTACACAAGAGCTCTTGCTTTTCGCTTTCATTAGAATGAAAAGTTCCATCTTCCCTTCTATAATCATTGTTCAACACTATTCTCAAGGCGTATTTGCTTTCGTAAAGTGTACTCACTGTTCAGGGCAATTTGAGTATACTGTACGTTTTTTTTTTTTTAATTGCATCTCACATTTTAGAACATACGGAAAGAAATACATTATTTTTAGTTCATTTATGTATTTGACCATATTTAGTGGGTTAAGAGTTGAGTTGAGTTGATTTTGAGTTTAACGTTCCATTCAGCAGCGAGACTATATGAGACGGGACCTACTGATTAACGTGTAATCCGAACCACATGAGCTCCTGGCGGGAAACGAATCCGGGTCTCCCACGCCAAAGGCGCGTACGCTAACCGCTTAGCCAGGAAGAAGCTCTTCACTGGGTTAAGAATGTAATAATTTACCCAACTTGTAAAAAAGAGCGTGCAATATTCTAAGGACGGTTTCTTACAGCAAAGGCAACAAAAATGCTGTTACAATATGCAGGAACCTCTTTCAGATATTAAATATGAAGTGCTAAAATATGATGTTCAACGGTGCACTCTGGTAAATGTACTCACCGCAATAGAAACTTACTTGTATATGGTCATGACTGTGTAACAGGTTGAAGCAGGAGTAGTCCAAAAACATAACCATCTGCTACACATCCAGCCTCTAGCACCAAAGTTCACACATCGATTGTATCCTCAGCGGTTTATATTTCTGAATCAATAGAAGCAAACGCAAAAGCTTGCGTAACATTGCATAAACGTTTGATATATGCTGTCGACACAAATAAATCCAAGCCCGTTATAGTCGGGTAAAAATGAGGTTGAACCGCAAACAAATTGCAACAGAAGTTCTGACAATGTTTCTTACTGGAAAAAATGTGATAAAAACGATGAAATAAAGTTTGCCAACGCCACTGTTGTCCATAAAGCCGTCATAATGAAACGTAAAGTATGTTTTTTTCTGACCATCACATGTGATTCAAATGAGAAATTATACCTCATAATGATTGTAAAGATAACAAAAAGTCATACAGAGATGGATTAAGGGCTGGGCGCCCCGGGCGACTGCCTAAGGACCTACCATACAAAATGTCAGGTGAAAATTTTTCCTTGTCTGCCCTCGGTGTTAGGTATTACTAATTGCAGCAAATGATAAGTTCACAATGAGCAAAATGCTATGTTTAACAAATGTATCCCTTCCATTGTTTCCTTCATTGTAGGAAACATCATTACTGAAACAAGATTTGTGTTTTCTCTAATATCTATGATACACAATTAAGTTGTATTCCGACATCTGGCATACCACTCAATAAAAGAAACTATAACATTTACCGACACAACTGAGGACATTGACTGGATGTGGAGTGCCTCATGTTTTAGAGCGTCCTGTTCCCACATGCAATGGTACATGGCAAATCCTTGCATATACTCTGCCTTAATGTTGGTGTATGATCACGCGCTGAGGACTAATACCATTCCAATACTGACATTCGACCAGCCTCTTTTCCATAAAACACTTGGAATTACAGCAAATATAAAGTCCATTGAAGAAAATGGTTATACGTCTGGGTGGAGTTCATCTGTTGGTGAACTTTCTGGGATCCATCAGGTACGGTTTGGACTAAAAAAAGATTTTGGAACTTATCTATGACAGCAGTGTTGTGAAGCGCATACTTTCTGGAAAATCGGTGGCAAGGGCGATACGTGGACATCTTACAATATTCCAATCTCAATTCACAATACTTTTCAGAGATACCATTGACTGTAAAAATGATCCAGCTGTCACTGTTGCAAAATCGGGACTTTTAGATATGTTTGAATTAAAGTAGTTTTTAGATGAAACAGAGGCAGTGGAAAACTTGAAACAGAAGATTTCATTTTTTATATATTTTTTAAAAGAATACAGGACAGCCTCATTATGGCTTCAGTATATGAAAATGGGAGATCATGTTCAAAAATGCATAAAGGCTGAACGCCTGGGAACTGGTTGATGCATTTATCAGTTGTGAAGGACGTGTTTGTATTCTTAGCAGCTAATAGACGTAGATTATACACTACAAGTTGTAGATTGTACCTATAGAATGTGTTGGAGTTAGAACATTCATCTTCTGATCTGTATTGAAAGTTCTGTGAAGGGTATCATGTTGTCCGAAGAAGTGATCGTTTCTGGGATGGATTGTCAACTTAGTAATTGAGCAGATGCTGATGAAAAGTATGAAGGGATGAGGAGGCTTGACTCACGAACGAGGTATATGATAGAACAACATAGAATTCTGTGGGTTTTGTCACGCCCACTCTTCGCTCAAATGAATAAATCTATGAAAGTGTTCACAAACACGAATCGTAAGTTGCAGTATCAGTGAGTTGCATATGACAGAAGGTGCAAACAGGCAAGAGAAGAATCAAACAGATGTTCAGGAAGTAGTGCATTTCTCGTCTCCCTTGAATGTATTTGACAAAGAAAAGCCTTCGAGAAATGTTGTTAGTGGTGTACGAGGGTCATTACGAAAGTTTTGAGATACGCATTGTTGTGGCACACTATTCGAATTCCAATAATTGCTTTCGGTAGTGGTATCCAGAGCGAAGAAGCGAAGCAAGTTTCAACTCGCCTCGGTTATCGGCGTGGCCGTATCGCTGTAGTGGCTTACGAGAATGAACTTTCAACACTTGAAGAAAAAGACTGGCAACACTGCTTCCAAAAGTTGTTTTCGAGGATGCAAAAGTGTGTACAGTGTAATTGTGAATACTTTGAGAAAATGTAAGTGTTAAATTGATTTTAAGTATGTAAGTTATTTCACATCTCAAAACTTTCGTAGTGACCCTCGTAACTGGTTACAGTTTTGTCAATTCTGAACAAGCAGAAGAGATAGGAAATATTATTTTGAATGAGATGACGGGATGCACAGTTCATTTAAGAAACGCAAGGAGGTTTGTACCATGGATGTTAATTAAATTCTATATGAAAGAAATTATGCTGTTCACATAGACCACCAACTTTTATTTCAACGCCTAAGTGCGCAGTCTAACAATCACGACTTGTGGGAACTGTTCACATATGAATTATGCCTTTTCCAGCATGACTTTCTGTAAAGTTAAGGCCTTATGCGTGAGGCACCCAAATCCCAACTGGCGCATCTTTTACGAAAATATTCACATTGGAATTCCTTCATGATGACAAAATGCATTTAGTTCTTGACAGTGGTTCACTTTTGCGTCGCATTTCCTCGATAGAGAGACATTGTTTCGCCATGTGATTAATATACTGAGAAAAGTCCATTCTCCTGACAGCGGTATATTGCACAAATATACCGAATCCTCTTGCTTACTACAGAAATCAGTACGGAGCATACGTTATCCGTATGCTACATAGACACTGCCCTTAGGTCTTACATCATGCCGTTGCAGGATGTCTGATATCAAACAGTCTACCTTATAATACGTACATAATTATGTGTATGTTACATTTGTCAGCTATATGTTATATACGTCCATTTGTATGTGAGATCCTGACCTATATTGTTTCATACGAAAAGTACGTACAGACGGAACACTTATACAGAAAGTATTATGAAACATGCGTTTTTAGTTATACGTTTGCTGTACCTTAAATCCAAAAACTACAGGATTTACAAATGTAAGATACTATTTTACGTACGCCACATACAATTTTTTCTCAGTGTAGCTATGCCATGTATGTTGAGAAGAAATACAAGAATGCAATTGTTGTTTTTGATGACCATAATCGTGAGGAACTGAACACAAAGTCCCAAACCCATCAACATCGACTAAGAGCTGTAGTTGAACCTTCTCACCAGGAACAAAATTTGTTGAAAAGAAAGGTGTTTGTAGGTAGTATTCAAAATAAACAAAAGTTTCTTCAGTACCTTGAAGAAAGGTTAAGGTATATCGGGTGTGATGCCATTCAGGTACAGGGTTATGCTGATATGACCTTTGGGGAAAAACATCCATAGCATCAGCAGAAAAGATGACCACACTTGTAATTGGTGATGATAGTGATTTGCTTGTTCTGCTTCTTCACTATGCTGTGAACATACCTTACAAATGTTTATATGTTCAGATGCTAAGAGGAACTCAAAGGAAACTTGTATGTCTATGGCATAAAATGCATTAGGGAACAATTGGATCAAAACATTGTAACACGTATATTGTTTTTCCATGTACTGTTTGACTGTGACACAACTTCAAGGATGTTTTCAGTTGGTAAAGGTGAAACAATTACATTGCTAAAAGATGAAGACTTCAGGAAACTTGCTTTTGTAATTTTGAATTCCACTAGTTTAGAAGAAATAATCACAGCTGGTGTGACAACAATAGCCATGGTATATAGGGAATAAAGGAAGAAAGTTTGAATGATGTTCGCTTTCGAATTTTCATTCAGAAAGTAACAAAATCATTAATTCAAGTGAAACCAGAGTCTTTACCACAACTCGTCATGCTTGTGCCTTTCACTGTACAAGAGTGTATCATCAGATCCAGTCTTGGCTAGGAAATGAGCTAAACGCACTGCACTGGGGATGGCAAATAAAGGAGAAATTACTTGTTACAGTAAAAATATCTCAACCTCCAGCGCCTCCTTTCCTTCTTCGATTTATTAAATGCAACTGTTCAACTACTCAACGTGCAACTCTGCAGTGTAGTTGCAAGAATCAGGGACAGTATTGCTCTAGAGCTCGCGCAAATTGTTTTGATGACAGTTGTTTTAACTCTGACTACTCCCATATAGTAGTAGGTGATGATTTTGAGAACTGATTTTCCCATTTAAACTGATTTTTCCATGATGATTCTAAAAGTGAAATAGTGCACTAAAAGTGTTAATTTTGAATTAACAGACAATTTTATTTTCAAAATTTCATTCACGAACCCTGTAATATTATTTTCTTTACAATTGTACTGAAACTGGGAAAGTGTACCTTCATATCATTGTTCTCTCTGTGAATTCTAATTATCACTGTTATCGCATTCTGTTGTGCAGCTACATTTTATGTAGAAAAATTAGGGATGCGCACGAGACAAGATTTGTGTCTATCTCGTCTCGAAAATGTACTGTAAAAGTGATGTCTAGACTCGAAAAATGTATATTTATCTATTAGAAGAGCCCTGTCTCGATTCGAATTTTGTGAGAAAAATCCTGTCTCGACTCGTCTCTTGCACATCCCTAAGAAAAATATGCTAAGTGCGTATTCATATGCTGAAAATGAAGATTCATATAATAATGATCATACGATCTGGACAGAGGTTTTTGTTTTCATGAAATTGAATATTTTAAAACAGGTTTGTAATATTCATACCCATTCTGAACAGAAGTCGATTCCAATGCTATATATGTCTGGAAGGAAATCCATAAGGAATGTAAAAAAAATATATTACACTGGTAAACAAGAAATAAAATTTCAATTTCACATCTGAAATAAACACTTCTGCAATTTAATTTTGAGGAAATATTCAAAGGCATGTTAGCAAAAGCCTACACAGGTGTACGTCCAAAAATTAAGCAATATTGCTGAATTTCAGTTTCTGCTAATTGAGAAACTTTTAAAATATTTTTAATATTATATTTAAATATAGTTCTTTATTTTAATTACAAAATTCATTGCAGCAAACTTAGCTCATAAGATGGTTGTAACAATGGTGTGTGTTTCGTCCAGTGATTACCCTAGATAGTTTCCAGTTATCTTACAATTGGCTGCAATTTGTATAAATTATATACAATACATACAATTTTATTACCTTAACAACATCTATGAAGAAAAACACCTTCCCAGGTCATGTGTTGGTCAGAAAATGCACAAACTCTCAGAAATCTGCTGAATTCTATTATGGCGGCCTTATGACAACAGTAGTTTTGGTAAACTTTGTTCCATCATTTTAATCACATTTTTTTTCATTAAGAAACAACTGTCAGACTTTCTACTGCAATTTGTTTGCGGTTCGGTCAAAATTTGCCGCGGTGGCTCAGTGGTAGAGCGTTCACCGCTGGTGCTTGGGGTCCCGATTCGATCCTAGCTTCCGCCAAGTGAACTTTGTGGTGGACAAACACCGTGTGCGTGGGTTTTTTCGGGGTTCTCCCGTTTCCTCCCACTTTCTTCATTCCACCATTTCATTCATTTCTCATCATCACCGTCTCCTTTAGCCTAACCGGCATAACGTGGGACGTAAAACTCAGATTTCATTTCATTCATTCATTTCACTCCCCTAAAGAAAATTTCTGGTAAATACCCTGACTTAAAACAGTTGGCTAGGGTCGAGCGTAAAATAATATCTGCATCCATTCGCGTAAACGACGGACGCGCCATGCCGTGGTAAGAGGAACGAATAATAATAACTTCACAGCATATTCTTAAAATGTGTATTTATATGAAACGTAATTTTGATTGTTCACTTGTCACAGAATTTCCTACATATTTGATTTGCGACGTATAAATCTAATAAATAGCTCTACAGATATTTGTTTTCATAGAAATAAAATCTTATAATGATTACATGATATTGTAAAAATTGTGTTGATCTTATTTTATTCATCTATTTTGTAATCTCCAAACCGTTTGGTGTCGACAGTGTGCACTGCATCTTTTCCATTAATACATGAATCAGCACCCTTGTCTTATCTGCTTCTTCCCCTTCTGTGGGGTTAACTATTGACGCCACAGATTCCTTCTCCCGTCACTGGAAACAAGAGATAATCCATTGCACTTTCCAACCTCTTTTGCTCCCTGAAAACCAATGCATTATTCTCTCCGAAGTCGTTGTTTGTTCGACGTTTTTCTTGTTTTCCGTGTCTTTTGTTCGTTTCACCAATTTACACGGAGGAATCGAGGACTGAAAGAAGGAACACGTCGGTCGAGAATGGCTTACAAACGCAAGATGGCAACTGTCCAAAGAATTCTGTTCTCACAAGAAAACCTTCTTCAATTTATAGAGAAACTGAGGTGGGTCTTCTAAATGGATGATGTTCGGTGGACAAGAAAAGCTGTTCTCTGCTTTTACACACACATATGTCACACTTAGATTCGTTTTGTTATTCTCTGACGTACATTACAGGGCTTGCACCCAATTATTGACCTACATAACTGCTCAGTAGATTCTCGGAGATTATAAATTTATAATATTTCTAAAACATACGAGTTGAAAATTGATTATATGAATTGGGGGACGCGCTGGCTCAGTGGTAGAGCGTTTAGCTCTTGTGTGTGGAGTCCCTGGTTCGATCTTGGGCCAAGTTAATTTGTGGTGGACAACATCGTGTCCGTGGGTTTTCATGGAGCACTCCAGTTTCCTCCAACTTTCACATACCACCAATTCTTCCATCATCATTCACTTGCCTTAATCATCGTCTAGGCTTAATTATGGGATATTAAACTGAAAGATTTCATTTTATTCATGATTGACTGAATTATTCATATATTATTCAGTATTTTAAAATTATATTTAAATTGTTCCACTTATCTCCGCAGTGTCGAAAGTTCAGCGAATGCGGCTCACAGGTAGATAATTGGTGAGGAAACGTCATTTACATGCAAAAACTACTCATGATAATAAAGTCCTGGTAGGGATATCAGAGGGAAAGAGATTTCTGGGTAGACAAAAAAAATTCCGACGATAGCATAAAGATTGTACTGTGTTTTTTATGTTCATTTTTGTTTTTCCATGTTTCTGAACTCCGTAATAGCTTTAAAACTAAAACTAACTCACTCTATGGCCTATGGAACCCGGAGGTTCAATGCTGCGTTCACAAAAGCTCTGCACTGATTTCTATCCTTAGCCAATTGGATCCAGTTTCTACTTTGTATTCCTATCTCTGCGAGATCCATCTTAATATTGTCCTCCCATTTGCGCCTAGGTCTTCCTAATGGTCGTTTTCCGATTGGTCTTCCAGTCAAGACTTTGAAAGCGTTTCTACTTTCTTCCATTCTAGCTGCATGACCTGCCCACCTAAGCATCCTAGACTTGACGACCCTAACAATGTTGGGTAAACCGTATAAACTATGTAGTTCTTCGTTATGAAGTTTCCGCCATTCCCCATTCCCGTTCCTCTTAGGTCCGAATATTCGTCTCAGGATCTTGTTCTCAAATACTTTCAGTCTATGTTCTTCCCTCAGAGTAAGCGACCATGTTTCGCAACCATACAGAATAACAGACATGATTATTGTTTTGTATATTTTAAGTTTCAAATTTCTCGACAGAGTTCGCGACGACAAGAGATTTTGAACCGAATAGTAACACGAATTCCCTGCTTTTAGTCGACATTTAATTTCTTCGTGAATATGATTCATCATGTTTATCATGTAATAGCTTTATCATGTTAGAATTTGATATCATTCCTTCCATACAAAATATGTATTCTAAATTTCAACTTCACTAATCTAGTATTGAAATTTCTTATTATTAACGTTAATATCTAATTTTCTAGTCCTATCAAATATCTCTTTCAGAATTCAATCATATTCTTCTTCTTTAGCAACAGCAATTAACGACTCATTAAAATATATCACTAAAGTTTCAATGTCTACAAGCTATGACTCATTAACAAGACTGAATCATAAATCTTGCAATATACTGGTACATAACATGTATGTATTTATTACTGTACAAGGGAAACTGGTTGAAGTGAAAGTATAACCTCCGTATTGGACTGTTTGCAGCATCCTTCCTGAATCAGGAAAATATCGAACCCGGAACTATGCTCATGAAAGTCGCACATGCTAACCGCTAGACGAACGGAAAAGGCAAAATTAAATTAGGCATTAATTTGAATTTAAACGTTATATAAACGTTTTTGCTTGTAATAAACATTTGCGGAAATCAATCTCTTTATTTTATTTATTTACATATTTCTGAGTATAATCGCTATCTATGGCCTTAAGCCCTTCACGTATGAGAGATAATATTCTGTGGCGGGAGAGGACACTTTCGGGAGAAGGAGAAAGGAGGGAAGTGACTGGGAACTGTATGTTAGGTATTACTCCGGTACTTGCCTGGTTTAAATGAAGAAAACAGAGGAGATGCCTGGTTTAAATGAGGAAAACAGAGGAAATGCCTGGTTTAAATGAAGAAAACAGAGGAAATGCCTGGTTTAAATGAGGAAAATAGAGGAAATGCCTGGTTTAAATGAGGAAAACAGAGGAAATGCCTGGTTTAAATGAGGAAAATAGAGGAAATGCCTGGTTTAAATGAAGAAACCAGAGGAAATGCCTGGTTTAAATGAGGAAAACAGAGGAAATGCCTGGTTTAAATGAGAAAAACAGAAGAAATGCCTCAATCAGGATGGTTGACCTGAATAAGCTGTTACACCTTTAGGGCCGAGTCTCGTAACAGGAGATCGAGCCCGAGAACGCTAACATCAAATTGGAGAACATTAGCGACTAATTACAGTCGATCTTTTCCCTACTCAATTAATTCCATAATCATTCTCGTTTCCACAACTTATAGAAGCTATTCTAGTTTCTTCTTAGATGTGTGAAATAGGACCTATTCAAACTATCAATCGATTTGAAATCCTTTGTTCATGATTTGGAACGTTTTAAAACTTTCATTTGTGATACGTATGTTGTATATGTGTATGTTTCTTTGAGGGAGATGAGGTAAATTTATTTGAAAATCAATTAATAATAACAAGATCTTACACGGTTACGTCAGAGTTAGTCGTGAAACCAGTCAAATTAATTTATCGGCTGCATTATTGTTGTATATCGTACATCCAAATCTGTTCTTTTTTATCCAGTAATACGTTTGTCTGGGTAAAATCAAGAATTTCTTTACTGAAAACGTGTCATGCTGATCACATGGTAATATATTTAAATGTTTGATACTAGGAAGTATGTCAAAACGAAATTTGTATTACATTGGTGTGCAGAACTTAAAGATAAAAGTAAGTTTCGTATACTGTGGCACTCCCAAGTAGTATAGATCGGTGAAACTTGAACCATTCATAGTACAGAATAATGCTACAGCATGATAAAGGAAACAAGAAAAAGTAATTCGTTTTTTTTTAATTTCATGGTGAGAGTTCAACATTGCTCTCTCGTTTTCAGGTGATACCCAAAACGATCGTCATACTTGTAAGTGGAGACCTGCATGGGCCGAGTTTTTCGGCCCGAGCCCAATCCAGCCCGAACGTAAATAGGCCCGGCCCAGCCCGGGCCCGAAGTGTTTTAGAGATTTTCGGCCCGAGCCCGGCCCGGCCCGATAAGTTTTTAAAATTCTTGGCCCAAGCCCGGCCCGGGCCCGACAAATTTTAAAAGTTTTTGGTCCGATCCCGGCCCGATATTAAAAAAAAAAAAATTAGCTCGAGCCCCAACCTTTCTCAAAATTTAGTACTAAATTTGACCTAACCCTCAGAAACATTTTCTAAACTCTGGTTCACAACCTGACGCTTGCCTCCCGAATGGTACCATTGCCTTCTAGAACTTTGCCTGTCATCGAGAGAACAAAAACTCCATTCATTGTAACAAAAATCTAACTTAATTGATTTTTAGCATAAAGTGAAGATGGCAATATTGTTTAGCGACAGGCAAAACATTCCCACCCCTTCTTGTTATATTTTGAGTTCAGTGAAGGTCAAGGTCAGAGCTCAATTCACCGCATAATGCTTGCAATCCTCTATAGTGAAAGTGGAGCCGCTAAGCAACACAAACTGTAAATAGCTATTGCATTCTTTGTAACATTTTTCACGGACACACTTCTTCAACGTTTGGCTTTATTCCAATTATCGTTTAACGAAAGTCAATAATTATTAAAGAATTGCAATTGATCGGCCTCAGCCCGGCCTGACCTGAAAGGAAATCAGTGTCGGCCAGCCCAAGCCCGGCCCGGGCCAAAGAAATAACAGTGTCGGCCCGCCCAAGTCCGGCCCAGCCCAAAGAAATAGCAGAGTCGGCCCGTGCAGGTCTCTACTTGTAGGTCTAACACACACGATGTCTATCACCTGAAAACCAGAGAGCTATAGGAAGTAACACATAATTAGAAGAATAAAATGACAATTTTTTACAGAGACAATGTTATGTTGAAGTCACTACAACTCATGATGCTCCTAATATTACAAAGGAGTGAAATTGTCCTTAGAAGAGGTGTGATCACCACGCTCTCCAACGTGCTCCCGTGCTACTCACCAAGTTACTAATGCATTTCTGTTCAATTCCTTCACCAACATTTTTGACAACTGTTGGATGTTCCTTGGTGCATATGAACTTACTGTAAGACATCTTTCTATAGCATCCCATACGTGCTTGATATAGAGGTCTGCACAGGCTGGAATTTTTAGGCTGGGCCCGTCCTTCCCCGTGAATTTATAATGTAAGGCTCGATCCGAGTCGGAAATATATTTTAGCCTTTAGGCTTCAGCCCGGCCCGAGTTCGTGTGATAATCAAATGAGCCCGAAATAAGCCCAAGTTACAGAAAGTTAATAATTAACTTAAAATTGTATTTTTATATACAACAATTAGTGGTTCAATTTTGCAGTTTAAAAGCTTACATGATTCAAAGAGAATAACAAAACAAAGGTCATCGCTTACACTTACTAACTATAAGAATTCTTTAAAAGAAAATGGTCGTTTATATCAATTCCGTGTCCCTTAGCCTCCGTGCATAAACGTGGGACGTTAAACTAAATATTTCACTTCACTTCATTTATATAAATTCTCATGAAATGGAAACGTGAATACTTCAAATCTTTAAAACAAAATGTCAGTGTGTGCAAATTCTTATGCAAATGGCTACTGACATCACCCAGATAGTCCTCAAGGCATTCTCGATTGGTGTGAAAAAAATAATGGAATCCACACTCTGGCTGCTCAAACTTTCACTCACAGATAAGCTAAGTGTGTTTATTTCCATTTCTTTATGTTTTTCTCTCTACTACAAAGCTTTACTCTCAATTGCACAATGATAATCAGAATTTTAGTATGGTGTCTCAAGTTACAAATTTAGATGTGCTTTAAAAGTTCTTCAGAAAGAACAGTCCAATAAATGTCGTTCTACGGTATATTTACAAAGTTAGACCCGGAAAAGCCCAAGAAATATGGTTGTATATTTAAAAATTTACGGTTCGAACCCGGCCCGAGCCCGAAGTGATCTATGCTTTGTAAGGCCGAGCTCGTGCAGACCTCTACCTTGATAGAATTCAAGCCAGGAGAACTGATAGAGTAGTCTATTCGCCCAATATGCTTTCGTTCCAAAAGCTCCACTACTTATAGTGTTCGAGGCAGTCGCATACTATTATTCATGGAGATGAAGTCGAGGCGACTGCACCTCTGAAAGTCACATATTGATAAGGAGTAAGGTGTCACAATAACGTTCACCAATGAGTGTACCTCGTTAGAAAGTTTAGAAGTCCATATGCCCATGCAACATTATGCCTCCCAATATAAGAACACCTGGACAACCGAAACGATCATGTTCACCCTTCAACTGAGACTTTCTTGCTATTCTCAATAATTGTTTTGGATATTGGCATGTTTCAACACAATTTCAACAGTGAAGACTCAGCAGAGAAAACATTTGACCGTACCAGAAGAGTAATGTGCCTTTTTTTACAGGGAATTCACTGATATGAAGTAACTGATGTGAGAACCCCCTAAAATACAACTCAAGTTCCTTTTCACAATAACGGACCAATTAAATTTGTATTTGAAAAACTATGAAAAATTCTAGTAAAACCCTATGCTAAACCTTCAAGTAAATTCCTAACAGTAATGGAACCAATTCAAAAAGGGATAGCCACTTTTGGTATCGAGTGTGACGTTAAGTTTAAATATTTCATTTTCTTTCACTGCTCTGTTGAAATATGAAAATTCTTGGTTTAACTCTCCACTTACTAAATATATATATTTATCAAGAGTAATTAAACGTCAAAAAATGTTATTCTTTCTTCTTTTCAGTTAAGATGATTGTTCATACAATTTTTAAAAGCTTATCTTTCTAAAATAATAAGCGCTACTTAGGAGTCACCCTACACTCTTCCTGATTCGAAGATGACCATTCTGTAGATAGTTTTTGTGGTCTTATGCTCCAGACAAACTTGTTTTTAGCTAAATCGAAAATCTTTCCATTGGCTCTGAGGCAAGTCTTTGCCATTTCGAGAGGTATAACCAAGGTAAATGTTGTTTCAGAAAGTAAAATAAAATAAAAATTTAATTGGAAATTTGTAAAGATTAGAAATGAACATAGAATCATCTTATTGCGAAATGACTGCCATTTTCCCAATCTTTGATGGTAGTTATTTACTTTTTTGTCCATTTGGTGTTATATAAAAATTATTCTGTAAAGAAAATAGCTGAGTTACCCGCCTCTTTTGCGACTTGTCTTTCAGTAAAATTGGAGTAGTTATCAACTCACGAGCTATTTCAGTGTTCCTCAGCCAAGTATTGGAGAATAAATTATGGACTTTACAAATTTTGAAAGAGAAAAATTATATTTCATTCATTGTCAGTCTGAGCACGAAATACACTAATTGTTCAAAGTTCCCAATTAGAAGTTTTCTCAGGCACACACTTGAATATTCTTGGGATTTTAGAGGCGATTGCGTTTTCTAGTCAGTGAAGAATTGGAACATCGAATTACTTAATGACTTTCTCTTAAAGTGTTTCTGAAATCAACAATTAAATAATTTGTAAAATTTCCTTATTATTAGGAAATACAATTAGAAAACGCTCTTGTCATTAAAAAAGGAAAGGAGCGTTGTACAAAATATAGTTGTTATTTGTGTACGTATTGCACGTCTTGTTAAAGTTGAAGCATATTTCTGTTCTGGCAAACAAAGTCGTCTAATGAAGCAAAATAAATTGCAGTCACTTTGATTTCTTTGCAATAAAGTGTGTACCAAAGCAATTACGTTAAGTGTTTCTACAGTGTTCTGAGCAATATAAAACGAATATTATCGTCTGTTAGTGATTGTATTTCACAGTAAAAGAAATCTTCGAGTTTACGTTCGACGTTTTTGGCCTGTATGTTACAGAGCCATTTTATATTAGCAGCTAAAGAAATGGAAACAAGGTACCCCTTCATGATTAGTTAGTAATGATGTGTGCTTCTTGCTTGTGTAGTACCGGATTCAATTTTCCCTGGCATACAGTCTAAGCTTCGTGGTCGGATCCCACTTCATATAGTAGGTCCTATCTGAAATAGCCTTGGCCTTGGCTAAGGAAGGCCGTTAAGCAAGAAAGAACGAGCAAGTGGAATATGTATTGCGGGCCTCATGTTTAGAACCATTGCACAAATAAATTATTTCTTTTGAATTTAATATTATTTTCTACGACAGCCGTCATACATTGTGGGTGGTTGGATTCGGGTTTAGAATCAATTTCAGAACCGAGGCTATATGAGATTTGGACCTTCATCTAAAGGTGAGATCTTTAAAAATTCTTCATTGTAACTTTGGAAAATTCAAGATTACTAATAAAACTCCAACTGACCAAAGCAGTATATATAATTTTAAAATAAATATACTGCTTTGGCCAGTTGGAGCTTTATTAGTAAAGTGAGATCCGAATTACATATGCTCCCGCTGAGAATTGACCCGGGTCTCTAGCGCCAAACACGTATATACTAATCATATAACCACAGTGGACCTCTTCGTATACATTTTGTTTATAGTGTAAAGCACATTTCCCTCATGCAAACATTTGTTTGCTACTCGGAAGTTCAAATTCAGATTAAAATGGAGTTGGGAAAAGGCTAGTCCCATGGTGTGGTCACTGCTCTTTTAAGAAAAAAGAAAAAGGCAAGAAGAAAATGAAATATTTTTCTTTATGGACAGAAAATAAACAACGGAGGAAACTCGTTTCTTTCCTATTCTCCCGTGTATTTCAGCGAACGAAACAGAGGGGCACACAAAGATACAGAAAAAAAAAATGTACAACAAATTCAAGACTGAAGCTTAAATGAACCGGAGAACATAGCAAGTGAAAGACATGGTTTATGGAGTAGTGATTCCTTTACGAAAACAAAAAATGCAACGTTCCAACTTTGATATGATATGCATAAAAGAACTCCCGCTGATAAATTTCCTTTTCCCAATTAGTTTGGGATGACTGCGTAACTTTTTCTGTAAATTTTCTTTTCTTTTGGAAGTTCTCTGTTTAAAAAGACAGTTGCCATTTTTCTCAAGAATACCGGGTTCCAAGAAACCTTCTTATTCATGTCTTCCCATTTGCCACTCAGAAGTTGTACTCCCACGGAAAAAAAGGTTGATACAACCTGTATATAGTATATGCGATAGTGTATTATAAACGTTGGCGCCAAATACAAGAGAGATACGAGATACTACGCTCTCTAGAAGCTCTCAACTTTCGTCAATGCATTCCAGAGAACTTTCAATTACAATACTACATATTACTTTCAGTAGCATATTATTATTAATTAATATTAATGACTATTACACTAAACAGCAGCCGGAATGACATTTGGCGTAAACAAGTGTTGCTCAGGAGATAATAAGAAATGAATTCAAATCTTTTAGTTTAACGTTCCACGATTATTCCCTTTAGGCTAAGAGAGACGATGAATAGAGCAAGTGAATGGTGATGGAAGAATTGGTGGAATGAGAAAGTGGGAGGAAACGGAGAAGCCCAAGAAAACCTATGAACACGATGCTGTCCACCACAAACTTACTTGACCGGGGATTGAACCAAGGAGCTCATGCACCAGACGTTGACGCTCTACCACTGAGCCACCTTGCCCGCACTTTCTCAGGAGACAAGATTCGAGACGAAAAGTACATTTTCTTTTAAATTTGAGACACGATGAAACACACTTCAATTCTCGTCTCGTTTTTGAGAGGAGGATTGAGACGATTTCCTTTCTTTACGAGTCTCAATACAACAGTAATTTACTTAAGTCTTAAAGATGTCAAATAATGTTTTGCTGTTACATGATTGATAATATAACCAGTTGAGAATACTCCAAGATCATTGCCAGAACAAACTTAAAAAGAATTATTTTTTTTCTTATTAACTTCTACAGGCTTTATACCAATTGTTCTATGTACTTCATTATTCTACTCATTAAACAATTCTTGTAATATATCTATCAATTTATAATTTCTTTGAGTACTAAATTTTTTCATCATATTTTGTTTACAGTAAGAGTTCTGTTAAAACGTTCTACAACATGTTCTTTTACGAAGACACATGCTCAAAATGAAGGACACAAAATTGAAAAATTCGCAAAATATCATCTCTCTATGACTTACGGTTCCCGAGGTATGGGTTTTTAAAATCTCCTCAAATCCGAACTTCTTTGGCTAATATCTCGGGAACGGTTACAGTGGTGCGAAAACTTCCATCACCTTTTAGATAGTTTTTGATGTTCTATCGAACAGAAGGCTCAAAATTGAAGAATTCGCAAATAACAGACAGACACACCAGACACCCCCCCTCCCTTCCACACACACACATGTATCTACAGTGCGCGCGGAAAGTATTGACGCCTAAAGCTTAGTGTCAATATTTTTCGCGTTTTTACACACCATCCGCGTACTTCCGTAGTGACACCGCGTAGAGTATTGTCGCTCGCAGGCAGTAAACACCCGCCTGTTGTGTTACTTGCTGTAGAGTAACAAGTTTCAATTTGCTCTATTGGGTCGACAGGATTACTTCGAGTGTGCACGTGCTCTTGGTATTTCATGTAATTTTGATTTTGTTCTATGTGTGTTGGGATCTCGTTTCTTTGTGACAAGATGCCTTACTGCGTTCTGATGCCTGGTGAAACTGAGGCGGTGATTGCTCTGGTAAAAAAATCAAAGATATCTTTAGGCAAACGGGTCTGAAGCTGAGAACAGTACAGCATTTGGTGAAACGTTTTAAGGAGGAAGGAGAAGTCAAAATGCCCCGTCCAAAACCAAAGTCTGGTAGGTCTAGAAAAGTGTCTCAAATAACGCTAAAGATTTTGAAAAGGTAGCTGCAGAAGCAACCTTCTTTAACAGCTAGGGAATTAAAAGAAAACAATACTGCATTGCTTGGTAATGTGTCCCTACGGACAGTGCAGGAGAAAATTCATGACAACTTAGGGCTACGAAGTTACAGAGTTCTCCGGAAACGCATTCTTACAGAGGAACATCGTAAGAAAAGACTGGCTTTCTGTTAAAAAAAAAAAAAAAGTTTGGACTGTTAATGACCGATGTTACGTGCGGAAATTTTATCCACATTAAAAAAAAAATCTTGGAGTTTATTGCCTGTGGAGTATGCAACCCGAAATAAAATGTAATTTTTTTTAGCGCCTCTGGCGGAAAGTGGTGAATTACGTACATACGACGGTGCTTGAAGAGGATGGCTTAGCCATTCGATTGCTACTGTGCAAGTGGGCACTATCTGTTCTGCTATATTCAACTGTGTATAAGGTTATTATATATATATCACGGGTTTTCAGAATTATTGAATTTTATAGTTTATTCCCGAAAAAGAAATTTATATTCAGATATTTTCTAAAGTATTGGTATCTAATTTCTGAATAGTGTTATTTCGCTTTGGTGATATTGTGTGGATGAAAAGTTCTGTACTGTGACACCAACTTACTTAAATCGGGAGTGAATGGAATTAGATATCACTTTTGTAAATGGGTGAGTTGTTATACTAATTTGTTATATTATCTGATTTAAGGTATTACATTAATTATGACTAAATATATTTTATATCTATTTGAATTATAGAACGGTGTGTTATTAAAACAATTTTGAATATAATTTTTTTAAAGAAAATTAATGATATGGAATTGTGGTAGGGTAGATGCTGCTACTCTATTAGATTCCTTAAATATACTTATAGTAAAAACAGTTTTATCTAGTATAAAAATATATATATCAGGATATAAATTTACATATGTAGAAACTACTATTGTTCAAATCCATTGAAAGTAGATATTGCTTGATTGAATTATTGTTATAAAGTTTTCAATTAACATATATAACCTTTTATTTCAGTATCCTAACAGCATCTTTCTGTGTATTTATATCATGTTTTTTTTTTGTTTGTTTTGGTAAGCTGCGACTCGTAGAAATCATATAGATGAGAATTCATATAGAAAAAATAGTTAAGATTTGAATTAGGAGGATCTCGCATAATTTCCCTCATTTAACAATTATTATTGTAGGGCATGTTTCCCTTTATAGATATTTGTCCTGGTCATTAACGGCCGGTGGCCCACGACGGAGCCATACCTAAGGCACGTTACACTGAAAAAAAAGAAGTGTTGTGGACTGATAAAGCCACGTTTTTTGTTAGTGGCACTGGCTGCCAGCGAATGTACAGTCATGCTGGTGACGATTCCACCCTTCCTCAGCACACATGTCCATCTGTAAAACACCCTATCACTATCATGGTCTTGGGTTCTTTTAGTTATGGTGGTGTAGGAGAGTTAGTTACTCTCTGTAGAAACCAGACTATGAATCAGTTTCTCTATTTTGAGCTATTAAATGATGTATTGGAATCGTCCTTTGCAAAAAAAAAAAAAAAAAGTCGTCTTTTTATGCAATATGAGTTCCTTGTCATACAGCCCAAAGTGCACTATCTTGGCTTAAATATGCTTTGTCTCATATTTTGAAGATTGGCCATGATATAGTCCAGTCTTAAACATCATAGAAAACCTATGGTCTGTCGTGAAGAGATGTTTACAGGTTATGGACATCTTTACATTGCCTCTGCTGGAAGCTGCCATCAGGGAGGTTTAGAACAATTGGCCACTTGTTACCCTCCAAACTCTCGTCTTGAGTGTTCCAGAGCTACTGAAAGCATGCAAGAAGACGAAAGGAATTCCAACGAAATGCTGACTATCCCATAAGTATTCTAACTTTTATTTTATAATGTGTTCGGCGCCTTTTTATTTGTGGTTCTAGCTTTCACTTGCGTCGCGTCAATACTTTCCGCGCGAACTGTATATACCAGATGGTTCACTTGCGCCGTACAATACATAAGGAGATGACCAACCATACTTTTCTGAAAGAGCAGTTGCCTAACTCTACGGCGCACTCAGGTTGCGAAACGAAAGTAATTAAAAGTACGTATGATCACTAGATGAAACTTTTTATTTCTTTGGAGTCTATTTCCGTATAATGATCATAGACTGCACTACTAATACTAATTCGTAGAAAGTTAGTTCATTTGTGACGAGATAGCTGGTATTGGAGATGCTTTTATGTGAGGAGAACACAAACGTGCTTATCTATGACGAAATGCGTCCGAAGCTCGGAGGTTATATCAAGAACAATTCCCAATGCAACAATTAGTGTTAGTGCATGCGCTTAGACATATATAAATAAAAAATACAAACAGAATCAAGAAAATTCTTATCTTTTAAGATGTTAATTCTCATTCTCTCTCTCTCTCTCTCTTTCTTCCCCTCCTCTCTGTTGCAAAGCAAAATGAATTCAATATTCAAGTGTCTTCGAAAAAAAAAAAACAGTATCCTTTCTATCTACCTCACTCAAAGGCTGTTAAATAGCATATATACTTTTCTGAAAATGTTGCCCAGCACAACTGGATACCTATTTTATTTTATTCTGTAATCTTGTGGAAAATTATCCCGAAAAACTGTAAACGGGCTTCAAGATTGGGTATGCCGGTTAACATGGAAAATAATATTCGTAAACTTACTTTCAAATTAAATGATAGATTCACACGTTCACAACTTCCCTGCCGTGGAGTTTGAGCAACTACGCATTTCCAACTCGAAAGATACGAAAAGGGTATGCACTGGGAAAATTAAAAAAAGACTAAACACAGGGCCAGCGCTAGCAGTTTTGCCGCCCTGGGCAGTACTTTCACATGCCGCCCCTCTAATCTGCAAACCTTATTTTGACAGAAAACGTTCAAGTGACACGAAAAAGTAAGATGTTCCATTTAAAAACATTTCTGAAATGGAAAAGTAAACAAAAAATTGAACTGCCTTTCTCGAATGCATACGTAATATTTAAACGACTTCATACATGACGCAATATTCATTATGTTCGATTTCGCTGTATATCTGTGATATACAGCAGTTCATACAGAAAATAAAATTTTAAAAAATATATGCTTTAGTCACGACTAAGAATTTTAAGTTTATTTTATATCAAAAGGAGTTTCCAATGGAGTATAAAGATGATATAGTGAATCAGATATTACGGCAAAACTAAGTGATTAGCCTAAGCCTTATAATGTACTAAAACATATTATACACAAATTTAACATCCCTTAATTGAAAGAAACTTTCCTTGCTTTGAGATGAGCAAATTCCTTTATCAGATTCGCGTAGTCCAATATTTCAGCCAATTCTCGTGCTCTATTGATATCATCGCTAGACCACTTAAGCGTTTTCCAAACATGGAAGAACATAAATACGTAATATTTAATAAGCTTAAGTTTCGAGAAACTTCTTTCTCCACTTGCTACTGTTACCGGTAAGGAAGTGCAACAGACATGGGGATGAGTCATGTTCCCTAATTAATTTTAAAGTAGTTTTGGTGAGCTTTTAGGCTTAATTATAGCGGATAATACTGCCAGTTCGTGTTTCAAATCAGTGGGGTTAATATTTTTCGCTTCTTCGTGTGTTAAAATGATGGTAAGTTTAGTGCACTTTTCAGACAAAAGTTCAGGTGGCATATCTTTAATATTACTTATATCATAAAGAAAATCGAAATACTTGCTGTGATGTTTAAGTTGCTCAAACCTTTCTCTTAACGCAATCACGCCTAGAACTTTGTAATAAAAATCGGCCATGTATCTTCTTTGTGGATCTTCAATAGCTTCATCCTCTGCCTCGTACTGAAACTGTACTTGGAGCTTGCACTGTATTACCTATAAATGGATCATCCATATTTAATGCTGATGCCAACTCTATCACATCAACTACAGTAAGAAAGATTGAAACTTTGCACCATTTCTGCTCCTCTCAAAGTACTCAGATATATTGTGAAGAAACCCGACTACCTTCAACACTTGAGAATCAATGTTTTGGAAACTTGCTTACTATGTTTATGTGGAGTAATAAGTCATACCAGATAACGAGTGAGCAAAGAAAAGTAAAGTCACGCAGCTGGTTTGCTATACACAGAGCATCCTGGGCGACCATTCCATCTATTCTACTGTCGTTACTTATTTGAAGTAATTCATCATAAACCTCCCCTATTTGACATCTAAGCGGAGTAACAGGATCAACTCGGCTCTCTCACCTTGGAGTGCTTAATGGTTTTAAAGTGAGACTCCTAATATGTTCCTTTAGTATGGCCAAACGTTGAACTGACATAGGAAAAAACTCATAAACTTTTTAAACTATACAAAAAAAATAAATAAAATAAAATAAAATAAATGAAACGGTCGGCGTACTGAAATGCTGTTGGTGCATCGTTAACGACAAGGTTTAGTGAATAACTACTGCAAGGAACATAGAAGGCTAGGGAATTTATTTCTAAAATTCTCTTCTGAATACCTAAAGATTTGCCTTTCATATTGGGTCCATTGTTATATCCTTGGTCCCTCATGTTTTCGATAGGAAAGTTAATTTCCTGCAGCTGTTTAATTATTACTTTTGTCAGTCCTACACCAGTGGTATCTATTATCGTTACGAAATCAAGAAAGTTTCCGCAATTTTTTACAAGACATTCTCCATTACTATATATAATTCGTACAAAACGAACATTGTCATTTGCTCTGTACCAGAAGTTGAGTAATTTCATTTTGGGCATCTTTCCCTAAGTAATGGTGGTATTTATTTTGTCCTCCCGTGGTTCTTTTAATGTATTCATCCATAAAGCTATTAAACTTTGCAAATAGCCCCACCAGTTCCAGAAAATTACTATTATTCCTTGTGTAAAGTTTATCTGACTACCGTCCGCGTGACGGTACACATTGTCCACCTAAAAACTGTATTATTGCAACTAGTCGTTCTATTACGTTCTTCCAATGTTGTGCTTCGGCATTTAACATTTTCTGATGTTCTGCGTCAATTGTAAGACCACTCTTCAGTGTTATCGAAACTCCATTCATCTTCTTTGCGACTCAAGGTGAATAGGAGACCTATCATGACTAGCTAAAGTTTCAGAAATGTGATACCAATTGTTATAGCTATCAACTGTGAAAGATACTTTACTTGCAGAAAATGCTAATTTGTAACAAAAACAGAAAACAGCATTCTTACTTTCTAAATAAACTAATCATTTTTTGAACACAGTTTCGCCATTACATAATGTGTACTTGTAACCCGTAAACCGACGGTTGAAATTATTCCTGGAAAAGTTGTTAAACTTGGTTAAATGCTCTGGAAGACCTGTTTTGGATAGAGTGATTCTAATAGAATCATTTGTACTACGAGGCCAATTCGCTGGACCTTGATCTAGAACAACATCACTATGTGTGATATTGTGCTCGCTTTTGTGGTGAGATCGTCATTCATTAAATTTCTAGACACGTTGATAAACTTATCCACCGTAACTGAAAATCTTATCTTTGCCGCTGCGAGGAAATATTGAACGAGATACCTGTGACTAGTAGTTTGATAATTGAAAAAGATGGGGAATGTTCTGAATTTCCTGAGTATTTTCCTGAATGTGAGTGAAGTAAGTCCAATTGAACCTCTGATTGGAAAAAGGGAATAAGTACAATTTTTTGCGATTTTAACCTGAGATAGCAGATGTGTTCCTTTAAGATAGTTACATCGTTGAGTAGAAAATAGGAATGTTTGGGCAACTCTATATGACCAATGTAGAAGACAAAATCTCTCGCTGATTAGAGAAAGGGAATAACTACGTTTCTTATTCCCTTCTTCCAGTCACTACAGGACACCATCACAACTGTGAGACTGTGTGTAAGTAGACAACCACCAGAACCCTGTGCTGTCTTCGCCTTCTTTTCACATTGCACAATCTATAGAGAACTTTTTGTCCCAATCAGCTACAGATTTACATGTTTTCAGTGATACAAGTGGTGGTCAAAACTGCAATCATTCAATGGCATGAATGCTTTTCAGCCTGATCGTGTCGTAACGGTTCAGCACTATACAGCAATATTTGCCTGTCAGAGGTCACAGTTTTTACCATGTGATCGAAATTTTGCTGTAATCAAACCATCTCTAAAACGACACAATCGTATTTATTTACCAGCACAGTATAATCACATGATTGCGAATGCAAGAAATACTAATTCTCCATTTCAGGTTTACGAAGTTGTCAATGAAGAAATCTTAGATTCGAAACATGGATGGCAACCGTTTTACAAGAAATCTTCAGGTAGCATTGTGGACAAAACAGTGAAATTCCAAGTAAATAGAGACACTGTTTACAAAGCAGAATCTCCAGGTTATGTGCAAGATCACAAGTTTATCAATGGACTAAGAACTGATATTTTTCGATCACTCAAAAGTAATGTCACAAACGTTCCACTGCCAACGTCAAAGGCATACGATTGGCAAGTCTCTATCAATCAGAAAAAGATCAACGATTCTTCACAAATCATCAAATGCATACCTTACCAATACAAAAAGTTTTATAGGATGATTTGTTCATGGAAAACCACTGACCAAGAAACTGTAGAAGACGAAGATGCACACGGATAGGACCCTATGTAAAGCCATTTTATTGTGACAACGTATTTTGCTCAACTGTCTATTGTATTACTTTTCTTGCTGTACGAATAACATGTGTTGTATAACAACAACAACAAAAAAAAAAAAAAAAAAAAAAACACGAACGGTGACAATAAAAGTGTTAAAAGCCTAACATTCGTGATAGTTCGGATACATATATCCAAGATTAACATACAACATTGTATTCAGCATGTACATTTTCATAGCTTTCTATCATAAACTGCACATTACATACCCTACACACAATTACAATTGCGTCCAACTCTAATTGATTGGAAAAAGGGAATATTTTTTCCGTTTTTAAGCTTATCTAACCAATTGCAGTGCTGCAATACAAGATTCTTCTTCTTGTCTTAGTGTTTGTTAGTTCTTTTGCTACAAGTAATCAATTATACATTTTTTGCAACAAACAGAAACAACGCTTCGGGAAGGTTTTTTTAGCGTTTTTGAAAACTTAGGTCTGATGCACTTATTCCCTTTTTCCAATCAGTGATTCAATTACAATCTCTGGTGAACACAATTTTATTTTTCCATGTGGGCCTGTTACGACGCATTATATTTTGATAGTATTCTTTTCATTTTGAAATTTTGCCGCCCATTAGACTTGCCGCCCTGGGCGGTGGCACGGCTCGACCCCCCCTTGCGCCGGCCCTGACTAAACATATGAGAACATGTCTATCTGGTGTTTTTTGAATTCAAACATTTGGTCAACTCCTACACTGGGAGGAACACGAAACGGTAAACAAGGGGAGTTGTTGGAGACTACAGTGTTGCAGAATTTGGACAAGAATTGGAAAAGGAATAACGCACGCATAGAAACTAAGAATTGATTAGAGAGTCTTGCTTAGTAGTAAAGGAACTATCCAACATGCAGGTGACTGAGCTTCGATTGTCGTCAGTTCAGCGTTTACTGTTTCTCTGTTTATTTCAATATAATTGCACATACAATAAATTGTCTTTATAATTAACAGTAATTTTATACATTTCTAGCTTAGTTGACAAATCTATCAATCAAAATAATACAAATATAAATCTATGGATGAAAAATTCTTTCAAAGGCCCGTTTATAAAATTATGCGGCTACGGGCAAATAATTTTAAGTACTCATAAACTACCTATATAAAAATTGTTGCGAAAGTACCGCAGGATACTGAAACATGAATATTTGGATAGGGCACATACTAGTTCCTAAGTAAATTCTTGATTCGACTACGGTAAGTCCTATAGTTTTAAAGCTATGGACCTTCCAAATTCATTTTTTCATGTTTTCGGCAGCCTATAACTCCGAAAGGAAGCATTTGTGCACCCAGGTTGGTCTATACTTTTTGTCTTATCTTAGTGTTAGGAATCGCCATCCTTGGGATCAGCATGGGGGTATTACTACATGCTTTCAAGGCAAAGAGTACCACAATTACCAGGATATACTATGTCTCACTGCTGTGTGCGTTGCGGGATTCTTTGAACTTCCAGAGTGTGGCATGCTGACAAAAGGTGTCCGCCTCCTGGAAAACAACGTACTCGCTCAATACCCGAATATTGGCAAGACAGATGCCCGACCCTGGGTAGGAAATCCGTCATAGTTCGCGTCTTCTCTTGACCGCACAGAATCTTCATTCCACCTCTTCCCGACCTTTAGTCATTTCCTAGGGGCTAGTAATTCTTCTATGTTATCACGCTGCTTTCTGAGGTGCAGTAATAGATTTTGAACCACTACACCTTACTCCACTTTCGGACCTATAACACAGCAACGGTGTAGAGTTGTGAGCTGTACATTACCACATCGCCTCCATGGGTATGAAGGATTAAACATGAAAAAAATCATCGCACTACGATATGTGAAAGTGGGTCAGGATAAAACTTTCTCGCGTACCTCTCGTTAGCCGGTAAAATTCAAAGAAAGCGGACATGTGCGAATTACTCAGACACTGTTAATTTGCGACCCCCTGTTCATATAGAAGAAAATGTTCCAAAATAATTCTAGAATATCCCTTTGCAAGGAATGCATCGAAATACTAGTCACCCTGTATATAGCCTTTTCCTCCCTCTTTTATGAAATATGCTACTGATGCAAGCAATCCGATCTCAGATTAGAAAGAATTGAATACTTATCTCATTTCAGATATAATAAAAGAAACAAGATGATACCAACTTTTACATTAGTTATCTATCTGTTAGGACTGAATAACGTCTCTAGTTATTGAAGGTGCTACAATTAATTGCAGCTTTTGGCCTGGCACACACTACTATTAGACTACTTGCGGCTACTTTTTTTAAACCAAGGCTAATTCCATTTTCAAGTGGTCACAAAATTTGTTCGCGCTGTTACTCTATAAATATATAATTAAAACATTACGTTTGGCAGGAGCTAGTACCATGTGATACTTGTAATATTCTGTTTAAAGTTAATTTGATGAGTATTTCTTTTATTTTTTATTTTATATTTTTCTTTACTCGGGGAGGAATTGAGTGGGAAGAAATAATATGTCATGCGAATCCCTTGTCGGAAAAGTTTTCAAGGTTAATTTCTTACCGAATATATAGCGAATATAAATATACCAAATATATATATATATATATATATATATATATATATATATATATATATATATATATATTAAGTGTAATAATGAACAGCAAAATGTGCTTCCCATAAAGATAATTAAATTGTTTCAATGTCTGAGGTTCTGAAAATAAAAACAGGGAATAGAACAACTTGGAATCTGATAATTCCTATTACCATATGTTTTGTCTCATATGAAGGTCATTCAAAATACGTACAAACCACCTGAACTGCCCAAGACAAAGAAACTTTTTCTTATTATTTATTTTTATAATCGTACTTATTTTACTAGCTCTGGCGAGCTTTTAATCCCATAACAAAAAACTCAATTGTTATTTATTTATTTATTGGTAAACTAAATATGGAGAAGTGGATATAATGGTAAGAAATTGATAAGTGAATAAGATATCAAAACAAAGTGTTCCAAATGGTGGAAGAATAAAGAATCATACTGAAGAGTATCACTGAAAAAAAGGGACGAAATGATTTTACACACTATAAGACGTAAAAGAATCAGAGTATTAGGTATGGGGGGAATGGGAGAAAGAAAAATTCAGAGAGGGAAATTGACATTGATATGTATCTACCGGATAATACAGGATGTAGGGAAGATCAACTACAAGAAAAATGAGTATTCTAGCTCAGGATACGAAAGAATGGAAAATTGTAGCAAATTAATTATGGGATTGTTGGCTTAAGAAGAAGGCCGGGACGAATGGGCGGATGAAAATTAAAATGGTGTAAGGTACTTGGTAAACAAAAAGATTCAATCACAAAAACAGATCTAGACAACCAGTGTATCAAAAGAAACTGTGAAATAAGTCAGAACTTTTTTGTAAGAGGTAGAAGAGTTCAAAAGATGAGTGTAAAATGTATAATGATAAAATTGATTGGACATGAATTTAGCGTCCTATTCAGCAGCGGTGATCCATGAGACGTGGATCTACAGTTTAACGTCGAATCCGAATCACATGAGCTCCCGCCGGGAATCGAAACCAAGTCTCCTTTGAAGCAATAAAAGAAACTGCTGTTTTCTTTATCAGAAATGTTGTTAGAAAAAAAATGTGATCTAGAACACTGAATTCCATCCGTCCAAGTATTTGGATTTTAAAGGTTTTGTAGTGAACAACGTGTTAATCTTGTCTCTATTTTTTTTTAAAGAAATATAGTAAAAATATAACTTAAATATATCCATACTATGTGTTTTATTTTAATCCGAATCCTCAGGTGAATTTTAGTGGAGAAAGATTTCTATTTTCCCATTTAAAGATAAAGTAAAGATTTCTTACTCTACAGTGTTCTGTTTTTGTTTAAAAGAAATGTTTCTTTGTTCGATTCATTCTGAAACTTTGACAGCAACTAAGAGAAGCAAAAGAGAAATACAATGGAAACATCGAAAGGATTTAGAAAGAACCGATAATAGCAGAAACTTTTAGTTTCTTTTTATTCTTGTTTTTTTCTCAGATTTAGAAGATTTAAAAAAAAAAAAAAAAAAAATTCGTCAAAGTAACCTCTTGTGAAGTGGATGCTGTGTGTTGTGTGAATGGAAGAGTAAAGAAAGAAACAAGTTGGAATTCCTTCATTTTTACTGATACTTAAGCTGAGATTTTATTTTGACGTCATGGAAGAAATGTGCTTCAATTCTTGTGTGCAAAACGGGAAATCCCCGGTAATACAAGGTGTCTAGTTAATGAATTGAAATACACTTGTGTGCACATAAAATACGTTTTAGGAAGCAGGCGATTTTTATGCACCATTGTTATGTGTACCTAGGTATATGTGTCACTGCTAAGACTCTGTGTCACTTATAAGAGTTTACGACACTGCTAAGATTGTGTGTATTACTCATAGGAGTATAGGTCACTGCTAAGACTGTGAGTGTCACTCACAGGATTATGTGACACTCAAAGGAGTAAGCGTTCTAGCTAAGATTGTGTGTCTCACTCATAAGAATAGGTCTCACTTATAGAAGTATGAGTCATTTCTAAACTAGTCTGAATCACTCATAGGAATATGCGTCACTTCTAAGAATATGTCTGTCACTCATAGGAGTATGCGTCACAGCTAATATTATTTGTGTCACTCATAGGAGTATGTGTCACAGCTAAGATTGTTTATGTCAGTCATAGGAGCATGCGTCACTTCTAAGATTATGTTTGTCACTCATAGGAGTATGCGTCACAGCTAAGATTGTTTATGTCTCTCATTGGAGCATGCGTCACTTCTAAGATCGTGTTTGTCACTCATAGGAATATGAATCACTTATAAAAGTACGTGTATCACTCTTTGAAGACAAACCACAACACATAGAATCTTGTAGTTAATAGTGTTTACATCGAGAGTACAAAAAGAAGCAAGTAGTCTGTCCTAATCAAGTCTTCTTGTCAGTAAACAACATACTTTTTAGCTCTACAAATATATATTATTCGGCTTTTTCTAAAATTACACATACGGATTATCTTTATAGCATCTCATTTTATTAAGCTCGTTGTAGTCTATAGAATGGTGTATGTTTCATCTTCTGAGAATATATAAAGCTTAAACAAAAATTAAAATTTTAAGAGTTAATTATAATTTTGCAGCGTGTGATTAAGCATCCTGTGTACTGTTTCTTCCAAATGCATTAATAAAAAGCTTGATGAGGGTACATTTCAGTTTGTGTTTCATAACAATAGATGACATGATTGTCATAAAAAATTAAGCCTGTTTTCTTGATTTTGTCGAAAAATACGCATAATGTTTTACACTTACGTATGTCATTGTGTTCAGCCTAGTGAGATCTATCAATTGTGATATCTTTCATCTTTTGACATTTTCTTGTATTATAGAATTATAATAAACTTTATTTACAAGCCAAAATTTATTTTCAAGAATGTCATGACATGAGAGACAAACACAAAAGTCATAAAACAGGGTCTGGACATTTCAGGCTTCCAAAATATGATATGGTAGCTCAGTGGTATATCGCTTACCTCTGATGCCTGCAATCCCAGATTCGATCCCGGCCAAGTAAATTTGTGGCGAACATCGTTTCCACGGATTCTCTGGAGTATTCCCGTTTCCTTCCACTTTCTCATTCCACCATTTCTTTAATCATAATTTACTTGCCTTAATCATTGTCTCCCTTAGCCTACATCGCGGGACATTAAACTGAAAGATGTCATTTCATTTAAGTTTTTCCGACATATGATATGAGTAACTGTCGAAGTCTTATTGATCGCTAATGTCTGTTTGTCTGTTTGTCTGTCGACTGGTATGAGATCGAAAACAGTAAGAGACAGCTGGAAATGGCTTTCTGGTATGGATATTTTTTATTCCAATAAAGTTTCCTCTCTAAACTGTCTATTCAAACTGGAAGTTGTGGAAATCTACCAGATTGAAATTTGATTATCATTAGCAAAAACGGGTACAAACAAATAGTTTCTGATACTAACCCGTAGACAGGACGTGTCCAATCCCCCTACATTGATATTGATTAGAATCCCGCTATCTGAGTAAATGGATGGTAGGAAGCGTTACTTCCCCGAGCAACTAAATGGTAGACTAGACTGGCTGGGGTGTTTGGCGGAAGTCGGATACGCTAGCTGCTACGTACTCTAAAATCTCTGCAGTATGCCAATAGTAAATTCGCGTTTTAAAAGAAAGTATCGTTTCAGAATATTTCTGCGTCAGTGCTGCATTTACGATTCTGAAAATATGTAATGATTTCCTTCATCCATTACCAAGCCAGATGCAGCTGTGAGGACAGTCACAGTGTATTTTGCTTGTTGTTGAGAGTTTGAGAAAATTATCTACCAATTTAACTATCAGAGGTTAAATTATCTATCACTTTAAAATTATCTACCAATGTAACGACCGTTAGATATTATTACGGAAAAAGGAATGCTGGTATATATCCTCCCTTCTCCTCAAAAATAGTTCCATGAAGTGTCCTTACATGTTGTTTGGAAAAGTAACAACCAACATGGAGTTTTCCTACATTTTGATTTCAAAACGCATAAACTATAATCACGTTAGGTCTAGGTTGTAAATATGTAACAAGATATATTTAAGTAAATTCCGTGATGAGTACAATATTAATATAAGCACTTATGAGAATATGTAAAGAGTTATTTACTGATGTTCATTTTAATTTTCCCGAATAAGAAATTCTGCCAGATAAATTAACATTACGCAGAACCGACGAATGTTAATTACTTTTGTTACTGTACAAGAAACGCAATAACTCAGGGTGTGCTTGCTCTGCTGATCCACAGGTACAAGACATGAATTTTAAACGGAGTAATTGTATTGACAGAAAGGATAGTTAATCTCTCAGGATAAGGTTTACCATTCTGTTGAAGAAACAAAAGCATATGTATGAATGTATGAATGGGGGGGGGATTAATGAGGACGGCAACAACGAGGCTAGATGTCCCCCTCTCGAAGAAACAAAAGCATTCGCAAGATACTGATCGCTGTAATTGTCTAAGACAGTTAAGCAATATAGGGAAAAGTAGTTAATCTGGATAATTATTTGTGTAATAGAACCAAATATTGTTTCGAATATATTTGTTGCTGGTCATGTATAACAAAGATGCTACATTTAATGCCACATGATATTATTATAAAAAGGACAGTAAAAAGTTCCGTGAAGTGTCTTATCGCATTTTGACAATAGTTAATATAACCACATTCAACGCTGAACTTCTTCACATACAATTGAAACACTGATTTTGAGGTTTTAAACAGAACCGGCAGAAGTGTATTTCATATTTGCATAGTTACATTCCCTTAAAGCAGACTTCTAGGATGGAGAATAAGGAGACATCTTCGGAGCGAGATCCAGAAAAGAATATGATTGGGTGATGATAGAAATGCTTTCAACACATGTCTCGGTGAGTTATAATGATGTGGAAATCATTCTTTCGGTCTCGTTTGCCACAATTGCATCGTTCCGCCTCTGCAAAACTGGAATATAGAATTGACCATTGAGAATATGGTCCAGTACATGTGAATTCTTGGTGCATCTCGCGGTCGATACCAAAGGTTTTATCTTCGTATTTGGTTACGACTAAGATTTGGGTCGGACAGATGACACTGTTTGGTACTCTGATGGCTGCATTTTAATATCAAGGTCACAGACAACTTCCTGTGACTCATGAGATTAATTCTCACAAGGAACGGACATGAACGTGTCATCCGAACATCCGAATCAAACCTAGTCCGCTCGATAAATATAACAAAGATATGTTCATGTGCAAAAAATTAGGTGCCGCGGACAATGGAATAAGTCCCTGGGGCCCATTAACCTTATTAGTATAAAGAAAATCGCAGACTCGTAGTGGAATAGCTATTGCATCAACACTGTTCATTGGCAACTCATGATTTATAGTTTATTCTCTTCAGCATGAAACAAGCTTTCCAGAGGTGCTATGTATTGGTATAAAAGCTTTTCCCTCATATCTATTCAATCTATCAATACAAAACTTGGTGGAGTCATTTCTTATCTTCTATACTATTTTGTGAGATACATTTGGATTGCGTGCTTTTACTCGCGGCCACTCCAGAGGGGTCCAAAGTTGATGGGAGGGATTTCTGCAGGAAATTTTCCCGACATTCTCCTAATTTTCCCTGTTCAAGTATGTTATGCGCCCCAATACATAGCACCTCTGAAAAGTTTGTTTCATGCTGAAGAGAATGAATTATAAACCACGACTTTCCAATGAACAGTCTTGGTGCAATAGCTATTTCACTGCGAGTCAACAATTTTCTTTATACTAATAGAGTCAATGGGCCCCCAGAGACTTACTCCCTTGTCCATGGCACCTAATTGTTTGTGCATTAACATGTATTTACTATGTTTATCGAATGGACTAGGTTTGATTCGGATGCCCGGATGACACGTACATGTCCGTTCCTTGTCAGATGCTGTTAAAACTGCGAAAATGCAGCAAAAAAACACTTATATATAATGATCTGGAATCGTAAAGCTATAATCTATATAGATCTCGTTCCAGTTGAAGGCAAAATGCCAAGCTTCACGTAAACTGCCGTTTATTGTCTTATCTCCATTTGCAGGGAGCTGGATTGCTTGTAGCACTAAAACTACAAAAGCAAAAAACTTCGCACATTTCATAGTTAATACTTAAAATGCCGAAGTTTGTATTTCCGGTGAATTAAGAGGCATTGTCAGTAAGCATTACATGATTAATATAATTAAACACTACTGAGTCTTATTAGACGATAATATTAATAAGACCTTCGTCCGCTCGTTATTCCACACAATAACTCTTGTACGAAAGCGAAATTTTGAGGTTTCATTTTTGTAATAGATAGTTGGGGTGATTGTCTCTTTTGAGCATATTAGTTGCAGTTCATCCCTTACCATTTTCACGGTAACAGAAGCTTTCATGATGGCTATCCATATCCTATTTGTGGAAATATATAGGATTCGTGTTTACCTTCTTTATAAAACTTATGAAATATAAATGAAAGTAAATATAGAGGAGAATCAAAGAAACATTCTATCTCCAAGTAGACAGGGTGTCACATAAATATATCCAATATTTTGGGAAGAAATTCTTCACATCAAAATAAAAAAGTTCACACGGACCTGTGGTAGAAGTTGATTAATTTCGCACTTATAGGGTGCCGAAAACGTAAAAATAATAATAATAATTTTAGAGGTCCATAGTTCCACTACTCTAAACCGGTCGTAGTCGGGTTAAGACATCAGTGAGTAACTAATATGTGAACTATCCAAATATCCATCTTTCAGAAACTCTGGTACTTGCACGATCATTTTTAGAGAGACTGTTTGGGAGTGCTTGATCATTCCCCACCTACCTATCTAAAAATTGGTGTGTAAGTACTGGAGCATTCTTAAACATGGATATTTGGATAGTTCACATACAAGTTGCTCAGTGATGTCTTGACCCGACTACGATAAGTCTCATAATAGTGGAGCTATGAACTTTTAAACTACTTGTTTCACGTTTTCGGCACCCTGTAACTCCGAAACTACCCACTTTTGAATACAGGTCCATATGAACTTTTTTTTCTTATTTTGATGTGAGAAACCCGTTCTCAAAACATTGTGACACATTTATGTAATACCCTCGATATGTTGAACAATCTATTTTATGTCAAATAAACTCTCAAAAAGACAATAGCGAAGATCATGCGAAATATACTAGTATGTGTGGCATATGGATAGCCCCCGTTAAAGTCAACTTTATCTGTGAAGATCTTAAAGGACTGACTCCATTAATTATCTCGGCCGAGATATCTCTCTACCTATCTATTGCAAAAAAACAGAATTCAAAACTTCTCTTACATGTATTGGACAAGTGCTGTAGATATCTACCGATGTCCAAAACTTAAGCACGGATGTGGTTTTTCCCACAAATGTACCCGTATTGATGCTTACGACCAAAGAGGAAAGCAATAGCAGAGCCACCTAGTCTGTCCACGAATGGCATATGCGAGTTGAGCAGTAGTTGGTGAGGGAGGTTAGTGCAATTGGTGTTCGTGTGCATGGCGAGAGGCCAATCGGTTACGGCTTCTTTCTACAGGACATCGAAACAGTAAATAAGCGTACATTGGCAGAGTGCCACAAAGACAGCATCTGAATGAATTTAATCGTCGTCGCATTGTCCGGAAATTGGAAGAAGGGTGGACAGTAACCAGTATGGCACCAGAATTGAGAATTCACCACAGCATAGTGTGAACGGTGTGGTCGAGGTACCAGAAATGGTGCTATGCGTATCGGAGGTCGTCGTTCACGACGTATCGCCCCTGGAAAAGACCATTCTTTAGTGTTAAGTGCGAAACAAAGCCGCCGTAGTAGTGCTCAAAAACTAATTACTCAACTTCATGCCATCACAGGGACACATATATCGCACCAAACTGTAACCAGATGATTACGAGCGATATGACTTTATGCTTGTAAGCCAGTAAAACGTATCCTATTAACATTGAATCACAAACTGGCTCGTCTGCGATGGTGTCATGAGCACATCACCTAATCGGAGGAGAATTGGGGTCGAGCCATATTTTCTTATGAAAGCCGTTTTGTCTGTCATCTGATTCTGAACGACGGTACATCTGGAGTGACTCTAGCACTCGGTACCGCCAAGAAAACATTGTAGAAATGAACAACCAGTCGGCGGAATCATGGTCTACGCCGGCATAATGATGTACGGACGTAGTAAGTTGCAGCTGGTAGAAGGAGGGACTGAAATTGGCACCAGATATTGTAATGATGCTCTTTTCCGTCATGTTAGTTTGTTTCCTGGAACTATCGGTCCAGAATTTCGTTTTATGGATGACAATGATCGTCCACATTGTACAGCTGCCGTGGCCACCCTCCTTAAGGAAGAGGACTTTCATCGAAAAGAGTGGCCAACGTATTCCCCTAATCTCAAGCCCAAAGAGCAAGCTTGGGATGCTCTAGGGAGACATTTTGTCGAGCGTATACCTTCACCTAGTACTTTTCTAGACCTCCGATGGATCCTCAAGGAGGAGTGGCAGGTCATGCCACAAGAACTGCTTGGTAATATTGTTTCCAATATGCACGTCGATGTCAGTCGTGTATTGTTGTACGAGGAGCGCATATTCCATACTGATGTTTCTACGTGAATACTCTACTGTACTCTTCTTTGGTGTATTTGGTACATAAGTGTCAACATTGAATATGTCTACTTTTCATATTCACCATGTATTACACTTCATGGACTACTAGACACTCCATTAACACAATGATTATACCTAAGTAATATTAGCTCATGTATTGTATTTCTAACCCCAACTGACACACATACAACCTGATATATTCATTTCTTAGGTCACTTTATACTTCATGCTTAAGTTTTGGACATCAGTGTATGTTATAATTTCTGGAGGATTGATGTAGTTTAGAGTCTTTTTTTCTATACGAAGGCTAAGTGACACTTGAACTTACAGTTTAAGGTGGATTCGGAATCACCGAATGTAATCAAATTTCAAGTCTATCTCACCATAAATCGAATCCGCAACCCAGCGTACCAAAGGGCCGCGATTTTACCACAAGACCAGCAAGAAAGGTGATTTCTCGTTGTGAGCTAAGGACCAGTCCCGCCATCATTTTCTGCTGATTGGAAATAGACTTATCAGTTTAAAAATGATTCCCTATTTGTACGTGCTTCAGGCTCTCTTTGAGTCAACTTGTACGTTCATTTAACTCTGAGTCAACTTCAATGGGGCTCTCAGGAATGTTTTCATTAGAGCCTAGGAATGGTCTTAGGCTGTAGGCAAAGACTTCAGGAGGAGGATTAACAGGATAAGAGATGTAACAAAAGAAGTGTGAAAATTGTAAGTACTTGTTTTGATTAGCTAAATACATACATGAAACGAGGTGAATCTAAGTTCTTTGTGTATGTATTGACTTTCTAGAAGTCATTTAGAAGTGTGTATCAAAAAGTGATATTGTTCGAGGCGTGTTTCCTTATGATTCTCATGAAGTGAAATGAAAGCGATTTAAAGTAGGTTTTCAGTTTGACAAATATAATTTTTCCACTCTGGAGCAAATAGGTGCACCTGGAGGATGTGAAGTGGAAAGTCACCGAGTTCAAGTTAGTTCAAACTTGCTTCAAAAGGGAACTTCGATTTACAAGCTAGTGGATTGCATCCTTGAATCTATTTCAGTTTATTTTATCTTATTTGTTAACGGTGAAAGAACGCTTATTTGAGCTGAAATCGTATTTATAATACAGAAACGTCTCAGGCTGTGAGTAATGGTAATATCCTGATAGACTATACAACTCTGCTCAACAAACGTGTGTAATGGTGGTTGCAGAAACACAGGGGCGCAACGAGAATTACTGATAATAAAGTCAAACGTCTCAGTTATCTTGCTGAGTCCCCAATAGTAAACAGTTATACCAATAGATGGGGTTGTTGTATGTAATGACGTCATTAAATAAATGCCTAAAAAAATGATACGAAATTCAGGGTGGTTGTTGGATAGAGCTTTTAAACTGAGCTGGATTTTAACCTACAATGAAGGTACAGCGGGCTGAAGTCTTGGGCACAACAACTAGTTTAAATAACACAGCCACAAACATAAACTAGAAGTTCTGTGCAGCGGACTCCGATGTAATCATTTCATGTATCTTGTAACACAGAATCCAAATTTCAAAAAGTTAGGATGATTTACCGCGTGTCAATTTTGTTTTATGGGCGAAAAACGTGTGTCGTCTCTATTCAAAATCACTCAAGTTAGAAGGCGCGGCGGGTCAGTAGTAAGCGTTCACCTCCGGTGCTTGGAGTCCCTGGTTCGATCCCAGCTCGCGCCGTGTGGATTTTGTGGTGGACAAACACCGTGCTCGTGGGTTTTCTCGAGGTTCTCCCGTTTCCTCCCACTTTCTTCATTCCACCATTTCACTCATCTTTCATCCTCACCGTCTCCTTTAGCCTAACCGGCATAATCGTGGGACGTAAAACTTAAAGATTTAATTTCATTTCATTTCACTCAAGTTATCCGCAAATAACAAAAACTTGACACGGTGAATTGTCCTGGGGTTTCGAATTTTGGATTCTGTGTAACAAAATACATGGATCCTCCACAGAATTGTCTTTTTATTTGTGTGAGTGTGTCTATGTGTGGTTGTGCAATTCATGAAAATTTAAAAAGTGAGCACTTCAAATGTTTTTGTTCTATGTAAATTTTTGACTGTAGATTTTACGAATTCGTATTTCATAAAGCGTGGAGAATTTAGTAATCGCGCTAAGAAAAGATAATTTACCTTTTAAATAAAATAATAACGAAGGAAAATGACATGGGAAGGAACTAAACTAAGACTTATATTTAAAGGTTTCGTCCCGGCATTTGTCTGGTAGAATTTGGCGATAGAAACTAGTAAACTTCAGTTACAATGAGCGACGAAAGCGTTTTAAGTACAGAAACTTTTGGTTACAAAGTATGAGAACAGCAATCGCTATCCAACGTTCGCACTATACTCACACGTTCTGTAGTTAGAAATATACTCAATATTAATGCAGCATGTTAAAGTGCTTGAAAATTCAATCTTTATTTCAAAATTATAAGGTGAAATGTACAAGATTTGGAAGCATTTGTGTTCCTTAATCATAGTTCCAATCTATACAAAACTACTTTTTCCAGTCAATTGCAAGTGTAAATAAATCTTTAGTTGTATTTTCCTTAATTAGGCTAAACCTAACGTCACCAATGAAATGGGGAAAAAATGAAAGAATTCATGATATAAAATTCATACCGAAAGTAGGGATGCGTACGAGACGAGACGAGGCAGAATTTTCCTGAGAAAATTCAAGTCGAGACACAGCTCTTCCAATAGAAAAATATACACTTTTCAAGTCGAGACATCACTTTTACAGTACATTTTCGAGACGAGACAGCCTCAAATCTTGTCTCGTGCGCATCCCCATTCGAAACGGAAGAACCTTAATAAAATTCACTGACACGATGTTGTCCACCACAAACTTATGTAACCTCTAATCAGACTATTAACTCTTTGCATTAGAGGTAACTATACATTGATATCTAGGGTAGAATTCGGGAAATAGTTGTCTATATGCCCTTAATTCAAAGTAAGTTTTCACACCTGATAAATAATAATAATAATAATAATAATAATAATAATAATAATAATAATAATAATAATAATAATAATAATAATAATAATAATAATAATAATAATAATAAATAAACATACAACTAATATTTCTGTTTGCTATTTCACTGTGACTACTTGTTTTGAAAGAAATGAATTAAATAGATTGATTTTGACAGCAGTTATTTGCTGATTATGCTAGAAATTAAAATATATATATATATTGAAACGAAAACTTCCCCACGTTTAAATTAATATTCGCAGACAACGAAAAATTAAGGTTCGAGCGAGACACGTTTTATGCAATTCAATAATAGATAGACTGGTATAATATGACAAACTTAGCTATGATTAGAACCATTGCTGCCAGACCCTTTGTTTTCGGATTCGCAATATATACTCTAGTTTAGTCGTTCTCAAAGTCGGGTCTGAGGACCCATAGGGGTCCGCGACGCCTAAAAGTTGAAATGTGTTGTAACAAAATCTAACTCACAGCTGCTATGCAAGAAGTATTTTTTCAGTTACTAAAAAGAGGGTATACCTTTACCTGCATAGATTAGCATTAGGAAGCATTCAAACCAAAGCATTAGAAATTATAAATACGTTTGTAAATTTAAATGTTTTCCTACATTACTAAACTTCTGCCCTGTGAGTACGAAGAGTTGTCTAAAAAGGCATTGCAACATTTGATGCCTTTTCCTACCACATACTTGTGTGAGCAGACCTTTCCTGCTCTTTGCAGTATTAAAACCTTCAAGCGAAATCGTCCTAATGTGGAATCGGACCTGAGATTGATGATGACACAACTTATTCCAGATTTCAATGCAGTTATGGAAAAACAGAAAGAATTTCATTCTTCACTTAGTGACTCCACATTGTTTATCAAGTGGATTTCCTTTTAAAAAAATATATTTCTTCAAAGTTACTGTATTTTCATAAACACAAACAAACATTTGCTAAGCAAAACAATATATTCATATAAAAAACTAAATACATGTAGTTTTTTATGTGAATATATTGTTTTGCTCAGCAAATTGTTTGTGTTTAAGTATATACAAAGCAAAGCTTCTACTTATGGAAAATATTACTGTATTTTCAATTGAACTTTTGTTCACTAGGAAACAAAAAAATCATGTATCTTTAGAATAAATTACGTATTGCATTATTTTTCTTGATCTTTTTCTTGTCAGTGGTAATTCTAACTAGTAGCCTATATTTTTTAATACCATGTGACATTTCATTGCAAGAGGGTCCGCAGATCATTTTCTGAATGAACAGGGAGTTCGTGTTATCGGAAAGTTTGAGAACCACTGCTTTAGTTAATAGTGTGGAAGCAAAGGCATCGCTCAAATGACCTCAAATTAGTAGAGAAATTTTTATTAAAACTAGCGTACTGGACGACAAATAGACAATAGCGATGCTCTTCCTCTTTGAAAGAAGCAAGGGATCCAGAAATGACTATGAGAGAGAGAGAGAGAGAGAGAGAGAGAGAGAAACATTAATGAATCTCGAAGATGGGAGAATGAGCGACGCTTCAAGTACGCAGCTACAGTTTTCCAGCCAAAGTCCGAAAACGTGTTGGAAGCTTCAGTTTCGCGTTGGTATCAACGCCGCGCTGTCACTCGTCCTCCGCGATGGAGGAATATGCTGAAACAGACGCTCTCCGAGGGAGGCTCGCGATTCCCTCTCAGGGAGGATTTTTGGAGGCCACAAGCGACGACTGGGAAGAAGTCAGATGCTACGAGAAGGTTTGGGATTTTCCCGACATAGACGGTGAGTTCAGCCCTTATGATAACTCTTCCAATATAGTATCCATCCTGTTTACTTAATTCTTGAAACTTCCCTTCATCAAGAGGAACTCCTAACTTGGTTTCGATTTCTCACAGCGGTCACATAAAACGTCAAAAAAAAAAAAAAAAAAAAAAAAAAAAAAAAACAACTTTGCAACACTATCCGATATGTTTCTTAGTAGTATCTAAGTACTATAACCGCATCAAATCCAAATTTTAAATGTTTTCCGTTATTTTGAAAATATTTCTAAAACTGTGAATCTTCCGTAATCTATGGTAACGTTGTCTCATGACTTTACATATCCTTATAACCACGCTTCTTTTCTTTTCAAAGATTAACAAAGAAAGTTATAGTTCCATGATATCATTTTGATATACACCCAACTTAATGAAACTCCGTGAGAATGATGAGCGTCGAACTGTGATCTACACAACTTTTGTATTTCGACATGCAATTTAGAAATAAATTGTTCAGTTTTGTGTTTAAATATTGAAACTGCAGGAACCAAATACGTGTTACTAGTATGAGAATATTTTCAAAGTTCTGTTCGCGGCTTCCATTACTCTATTACCTCTAGTGAATGGGGTCCTTCGTTCGATCCCAGCTCGCGCCAAGTGGTGGACAAACATGTGTGCATGGGTTTTCTCGGGGTTTTCCCGTTTCCTCCCACTTTCTTCATTTCACCATCTCATTCATTTCTCATCATCACCGTGTCCTTTAGCCTAGCCGGCATAATAGTGGGACGTAAAACTTAAAGACTTGATTTCATTTCATTTTTGATAACAAATATTAATTGTAATTAAAATTTAATCAAATAACATTGGGAGGGATCACGTTGTAATCTGTTCGCTGCAGTGGCGTATTTATGATTGTGTTTGGGGGGGGTTGCTAATTTCATTCCTGGGAATTTAAATATTCTGCAAGATATTTCATTTACGTTAATATAGTAACTAAAATTTCGTGGGGTTTAAGCCCGAAAGCCTCTTCCCTTAAATACATCAATGGTGGTTCACTGGATCAAGAGAAGTAATTCATTAATCTTAAATTTTGTCTGTTGGGAATTCGAATACCGCTTAGGGCAGCGTGTTATATAATATCCTTTCACGTTATTACGAGAATTCATCATTCACCTTTTCTTTAGCGTAATCATGGGAAAAATCTGAAAAGAAAAGAAAATCAAAATAACTTGATCGTAGAGGTTACTTTTTATGTTTAAGAATAATATTATTACCACAATCGTTTCCTATATTTATAATTTAACAGGTGTCATACACAATATTTCTTTAATTTGGTTTTAAAGTACCCAGTTTATTTTTATCTTCCGATATATTTTTATCTTCCGATATATATATATATATATATATATATATATATATATATATATATATATATATATATATATATATATATATATATATATATATATATATATATAAGTGACTACGTTTATGACTTCATACCTATTGAACCATCCGACCAATCTCGGTCAAATTTTCAACATAGATGAAGTTCGAGCCTGAGGTGTTTTTTATCATTCTACTTTGACAGTGTAATTTAGAGGAAGGGGGAGGAAGGGGGAGGATATTTAAAAATAATCAATATTAGTGCTGAATCCATAGTTTTCGACGTCGCTCAGACAAACAGTGACACTTCCTATGCAATCTAAATCAAAATTTAGCCCTTTGTATTAAGAATAAAACTTATTCTCCCCGTGCGAAGAATGGATATTCTGCTAGTATATTATAATTATCATTACTATTTTAATTCACATACCTTATAAAGTGTATTTGAATCTCAGAATTCTCACTTCATAAGAATTTTTAAAATAATAAAAATTCTGAAACGTAAAAAATTACAAAATTGAGAATACTAATAAAACAAAAATTAAATTAAATCAAGTATTAAACTTACCTAAGGAGATGAACATGTCATAATATCGAACTCAGGCTCTATTCTGTATCAGATTTATTTCTATTTGTTCGTATCAATTGTACTGTATTATTATTATTATCACGTAACAAGACTATTTATATCTTGGACATTGTTTGCTCACGAGGCAAGAAATAAGACATTTTTCCATTCGTTTCGTAAATTTTGTTGAAGTCTCGTTATTGCCTGTAGACTCGAAAAGCTTTTATCGTCTTGTCTCGAAATTTTTTCTCCTCGTGTTTTAAAATTTCTTAACAGTGTTTTCTTAATTTCACCTACATGTTATCAGAATCCTTTCGCGTCAAGAGAGCTCCAGGAAGAGTATGACATAACAATCTTTAAATTATATTTATTTTTGAATCATATTGTGCAATGAATTGCATATCTTTAAAAGTTGATGAACAGTGTTTTCAATGGGTTCTTAGAATTACTTTATCAATTGATAGTTTATGGTTGCGCGTAGCGTAGTCGCTAACCCTTTCGTCTTTGGTACGAGCAGTTCTGGATTCGATTTCCGGTGTGAACATGCGCTCGAAAAAGTGTAAAAACTTTTTCAGGCTAGGCATCTTGAGTGAGGTTTTCCTCATTTACAGGCAAACGCCGAGATGGGCAAATACCTAATATACAAGCCCCAGGCAGCTTCCTTCTTTCCCTTTCCTCGGATAGTGTGATCGCCGAGTAACGTCATCCCTCATACATGACGGGCCAACATGGCTTTAAATGTCGAAAGCTTAGAAATCTAATTCCTAATCAATTTATCATTCTTATGCTATCAATGATGTAACACTAAAAGAGTGTTTCAAATCAAAGACGTGAATGAAAATGATGGCCACGAGACTCTTTGATATTTGTCGTCTCCTCTAGGATTTAAGAGATGCGTGCTTCTCATCCCTTGAACAAAACTCGTAGTAAATAAATCTGTTAATACGGTATATAACTTGGAACAAACAATTAATGCTGCTTTGTCTTGTTAGAACAGAGCATTCGGAATTTAAACGTGTTTACCTCCGTACAAGCTCCGTGCGCTCATATTTTTATCTTCAACATTAAAGGTTTCAATGATACTCGCAGGTTTAATATGAATTATTTGTTGATTATCTTCGTATGATATTTTCTTTTTTATATCTGTTATAAGAGAATATTTAATCCTGAAAATCTTAGCGTACGCCACTACCTTTGAGTACTTTTCAAAATGAAAAATGAAGTGAAATCTTAGTTTTACGTCCCACGGTAATGCCGGTTAGGCTAAAGGATACGGTGATGATGAGAAATGAATGAAATGGTGGAATGAAATAATGGGAGGAAACGGGAGAACCCCGAGAAAACCCACGAGCACGGTGTTTGTCCACTTGGTGCGAGCTGGGATTGAACCAGGGACTCCAAGTACCGGAGGTGAACGCTCTACCACTGAGCCACCGCGCCCCCTCTGAGTACTTTTCAGTCATAATGTATGGTCAAAGATTAAAAACAAACTGGTATTTAAATTGTTCTAAACAACAAAAAAGTAGCAACGAAATAGTTTATTTGAGATAATTCGAGTTTGATTTTTGTTTTTGAATCTGGAGAGCAGTGGCGGCTAATGTTAGTGTTGCAGCGTTGCGCAACGACCAAAGTATTTCTAGAAAAAAATATTATTAGCAATAGTAATAAAGAACAGAAAAAAATACTTTCTGATACTCCCATATATACTTTAAATAACATATTTTTTTTTACTTCTGTAACTGTCCGTTTCGTTAATCCGCTTTAAAAAGCGAAAAATAATCCGTCACAGAGTCTCTAATTTATATTGTGTTGCAGCTAGCATGCAACGACCAGATTCCTTCAGCGCGGGAATTGGAGCAAATGTTAAGTCTCCTTTCCCCTATCTCAGAAGTTAAAGGGTCTAGTCGTTGCAGTGCTTCTGCAACACAGCACGGCTTTTAGTGAATGAGAAGGTTTTTCGCGCTAAATAAGCTTTCTGAATTTTATTTCACTAGCAATTAACAAATGAAATTTGTTTTTATGCATTCATATTTTTAAATTACGGTACTTATACTGAAGCAAATCAATATAATGACAATTAAAAAAAAAAGTGATAGCAGAATTACAAATTATGAAAGAAAATATTTAGTAGAGCAGAAATCAAATGAAAGTAGATCCGCATTTACAAGTTAATTCTTAGCTTATATAGATAACGAAAATTTCTTCTACAGTAATTTGTGAACCAAATATTAATAAGTCAATATGCAGAATCCCCCCCCCCCTCTGTGGATAGTATTTTAGTATATACATATTTCTTTTATAAAATAAGTATATTTTATACTCTTGATAAAACTTTATGGTGGGGAACGCCACATTGAATTTGGGAGTAGTTAGGAATGCTCAGAGGCGTAGCCACGAGGGGGATCCACCGGGTCCGGACCTCCCAAAAATTTCGAAACTTGACTAACATTTGTAGACTTTCCTAACGAACTATACTTGTTTAACAAAGAAATGATTGATGTACGCTAAATATTTTATTTTACGCCTCATCATGTACTCTTTCTTTTCTTATAGAAATAATCGTTCTATCATTTTTTCTAAAAATATAGGTGACAGTAATTAAGAATTACTTATCTTTTCGGGTACAGTATAAGACAGGTTCGTACAGACGTATTGGACCTTCCTCAAATACTTTGAACCCCTCCCAGCTAACATGTTGTTCCTATATCTGGCGGGTTTCAAGGTTGCTTTCCAGAACGTTGATAAACATTGTTTCGCCTCATGTGGAAGTATAGTGTTCATCGTGCATTGCGTAACAACCAAGACGGATGATTTGGAATGTAGTTATTTTCTTTTACGCACACGCGCGCGCGCGCGCGTGTGTGTTGACATATGAATAGGGTTGCCAACTCTGTAAAATAACCTCAAAATTCTCTATGATATAGGTCTCAGCGTTAAGTATCTCTGTTCAGACCTATCCATGGAAAGGAAATGTACTATCGTGAACAAAAGTGTATTAACACATATATTCTGTATGTCCTTAGAACATTCACTAATAAGCTTAATAGATACATTGTGCTATAAATGAGAAACTAAAATTGATCAATTGGCATTGATCAATTTATTGTATTTACCAGTAACTACCATTTCTTTAAAATTATCGAAACAGATGAACAAAAATATAATAATCTTTACGTAACAATTTTGGATTTGGAAAATGAAATTCACTCTTTAAACATATAGTCTCTACTTCAACTATGGGAAATTGCTTTAAGAAGTCATTTTCCACTCTTAATAAATGTATAAAATTCCTTGAAAGTAAATTTCAAATTTTTCCTGATACAGTCCCTGTCATCTCTCTAAAATTTTCTAAACAGGTGAACAAAATATATTAATCGTTGATAGATAGTGAAAGGTAACAGTTTTGAGCATACAGAATGACAGCTACTTTTCAATATCTATACTTCGAACTAGATACAAATTTGAAAAAAAAAAAAAAGCCAGTTATAAAGGGGCTGGTGAGAAGTTTGTACCGGCTTTAATCAAAATAACAGCAATTTTTCCGGCCAGGCCAATGAAAAGCCGGCCAGTTGACAGCCCTATGTATGAACATGTAATATTCGCAATTCATATACCAGTAACTCTTTTTGTATCAGTTGTTTTGGTTATTAGTTATTAGATTTAATTTTATTGTGTGTGCTTTAATTCTGTACATAACCTACAAATTCTGAATGAATTGCATACCATGACTTCTGTAAATAACTTACAAAAAAATTACCCAACTTTCAACTGAGAAAAATCTACAATTAAGGCTTAGACAAAACAAGCAAAGTGCAATTCAGGAGAGTGTTCGAAAAAAAAAAACGGTTTAAATTTACAGGACATCTTATGGCAGTAATGTTGTATGCACTAGATACATTTCCACAATTTTGGCATGGGAGACCCGGGTTCGATTCCCGGCGGGAGCTCATGTGGTTCGGATTCCACGTTAATCAGTAGGTCCACGTCTCATATAGCCTCGCTGCTGAAAGGGACGCTAAACCAAAATCAACTCAACTCAACATTTCCACAATTTATTTTAAATTTCCCTAGATGAATTGTGAATAAAGCGTGTTCAATGTACATTTTTTTTTATAACATTAACCTCTGCTACGAACTCTCTTCAGTCTACACTCAAGAGGAATTCGGATCACTGTATAAATAGAATGAATTGTTCACAATAATCTAGAAAAAATATTTAGTGAATCTACAAAGCTTCTAAAATTAATATTAACTGTACCTATGGCATCAGTAAAAGAAGAAAAGTTTTTTTCTTTTTTTCACATCAAAAAGAATTGACACTTTCAAGAAATTGAATGTCCCAAGAAAGGTTATCACCATTGGTTATGCTTTCCATCGAAAAAGACCTGACAATAAGAATACTCGAGTTCAACCAGCATGTATTAGGCAGATTTGCTCCAATCAAAGAGAGAAGAATGAACTTACTAATTAAGAGGTGATTAATCGGATTAAATGTTCTGCATTTTTTTATTTTTTAAAAACAGAATTTTATTTAATTTAACATGTTACATAGCATTTGCATCTAAATTTATGCTGATTAGTCAGTGAGACCATTTTATATCTTCTGTCTCCGATCGTTCGTACTGCAACACCCGAAACCAGAACCCACCGGCCGCCACTGCTGGAGAGTACGTACATATGCAAAATATATCAGTTTTCATTTCCGATTCAGGTCAAATAAACCACTTTTGAACCATTTATTTTACTTTACGGAAGTTTCCCCTTCTTACGGTAAATTTACCAGTAACAGAAGCGTAAAGAAGTGCGCGTGTCACAGTTAAGAAAAGATACAACCTGTTAGTTAGCAGTGTAGCATAAATAATGATTTCTTTCAGAAAAATAAAAGTTGTTAATTATTATTGGAAACAATCTACATATTCTCATGATTTATGCACCAAGGCTAAGTGAGAAGAAAATTAGACGAATGATAATGGTGGAATAATGAAATGGCAGGAAGCAGAGAATTCAGAAGAAATCTACCCACAATTTGGTTGTCCACCGCAAATCCCATTTGGAGGGAGAAGTTAGTTTTTCCGTTTCTCTTGTAAAGTACACTTAAAACTATACGCATAAGTGTGTTACTTTGTTTACCTTTATGTAATCTATTCAGTGATGCATTTCTCATATTTCAGCGATATATTGCTTAAACAGCACTTAAATTTAAAGATTTAGTCATACATTTTAGGTTATATCTTATTAGACCTAATTACACTAGTATGTATTTGCTCGTGTTAGTGCCATAATGAAGAACTTGAGAAAAAGTGAATCAGTCTTGCGTCCCATAGTGATGTCGCCTAGGCTAAAGGAGACGGTGATGATGAGAAACGAATGCAGTAGTGGAAGGGGAAGAAATGAGAGAACCCCGAGGAATTCCAATCACACGGTGTTTGTCCACCACGAAGTTCAGATGGCGCGAGCTGTGATCCAACCAAGGACTCCATAAACCAGAGTGAACGCTCTACCACTGAACCAACGCGGCGTCGAAGAACTTTAAAGTGTGTATATGGGTATATAGAATTATATGAAAGTATATTTTAGAACTAGTTTCTCCTTAGTATCTGGTATTCTTCTTGTACAGCATAAAGCTTCAGGCTTGAAAAGAATTTCTTTTCAATTCATTTTCTCTAAAACGTCGATAAGCTTTTCCACTCACGCAAACCATTTTGTACGGTTCAAGAACCTATATCGGTCAGTATGTGTTTGATCTTCGGACATCCCACTTCTAAACGCTAATAACATTGAAGAATTTACAAGATAATTCAGATTTTAAATATCTACGCGTATTGATAACTATGTATTCCTTCTTAGCTATAGTCAGGGGCGCACCGACGAGTGGTCCACCGGATCTGGATCCCCCAAAACTTCCTAACTCAACATATATTTCCAAACTTTCTCAATAAAATTATAATTGTATAACAAGGAAATGATTTATGTAGCATGAAAATTTCATCTTACACTTCATCTTTAACCTCTCTCTTATATATATATATATATATAGAGGTGAACGGCATTCACCAGGTTATGGCATATGCTGATGATGTAAATTTAATAGGGGATGATAGGAGAACAGTAGAAATAAATGCAGAGATATTATTAAACGCTTGCAGGGACATGGGTTTAGAAGTAAATGCAGAGAAAACTAAATACATGGAAGTGCGTCGGGACCGTAATACGGCAAATTGTGGAGGCGTTAAAATATTAAATAATGCTTTTGATGAAGTGGATACTTTCAAATATTTAGGATCAATATTAACAGACGAAAATCATATTCACGAAGAAATTAAATGTCGACTAAAAGCAGGGAATTCGTGTTACTATTCGGTTCAAAATCTCTTGTCGTCGCGAATTCTGTCGAGGAATTTGAAGCTTAAAATATATAAAACGATAATCATGCCTGTTGTTCTGTATGGTTGCGAAACATGGTCGCTTACTCTGAGGGAAGAACATAGACTGAAAGTATTTGAGAACAGGATCCTGAGAAGAATATTCGGACCCAAGAGGAACGAGAATGGGGAATGGTGGAAGCTTCATAACGAGGAACTACATAGTTTATACGGTTTACCCAACATTGTTAGGGTCGTCAAGTCTAGGAGGCTTAGGTGGGCAGGTCATGTAGCTAGAATGGAAGAAAGTAGAAACGCTTTCAAAGTCTTGACTGGTAGACCCATAGGAAAACGACCATTAGGAAGACCTAGGCGCAGATGGAAGGATAATATTAAGATGGATCTCGCAGAGATAGGAATACAAAGTAGAAACTCGATCCAATTAGCTAAGGATAGAAGTCAGTGGAGAGCTTTTGTGAACGTGGCACTGAACCTCCGGGTTTCATAGGCCATAGAGTTATATATATATATATATATATATATATATATATATATATATATATATATATATATATATATACAGATGGTGATCAGAAAAATGGAAACACCTGAACGAAATTGCATCTTACCAGATTAATATGGTGCCGGGCCACCTTTCGCCTTCAGAACAGCCTTGATGGGGCGTGGGATGGAGGCATAGAGGTCGTGAATGGTAGCAAGTGGAATTTTACATCATTCCTCGTGCAGGGCATCGGCCAGTTCTGTGAGAGAGGATGAAGGTGGAAATCGTCGCCGGAGTCGTGTTTCCAAGACGGACTACAGATGTTCAATTATGTTGAGATCTGGGGATTGGGCGGGCCAGGGGAGGTGCTGAACTTCATCCCGATGTTCCTCAAACCACGATGCAACAACGCCAGCTGTGTGAATGGGTGCATTATCATCCTGGAAGATGGCGTCATTGTCCGGGAACAACATCCGGACCATAGGATGCGAGTGTCCTAAAATTGCGACATAATCGTTGGCAGTGATTCGTCCGCTAAGTGTGACCACAGGACCCAATGAAAACCATGATATGGCGACCCACAGCATCACCGAGCCGCCGCCATGTTTCACGGTTGGGTAGAGACACTGCTGATCATAAGCTTCTTTGGGCGTACTCCACACATAAACACGGCCCGTGGTTGGGAATAGGGTGAAGGATGACTCATCCGATCAAATCACACGTTTCCATTCCTCAACAGTCCAAGTTGCATGATCGCGGCACCATTTGCGGCGTGCGAAAGCGTTATGGTCCCTGATGAGCGGTTTGGCCCGTGCAACACGACCCCGTAAGTTATGTCATGTAATTCGCGGCGGACTGTGATTGTCGCAACAGGTTGGGGGAGGTGCTGATTGAGTTCCTCCGTCACTTGCTCCGCAGTGGCACGACGGTTCTGCGTGACAATGCGCTTTAATAACCGGCGTGACCTATCACTCATGATTTTCTTCCGCCCACTGTTCTGCTTCCCCGATGTGGTTTTCCCGTGTGTTGTGTAGGCCGTCATCACCTTCGACACTGTCCCACGGGACACACCTAACACAGTAGCCACTGCCGTCACACTCACTCCACATAACCGCGCACGAACAATTTGCCCTCTTTGAAACTCTGAGAGGTCTCCTTTTTAAACTACCTCCGTCTGCTACAGCCACTGGACACTGCTCTTCCACTGCGCCTGACGTAGTATGGAGACCGACCTAACACACCACCACCAGCGGTCCGGCGCTGCGGGCGCCACGACACCACTGCCAACCCATACATCTGACGTGTTGCCAATTACAGGTGTTCTCATTTTTCTGATCACCATCTGTATATCTGATTCTATGATTTTTTCTGAAACTATACCTGAAAGTGTTTTACAATTAATTACACGACTCTTCGAGCTATACTCGTCTCTTCGAGCGCAGAATAATATTCATACAACACCACACACACATATTGGCTTGTAGCATCATGGAACCTGCCCCTACCCACGCCCCCGCCCCAAGCTAGGACCCCTCTTAACAAAAATGTCTGTGTGCGCTCGTAACTACAGTATTTGGAAATAATTTCTTTGCCTATTTAAGCAAAACAAGAAAATAAATATTATTTCTGCTACGGTGACCTAAACCAAGTCAAGGGTAATGAATTATGGTTTGGGAAGTTAGAAACAATAGTAATAAGAAGTTATATGCATGCCTCGTATTACGCAATTAACAGATCACCTAGTCACAGACAGGTTTGAATGAACTCCAATGTTAAAGAGTTTCTTCATGGTAAGAATAGACTCATAATGTCTGGTATCTTTGTTTTTCTATCACTCTTCCATTTCTAATCGTTAGCTTACCGAGTATGAATATCTCAGATGTCATTCTCCTGTCTGAGGTATCTGGAGATTTCGTGTTCGAATTCTGACGCCGTTAATCCTGATTCAACCTTTTCAATCACAGGGTCAATTTTTCCTCAATATCGCTTACTTTTCATTCTTGTTTTGAACGTAAAAGTTTCATTTGCTTATATCTGGAGCTGCATTAATTTTGTCGATGACACACATATAGAAATAAAAATAAACATTAACGCTTTATGTTGCTTGGTTAAATTGGAAAATGAAACTAAAATCTTTAAGTCTTACGTCCCATGATTATGTCGGCTAGGATAAAGGAGACTGTGATGATGACAAATGAACGAAATAGTAGAAGTAAGCAAGTGGAAGGAAACGGGAGAACCGCGAGAACCCCCCATACAGTGTTTTTTCCACCTCAAAGCTCACTTGACGCGAACTGGTATCGAACCAAGGACGTTATGCACCAGAGGTAAACGTTCTACCTTTGAGCCACCGCGGCCCCACGGGTTAAATTGGAGTTTGGCGTCTCTTTGAGCACTGTGGTTATATGAAACGTGGATCTATAGCATAACGTAGGATGCGAATCCTATGAGTTCCCATTGGAAATCAAACCCAGGTCTCCCTCGCCGGAGACGACCCCTCTAACCATATAGCAAAAGCGGGAGCTCATTAATGCTTTAAGAAAGGTGAAGCATAACTGGTCTTGAAATTCGAATCTAAAAGCGTCCAACTTGTTATTCAAGTTTTTATCATAACATATGAATTTTTTATCACAACATCTTCAAATTTGATAGTTATATTGCAAAAAGTGTAGAAGAATGGGACAAATAATGCTTTTTTTTACAGAATGTTTCATGCTCCGTTATTTTCTTTTCCAGGCTTTACTTAGTTTTGTATGCAACACAAATTGCGTTGATGTTCTTTGGGTGGTGGGAAAATAGGAGAAACTTTTTCACTCCTTGCTTTCTAAACTTATTCTTGAACGTTTTCCATTCTAACTCCTTTGTAACCAATTTCGTGAAGCTTATTGAGATATAAAATTTTCAACACGCCTTTTCTGACCCTTGACTACGCATGCTCTGAAACACGTATACAACTTTTCTTTCTTTTCTCTAACAGAAAAATACTTAACGGGACGTTCTCCTTTGTCATTATTTATTCATGACACTTCAAGTCGTCGTGCATCTTTTGTGATTTTAAAAGCAATCGTGTAAGAAAAAGGCACAGTTCATGGTCGTATACTAAAATGTACACTACAAATATTTACATCGCTGTCTTCTGAAACTACGAGGCAATGTGGTAATTGAAGGCGAGAATTTTCCAGATACTGTTGGTATGTTTCCCCGGAATTGCTGGTCTTTCTATAATGTAAACTAGGTACACTTCTGATCACAAAAACCTAGACTGCCTTCCAAAGACTAAGCTCGAAAAATTCAACCTAGGGATCCTTACGTCCCTGAGATTTGTGCTTACAGTAAAATACTGTAATGTTTTTCCTGCATTCTGACAGATAACAACAGTGTTAAAAGAGCAATAGACCATTTTCACATTCCGGCCGAGTAAATAATAATTGGCGTATAGAATACAATCGTAACAGTTTACAAAAAGAAATATATATGACATTCATCAGTATTTATTTTCCTTAACCCTCCATTTCTCCTACGCTAAGGCGTTAAATCATCATCGGACGTTAAACTGAGTTTTTCATTTTCCCTCAAAGTACGTAAGCATGTGTGTGGTGGATACCACGGCGGACAGCGGAGGGTAATTATGTGTTTTTTGTTTTCTACAGCAAGATTTTGGGGATGGCATTCCTTCCCCCTTGGGGATACACTCATAAAATGCATATCGACGGAAAGCTTCATCCTTCAGAAATACAATGATACTAAAATTATCTTCCTAGCTTAGTTAGAGTCTGAGTTATTGAGGTTTAAATTGAGACACATTAAGGAGCGACCAAAATGTGACTATTTCACACCATTAGGCGGATCAATGGCTGTAACTCTGTAACGATGCATTTCCCGACATGTGATCATATCAACTTTTTTGCTTGTCTACCGATAAGGAATCCACCCCTGAAATTTAGCCTTAACTTTTCGTTGCACCCTATATATATATCTATATATCTATATCTATCTATCTATCTATCTATCTATCTATCTATCTATCTATCTATCTATCTATCTATCTATCTATCTATCTATCTATCTATCTATGTATATATATATATATATATATATATATATATATATATATATATATATATATATATATATATATATATATATATATATATATATATATATATGTGTGTGTGTGTGTGTGTGTGTGTGTGTGTATGGGTGTGTGAGAGAGAGAGAGAGAAAGAGAGGTAAGTGAAATAGAAATAGAGTGAGGAAAGAAGAAGAAGAGAAATGGGTTAAAAGCATCGAAGTAAAAATCGATCACCAAAACAAGGATAAGAATCTTGCAATATTTGGAAACTCTTCTCTTTGATAACAATTCATACAAAAGCAAGTGACCCACTTAAAAAAAAAAAAAAAAAAAATCTTGCATTGGAAGGGAATTTGTAGCCATTTCTTTACAAAAAGCAGAGATAAGACTAGTTTTCAACAGAACGACTCAGTTTGAAGAATAAAAGAGATTTTTCAGAAAGAAAGCTACGGTGTTTGTGGCATCTGAAAACAAAGAATTTCCATGAGTGGATGTTGAGTACAATGGCGATCGAATGCAATTGTGGTAATGATTCCTTTCCGCGTTGTTGACATTGCATTCAGCAATTGTCTCTATCTTCTCTATTCCATTATCCTTAGAAATTTATTTTTATCTCTCTTCACGTTTAGTACCAATGACGTAACGATAGAATGTCCATCTCGTGTTGAGAACACTGAATACAATTTTCTCCTGATTCTGATTCAACCTGAACAAAATAATAATAATAATAATAATAGAATGATATATTATGAAAATAGCCTTAGTTATTTCCTTATAATAGATAAAGAATAGATACAACTACGAATCTATTAAACTTAGATCTAATTTGAGACCATTATTTATTCGTAACTAATATGAGGAGGCAAGGTAGCTCAGCGGTAGAACGCTTACCCATGGTGCATGGGTTCCCTGGTTCGATCCAAAGTAAGCATTGGAACTAATCACAGTATACAGGATTCTTCTTAATTCCTCTGCAAGAATGGATGCAGATCGAGTGAGTAGCCACAAAGGTTGCGTCCCGTTGGTGAGAAAAGAATTTCGCTTTATTTCAAACCAAACTACTTTGCTGACATACTGTGCAAGCCCACGAAGTGCATCTTCGGGATTTTCGGTCCTAATATATAATTGGAGAATGCGAGAAGCAGTAGTCAACCATTGGGACATGACAATTGGTTCAGGCTTTTTCTTGAAGTCTGACGGACACAAACCTTCTGAAACGGCTCGACAAATGTCCAAACGGTATTGCTGGTTGTTACTGGACTGCGTACAAAATTACAATGTTTCCGACTTCTTATAAAACAACGCTCTAAGTATTATTATTGATGTGTACAACGTTCTAGATAAATGTATATATTCTATTATTGCACAGCCGATTTCAAAATAACTAGGTATTAGAGCACTTAATTAAAATTTTCTTGATAATATAAACTGACCTAAAAGAAATTGTTCACGATATACGTGAAACAAGATGCAATGTAAGGTTGATAACATATTTTTCATGCTATATACTAGGGATGGCCACATTTTCCGGAAAAACGGAAAACGGAAAATATTTTTCCGGAAACCGGAAAATTGAAAACGGAAAACGGAAAATTTTCCGGAAAATCGGAAAACGGAAAATTTTCCGGAAAATCGGAAGGCGGAAAATTTTCCGGAAAATCGGAAACGGAAAATTTTCCGGAAAAACGGAAACGGAAAATTTTGCGGAAAATCGGAAACGGAAAATTTTCCGGAAAATCGGAAGGCGGAAAATTTTCCGGAAAAACGGAAACGGAAAATTTTCCGGAAAAACGAAAACGGAAAATTTTCCCGAAAATCGGAAACGGAAAATTTTCCGGAAAATCGGAAACGGAAAATTTTCCGGAAAATCGGAAGGCGGAAAATTTTCCGGAAAAACGGAAACGGAAATTTTTTCGGAAAAACGGAAACGGAAATTTTCCGGAAGACGGAAAATTTTCCGGAAAATGAAAATGTTCACTTGGAATAGTGACTGGTCGTCTTACATTAAGAAATAGAACGAAAAATGCTACGCGAAAACAACCTGTAAATGAGGCAATGCTCTTCACCATCTAGTGCTAAAGAAACGCAACTCAAACTTAACACTGGACAGGAGAGAAAAGGTCGAGAAATCAGCGACGAAACATTCCTTCCTCCTACATCTATTTGTACACTTTCTTAATCATGTACTTTTTTTTGTTTGCGTGAGGGCTTGCAGATCATTCGTTTGCACCGGGAAATTCCCATCATGCGTGTGTTTCGGGGAATCCCCGATTATGCGTGTACCTGAGGGCAGAACTCTGGCAGTAGAGCTGGCAGTGTGTTATTAATACAACTGGTATGTTTATATTCCAACCATTTCTTCATTGCTTATCGTGATCACGGTGATCTGTCAAGGTCACAGATCCTGGGGGGCCGGGAGCAGCCCCCTCAAAGTTCATGTGGACCCCGCATTCTATTTATAAATATACAATATTTTGCACAATTTGAATTCAGTTTGTCTTAAAACCCTCATATATACCTTCTGCATCTGAATGGATCCCCAAAGTTACAGAGAAATTGGCACCCTAGATTGATTCTATAGAATCCACACGCAGTAGTATTGGCGGGAGTACACTACGTATTCCAACTGAGCTCAGGCGTTAGAACATCGGATTAACATTCAGAAGGCCGATGTTCGATTCGAGCATCCTATCGTCCCGATGTTTTTTTTTCTGTAAGTTTATTACTCAGTTACATCCGACCTGTGCCATAGACTTTTTAACCCTAAGATAAATTCAATTCTACTGATGTAATTCAATTTTACACTTTACCCTAGTGTTACCATCTTGCAACTATAAGCGTCACAAATTCCAAATACCGGTACTATTGAGATAAATACCATAGTATGTAGCACTACTTGAAACTAGCGCCAGCTATTCATATAATGATCTATTCCACATAATTCTCTTCGTAACTTTTTCCGCTACTTTCTCTTAAACTGAAGGACGATTCCACCTAGTTATCGATACATCAATTCAGTTCTCAATGCTGACTTATTATCTATGATTCTGTATGCATTTGAAAGTTTTACTTATTATTAGAGCAACCCAAAAGCATACAAAAGCATAAAAAGCATAATAGCTATTTACACATATGGTTGGTACCTTGAACACGGTTGTGGCTGTCTAAGGGTCCAGAAGAAACTAATTTTAAAAGCATAATTTTAGAAAATAAAGCATAAAACATAATTTAAAAGATATAGCACAATTCTTTAAAACATCTCTTTAACTTCAAGTTTAACATATTGTATTAATATTTTTAAGAAACAATATTTACAGTGCAAAATCATTGAGAACATAACAATGCAACAATGAAAAGCTTATTTTTATTTTTGTAAACTTTTTGGTCTAATCTTTTGACGTGGAGAAAAGAATAAAGGACAAAAAGAAGAAAACTTCCACCAACAATGAATAGTACACAAGAACTCCACACTATAATGTTATGTGTACCTCTTGAAGTTGAGCACTTTCTGTACTTATTGGTGGCATCTTTTACTTTCCCTTTCTGTATATATGCACCTCTAAGGCGCACACAAGTGATTAAAAAAAAAAAAAAACTGACTCGAGTAAAGCCTCTCTTTACAGTGCATTAGGTAGAAAGTTCATTAAATATGAAAGAAACTGGTTGCATAAAATATTAATAAATAGATCAAGATATTTAGAATATTTAATGTATAGTAAATATTATACGTTATACACGATTGATGTAAAACAATGATTGAAATTAATAATAAAGCATAATAAAGCATAATTTGAAAAAAAAATAAAGCATAATATGGGTTGCTCTACTTATTATTCTACATTCATGTTTTGTTACTAAATTGTGAACTCCTAATGCAATCAAAGTGTTTTATTATTATTATTATTATTATTATTATTATTATTATTATTATTTCATAAACGTAGATGATAATCTAGGTGCTGCTACTTCTATATCTCAGATTATCGCTTCACCTGGCGCACGCTCAAATGCATCTAAAGTAACAGAAAGATCCCAGAAAAAATGTTTTACAAATAAGGGAACATAGTAGTACGTAATAAACAGAAAAGAATTCTGTCTTATCTCAGAGACCCTAAACCTTGTTCTTCCGCAAGAGCAGAGGTGCTTGATAGTAAAATAAGTAATATGGTACCAAAGGATTCTTCTTCCTTTGTCTTTCGTTGAAGGAATTCGGTTTCTTGAATTTATGAATGAAGTAGAACCAAGTTACCACTCACCATCCAGGCAAACTGTAACTCGCCGTATTAAGGCCTTGTTTTCTAAGGAGAAGTGTGGCTGCGGAATCGATTGATTTGACAACAGATAGCTGGGCTTCGCAGGCTACGGAAAGTTATATTACAATCAAAACCCACTATATGCTTCCATCTAAGTTCAATAAGTTCAGTCCTTCAAATAATTGAAATAGAAGTGAGGCAAACAAGGGTAAACCTAACTCAGCACTTAGCCCATGTTGCAGAGTAGTGGAATATTTTAGATAAAATACATGCTATTGTCTATGACAATGCTAGTAATATCACAAGTGCGGTACGAGAACTTCCGTATGCAAGCATATGTTGTTTTGCTCAGACCCTAAACTCTCTATAATGAAGGGACTTGCAATAGAGAAAATCGAGAAAATGTTAAGTGTTGTTAGTTGGATTGTTTCCCACTTTAAATATAGTACGTTGGCAACGTCAGAACTGGAAAAACAGTAAAGGTTATTAGGATTGGAAGTACATTTCCTTATACAGCAAGTTAAAACTCGGTGGAACAGCATACATGAAATGCTTGAGAGATTGATAGAACAAAGAAGAGCTCTTAACAATGAATTATCAGATAGAAATGTAACAAAGACGTCAGATTGCAAGAAATTTAACCCTTTAAGGATGTCCAAAATTTTAGACTTTCACTCAAACAGCTACTGCTTCCTTACTATTTATCGTAGGATCATGGTTCATACCTCGTTTTTCTCACGATAGAGCATACTTACCAACGGTACCACGTGTCGGTATCATAAACCTAAACCGGAAAATCGAAAAAAACGAAATTTTTCTGAAAAAATCCCCCCTTCGTAACACTTGCGCCCCTCGGGCCCGTCCCCGGTTTCACGTAGGGATCTAAAAAAAAATTGATAAATACCCAAAGGTAGGTCTACACATAATCCTTATGCAAGTTTCAATCTGATATCTTGAAAACTAAAGGCGTGAAAAAGTTTTGAAATTTGCCTTAAGAAAAAAGTCACGTCCCTTCGCACCACTTGACGCCGCCAAGTTGACTATCCGGTTCCAAAACGCATCTGCGGTGTTCTTTGGTCCATCCTTGACTTGAAAAATAAAAAAAATCCCGGCTTAAATACCTGTTATAGAACCTAAATAAGCGGTCAAAGACGATAGTACACCATGGTATATAAATATACCAGAACTCTTTAAACGGTTAAACTTCCTACAGACTAGGGATGACTACATTTTCAGGGAAAACGGAAAACGGAATATAATTCTTCCGGAAACTGGAAAATTAGAAAGACGGAAAATTTTCCGGAAAAACGGAAACGAAAAATTTTCCGGAAAATCGGAAGACGGAAAATGTTCCGGAAAAACGGAAACGGAAAATTTTCCGGAAAATCGGAAGACGGAAAATTTTTCGGAAAATCGGAAACGGAAAATTTTCCGGAAAATCGGAAGACGGAAAATTTTCCGGAAAATCGGAAGACGGAAAATTTTCCGGAAAACGGAAGACGGAAAATTTTCCGGAAAAACGGAAGACGGAAAATTTTCCGGAAAAACGGAAACGGAAAACGGAAAATGTGATTTCCGGAAACCGGAAAACTCTTTTTCCGGAAATGGCCATCCCTACTATACTATACTAGAAACATGAAACAAAAAAAAATTACAGTTTTTCGTCTGATTGATTATAATTTTTAACAACATAGGGACAATATCGCATCTCACTTTTCTCTTCCGTTTTGTTTTCAGCGTGAAAAAAGAAGCAAAGGTTATAGCTATGCAACACAATTTTCACCGTAGTGTTGTGCGGGTTGCATAGCTACAGATATAAAAATATTCAAGTCTCATGAGGGAAAGGAAGGGGTGGACCAAAAAAAAAATGCAAATTTTCTGTGTTGACTACCAGTAATACGAAGAAACTTTTCTGCAACCCGACCAATCAAAATTTTTAAAAAAGGGAAAGCTGTGCAGGAATATTCAAGTCCCATGAATCAAAGGAAGAGGTGTACCAAAAAATCCAAATTTTCTGTGTTGACTACAACTAACACAAGGCAACTTTTCCGCAACCCGGCCAATCCAATTCTCCCCCCCCAAAAAAAAAATTTCGGCCCACCTTATTGGAGAAACGTCCGTCCTCCATGGGTGCTCTCTCCAAAAAATTGCATATTTTGTCTTGATGTCGGAAATATTAACAAGCACATTCCATTCACTTTCAATTTGAGTTTTAGGAATACGAATTAATTCTCTGAAGACAAGAAGGGATTCCACTGTTATACTCGTAGTGGGTGACGATAGAAACTGATGCATTACCGTACTGAAAGATTTTATTACGATTAACTAGCTGAGCTCTTCCGTGACTAAGCAGTTAGCGTATGCGCCTTTGGCATGGGAGACCCGGGTTCGATTCCCGGCGGGAGCTCATGTGGTTCGCATTCCACGTTAATCAGTAGATCCATGTCTCATATAGCCTCGCTACTGAACGGGACGTTAAACCCAAACTCAACTCAACGATTAACTAGCTGTTATACCTAAGTATTCGGCCTTCTTTAGAGATAGGTTGAAACCATTGTTATTAAAAGTTCTAACTCTTTACACGTCCTAATAATAAACAACAAAGCTCGTTCTTCTTCAATATCATCACTTTAAAGTTTGTGGGGGCGCGGTGGCTCAGTGGTAGAGCGTTCCCTCCGGTGCTTGGGGTTCCCGTTTCGATCCCAGCTCGCGTTGTGTGGACTTTGTGGTGGACAAACACCGTGCTCGTGGGTTTTCTCGGGGTTATCCCGTTTCCTCCCACTTTCATCATTCCACCATTTCACTCATCTATCATTATCACCGTCTCCTTTAGCCTAACCGGCATAAACGTGGGACGTTAAAGATTTCATTTCATTTTTATTTCACTATAAAGTTTCAACTAATTAGATTCAAAAAATACAGTTTAGGCTGGAATTAAAACATTATAATACAGTTGGACCTCGATAACTCCAATTCCTTGATAACTTCATATTTTTTCACATTCCCTTGACCTCTCCATAACACTCAAAGTTAAAATAATCTCTATAACTTCTATAAGTCGAATGTTTAAAATTTATAATCTCGATAAGTTGAATTTTAAGGTTTCCCTGAACATATTTAAAAACTTTACTAACTCGGACTTTCGTATCTGCGAAACTCTACAAGTCGAAGTTTACCTCCATAAGTCCAATTTCTCTTGATGTGACTTCCATAACTCGAAGCTATAGCTCTATGTTTTTACGTAATTGTCATTGTTAGTAATGTGCACTGTAATTGTGTTTTTTTTTTTTTACTCATTTCTGCACATGAAAGCCTTCCTTTCAAAACAATACATTTACCATATGTTATTTTTACTTGTCATTTTATTTAATTTAAAAGAACTTTCACAACTTCGAGCTCTAGAGGTTGAACGAATAAGATTTCGACTTTTAGAAGTTATATAGTCAGTTTTAATGAGGAACGTAAAACCTCGATATCTCAAATTGTTGTTGTGGCCAGTTTGATAACTGAACCTTGATTACTCGAAAAACTCGGTAATTCGAATTTTTGTCTATTCCTATCAGCTTTGAGTTATCGATGCCCCACTGTATATCTCTGTATAAATACATATTATGTATTAACAATGTAATCTAAATATGATTCTGACCCTTGTCCCGTCTTCGCATAATTAAATTGAAACAATTACAATTAAATCATTATAATATTTTTAGATCTGCAAGTTCCCTGCGTGCTAGAAACATCTGTTGGAATGAGACAGGCAGTTAGCGACATGTGTTAGTTTTACTCTGTAGTAATTGGTGTTACGCAGGAAAACATGTTTTCGCATTACAGTATAAATAGGACAACTACATGTTTTAGCTCAACGTGTAATCAAACACAAATTAATGATGTTTTGTAATGTATTATTTAAAATTGACTGTACAACTCAGATTATTACATATTTTTCTATTTCGGTAATTGCACGTTATAGATCTATTCAAAATATATTTCTTCACAAGCGTTGAATCATTGCAAGACAACTGTAATTACAATCCTATGAATCATTGCTACAAATTAATTAACATGTTTTATTATTCCTCAAGGCCCAAATCTATGAATATTTTATGAAGATTTGTCTCTATCAAGATCATCCGTTACATCTCTGGATGTTGGATGCTGCAAAATTATTCACATAATTTTATTTAATTTTACTCTTGGAATTGAAAAATAACTAATTCCATTAGAACTGCACGGTTCAGTGGTAATTAGTTTCCTGGTTAGCTGCGGGAATTAATACTTAACTTATTACACGTTTATTTTTCCTACGGGTTCTAACTATAGTTGCATAGCGGAAATAGTAGAAATTAAACCACACACACACACAAAAACTAATACTGGGAAACTGATCTCTCGGGTTTTGAATCTAAGCTACTTCTATTATTTCGTCATTATGAATAGATAATTGCGACTGACGTTCTGAAAAAGAAAACTTTCCAAAAGACCCATCAAATTACTATCATAATTAACTTAATTGAAAAATAAAATGAAATATCTAGTTTAACGTCTCACGGCTATACTCTTTAGGCTAAAGGAGACGGAAAAGTGATTGATTCTGAAAGAATTGGTGGAATGGTAATGTGGGATGGAAGAGAGAGAACCTCGAGAGAAAAAAATACGATGTAGTCCTACACAGGCTGTTCTGGTCAGGGATTGAACCAAGGGTCCCTCACACGAAAAGTGAGCCATCTACGAACGAGCCACCTTGCCTTCTTTATTAAATTACTTAAGAGTAATTCGGGAGGAAGTGGCCATATGGGTGAAGTGAGTAGAGTTAAGGTTAATGATATGTGACAACAAAGCACGATCGGCGCTGACCTTGCAAAGCCCATGTGTGTGCAGTATTGAGTCTGCGACTGACGAAGAAGGTAGTATACAAAGGAAAGAAGCGAACTATTGAATGCAGCGACCACGGGCAGCAGGAAAGGTGAATAGATTTGCAGCTTTTTTTGCTGCTATTGTAATATGGAGCAGTAATAAACTAGGGCAATTCTTTCCTGAAGTAATAGTGTTGTACCTAATACTTTCACAGCAGCATGAGGCAATAATTAGAGATGTGCCTCAATATATTGCGAACATAAAGATATAAAACATGTTTTGAAAAAGATGACGAGGTGGGCTGAAGTGACTAACATATTTTGGGGTGATGTGAATAGTCCTGCTAATCATTCCTTATTGCATGTATGTATGCTCCTCCGAATACTAACACATACCGAACACTGCAGCCCAGGAACATTCTACTCCAAACCATAGTCTCTTATAGGAGAAACTTGGGTTCAAGACCTATTGGGAAGTCAAATATTGTGCTTTTTCTTGTAAAATCAGACAACTCAATACCCCCGAGACGGTTCTTTGGACACGATCTAGGGTTGATATGTCTGTTTAGTTCTTATGCATTTCTACAACAATAGCTCGTGTAGTACCTTTACATCATATTGGTATTCTTCGTTAGCTGCATACCCATTATATAGCAGTCTATATTTTGCTATTTACATTATGCCGAAGACACTTCTTCTCACCAATTTACCCCATATGTATATTCACTTCACCGCCCCCCCCCCCCCCCGTGTGGGCTAAAGTGAATAATTTACCTTGTATGATTCATTTCATTCTGTGCACGTTACTTCAGACACGATATGAACCGTGCTTGTATTTTCAGAATGTAGATGGTCCATCCTATTCATATATAATTGTCAATCAACCGTGCTGCCATTTCTGTGTTAGATTTTTTCACTTTCATGCTTACCCCCAAATTACTCTATTATGAGAACCCATAAGTTAGTTGGTTGTTCGATTGTTTTGGAACCTAGCGTCCCTTTCTGTACGAAGATAGTTTGAGACGTGGTCTTTCAGTTCAATGTGAAATCTCAAGCACTATAATAAGTTCAAATTTCAATCCTTTAGCACAAGGAATTTAATCCGGAGCCTATGCATAATAGGTGCGTAGACTAGCCACTAGGTCAGCGGAGATTGTGAATAATGGTTTTATGGAACATAAAAAATATATGTTGGTTATTAATGAAGTTTTATTTTGTTGAACATTGAGAGAATGTGAAATAGATGGTACTATTTTATGATCAACAGCACGATGGAACATAATAAACGAATTTGAAAAAATATTTGTGTTCTCTTTGCAACAACAACAACAAAAAAAAACCTACATAATGAAGATTGCATTTCAGTACGAAGTAGAATGAATAGATGTATACTGTTTGTAGATGATATTGGATTTGTTGCGGAATCTGAAGAATGTGGGATAAAAATAAATGTGAGAAAGACAAAAGCCATGGTGATTGAAACTAAGCACCGGTCATTCGAATTCGATAGCTGGGTAATATTATTAGTGATGATATGAAATGTGAACGTGAAATAAAAGCAAGGATAGGAATGGCGAAAGAAGCCTTTAGGAGGAAGAAAACACCATTTTGTGGCACCTTGTATAAACAGTTAAGAAAAAGACTCATAAAATGTTTCGTGTAGAGTATTCTATTATATGAGTCAGAAACATGGATATTACACAGAAATGGTGAAAACCGAATGGAAGATTTCAAAATGTGGGTGTGGAGAAGAACGGAGAGAATTTGCTGGGTCACACTGAAAACGAATGAGAAAGTGTTAGAAATGGTGAGGGAAAATACAAATTTAGATATTATTGAAAAGAGGGAAATAAACTGGTTAGGACATTGACTAAGAAGGAACTGTATCATGAGATACATGTTGTACGATATGGCAGCAGAATAGAGAGGGAGAGGGCGAAGGAGGTTACAATTAATGGAAAAACGTACTTGAAGACAAAGAAGTTAGCTGAAGACCTTGGAGATGGGAGCTTCTCAGTTTCGGCAACTGATCTGCCAAGAATGGCAGAATACCTATAATGATGATGGTGATTAATAAGATCGTGACATATTTAATCCCTTTTATAAACTACATTAAAATTAAAGAACGATATACTTTAACGGACATCATGTATATAATTTATTCCCAATGTTAAATGCAAATGTTTCTTTTATTCGAATTTTCTGCGTTGTTCCAGCACTGTGAATGTTTGAGCTCGTATACATTGGAGTTGTGATTAGGAGCGTAGGCGCACCCAACCAATGACAATGTACTGTGTAGCAAATCTGGCTTCAAAGAAAAAAAAAAAATAATTTGAATACAATAACATCTAATTTAACGAAAACTAACACAAGCTTTGTAATAAAAACAAATTTGAATAATTATCCCTGTAGGTAACGTTTCGGTTGAGTAATTATTACTCGTTTATCAGTTTATCCTGTCCTTTTAGACAATATTAGTATTTATTAATGAAAGGAAACCATTAGTTGCTTCGGGATATTTGTTTTAAAAAATATCCGGAGAGAAAAACAAATATTCAATTAGACAGTCATATTGCTTTTACTAAGCTAAACTTTTTAGTGCTATAACACACAAGACATTGTGGCCAGACTCGTTTTATATTTTCAAAATATGTTATGACGTCAGTAGGTTCGGTACCTGATATTTCTACTTCCAAAGAGTTGAGTTGAGTTCATTTTAGTTTAGCGTCCCTTTCAGCAGCGAGGCTATATGAGACGTGGACCTACTGATTAACGTGGAATCCGAACCACATGAGCTCCCGCCAGGAATCGAACCCGGGTCTCCCACGCCAAAGGCGCGTGCGCTAACCGTTTAGCCACGGAGGAGCTCTACTTCCAAAGACAGTGGGGCACAGTGGCTTAGTGATGCCCTCACCGCTGGTCTAGTGGCTAGCACGTATGTCTTTGGTGAACGGGGTCCCGGGTTCGAAGAGTCCACAGAAGTTTCCGGTGGAAGAGTCTATGGAATTTTAATTGTCCTCGATGTTTCTGGGTTCATGTCCCTGTCCTTCAAGGTTATTAGAAATAGCTGTAAAACAAGAATAACCGAGTAGAAAATAGAGTCAAGTTACTTAGATACGTTCGCTGAATCAGTAAACTTTTAAAAAAAAAGTGGTAGAGCCCTTACCTCTGGTGCGTGGGTTCGATTCCCAACCAAGTAAGTTCGTAGTGGTCAATATCTCATCCGTCGGTTTTCACGGGATACTCCCGTTGCCTTCTACATTCTCATTCTACCAATTTTTCTACCATCATTCACTGGCCTTAATCATCGTCTCCCTTCCTTAAAGAGGATAATCGTGGGACGTTAAACTGAACGATTTAATTTCATCTTCTATTTTCTAGGCCATAATTTTGCTAAGTCGCAGTACGAGTTGCTTCACGATTCTAGGTTGAGTGCGATGATTATTTTGCATCAATAGCAATATACGGAATTACACATAACGAAGTCTCTAGCATTAACTTCACGGTTACATAGGAGAATCATTTTATCGTTAGGTTGGCCAACTATATCAGCTCTTATTTCATGCGTTTAAATCTGTTGTTCTTTTTAGAGACATTCCCGGTATTTAAAATATCAGATTTCCAAATGTACGCTATACTTGCTCAAGCAGTGGCGGCGATTGGACGTTAAAAGTGGGGGGGGGGGGGCAAGATATGATCTGAATATTTGTATATCAATGTTAGTTTTCCTGGTTATTTCTAACACTTTGACGAAAAAAAACTGTATAACTAATATGATACTATCTTTTTCAGTTAAAATACCGTATATCGTGTTTCATATTTTATTAAGTAAATTGACAAGAGGAACGCACATTAGTTACTAACCCTTGATTCCTTGCTCGTGAACATCTTAAAATTCTGTCTGGAAAATTGTGTGATCAGATTATTTAATAACATATTTGCAAAACAAATAAATAGAAAGGATATTATTAATCATACTAATGAATGATGAGGCTTTATTTCTAGAAGTTATATTGCAACTGGGGATTAATGAACAATTTACATTTTTAATTCCACACTTGCCATTAAATGTATGTTATTATTCTTAGAAAGACAGTAAATACTACAAGCATATGCTACGACGCAATTGTAATATTAATTCCTTTGAATTGTAATTCCTGTAGATGCCATGAGAAGACAAATAACCAATACCCACTTACGCAACGACAAATATTATGTGCTAACATTTTTTTTCTATGAACCAGTAATATATGCAAAAACTTTACATTTCCAAATGAAACTATATACATTAACCATTTTAAATTATGGCTTTTTAAAGGTAAATTATTGAATTTCAGCCAATCAACTATAGCATCATCCCTATTTTATCCTAGTAGTATGGTTAGTACCTCATTTTCTTCAGAAAAAACAAACTTTCAAACGGCTTCATTTACGTTTTCCTATCATGTCCCTAAGGCGGGAAATTTTGAAGGAAATCTGGATTTTTTCCTGATTTTTTCAAACTTTGATCCCCTCTGGACTCCCTATGTTAACGCACAGATCTCAAAATCAACTGAAAAATATGAAGGGGTGTACTAGATGTGTATAAAAAAATTTCAAGCTTCTATCTTGAAAACTAAGTGCGGGAAAATGTTTACCAATGAGCTAAGAACATTCCCACAATGCCCCAGATGTCCCAGATGTAATATAAAATTTTCCTGAGACATCCCTATTTATCCTATGATCATTGTTAGTACATCATTCCCTTCAGAATAGAACATACTTTTAAACAGTACCACCCACATGTCTCCATCCTGTACCTGAGGTGGGAAAATCATGAAAAAATGAATTATTTGTTTAAAAAATATTCCTTCTTTGTACTTTTTTTGCCCCTCTGTACCCCCTGTTTTAACGCAGAGATCTGAAACAAATCTGAAAAATACAAAGGGGTGTACTAAATGTGTGTGAAAAATTTCAATCTTCTAGGTGCAAAAGTAAGCCCGCCAAAAATAGTATATCTACAATACTCCAGATTCCCGTATAAAAAAGGATCTCAGGTAGAAATTTCCTGAGACATAATTATTTATACTAGGATCATGTTTCGTACATAATTCCTTTTAGAACAGAACAGCCTTTCAAACGGTACCATTCACATATCTCCATCATGTATTTGAGGAGAGAAAATCGCGAAAAACGTGATCTTTGTTAAAAATATATCCTTTTTTTTAACCTTTTTGCCGCTCTGGACCTCCCTGTTTTATCACAGAAATCGGAAAAAGAATCTGAAAAATATTAAGGGGTGCACTGAATGTGTGTGCAAAATTTCAATCTTCTAGGTGCAAAAGTAAGCCCTGCAAAAAGTAATAAAAAAGTCATATCAATTTTTTTTAGTTATGACGTCATCACACTCTACGTCTTGACTCAGAAAGGCGCGAAAGCATATGTAATGTGTTCTACAATGCCTTCCAGGCTTGATTAAAAAAAACAGAAGCAAAAAGCTTTTTTTGATACTTTTTTAAAATCGAATAATGAAGATTCTAGCCTTTCACCGAAAAATAGATGATATACTTTAAAAGAGTTACGTGGTCACTTCAAAAAAGTGCGGGGGGGGGGGGCAACTGCCCCCTCTTGCCCCCCCTAATCGCCGCCCATGTGCTCAAGTATGGTAAATCTCATAGAATAACTAGCTTTACGAAGGCTCAGTGGTAGAGTATTTACTCTAGCGCTAAGCGTCCTCGGTTTGATCCTAGATCCCAGGCCATGTGAGTTTATGGTGGACAAGATCGTCTCCGTGGGTTTTCTCAGGATTCCTCCGTTTTCTCCTATATTCTCCCGCATGTTTTAAAAAATAATAGTTCACTTTCTTCAGTTACCCGTCTCCATTAGACTACGGGCATACTAATGGGGTGCAAAATCATATATTTTATTTTACTAGCTCCAGACGTAAGTGTTCAGAATATTACAGTTTCACTCCAAGTGCATATTTATATCTATGCGTGTAGCATTTAATTTCTCGGTAACTAATGACCTAATCTGAACAAAATTCGGTGCGCAAGTAGCCCATCGCCTATGAGATGAAGGTTGCTATATTTGGTGCCCGAATTCGGCTGCGGCAGCCTCTTCTCGTCTCAAATCGGCTCGCCTTGCATGTGGTACTTTATTTCTCGGTAACTACTCCCCAGATCTGATCCAAATTTGGTTGGTAAATAGCCCGGCAAGAGAGAATGTTACACTGCTTTACACGCCGGAGTTTTTGAGTTCTGTTCACAGTCTTTGCTCTGCTTTCTCTGATTTATACAATAACTCTGTCGACAGGATCAGAGCAAATATCATACAAATACGGCAACAGAGAGCAGCAGGTACCAGGAATACGTTAACATTTATCTATCTAACTATATATATATATATATATATATATATATATATATATATATATATATACAGTAAAACCTCTCTAAAGCGGACAGCCGTGGGGAATCAAAAATTGTCCGCTATAGAGAGGTTGATGAGTTGAGTTGATTTTTAGTTTAGCGTCCCTTTCAGCAGCGAGGCTATATGAGACGTGGACCTACTGATTAACGTGGAATCCGAACCACATGAGCTCCGCCGGGAATCGAACCCGGGTCTCCCACGAAAAAGGCGCGTACGCTAACCGCTTAGCCACGGAGGAGCTCTCGCTATAGAGAGGTGTCCGCCTTCAAGAGGTTTCAGTATTTTGTAAATTAGTAAGCAAGGTAATATACAATTTTTAAAAAAATATTTTTGCATGAATCACGTATTTGCGAATAATACATGCATCATCCTCTGTCATCCAATACTCTATGTTCTAGGAACAACATGGAAGTAACATGTTATAGTTCTCTGCACTTTACAATTATCAGCACTTCCTTCGTTTTCAGTATTGCGCTTTAATTTGTGGGGTAATTGCAGTCCTGAAGTGTCCTTTTTGATTAAATATACATACCTGAGGGCAAAAAATACTAAACTTGTCTTATGGTTGGTTAGAGACTCCAACGGGACAGTAGCATAATGTGTCATCCCTAACGGCGGGCAACTGCCAATCACTTTTGCGTCTAAAACAGCTTGGGTGGGAGTGGGATGCAAGCAAAGGACATAAGAGTGTTGTTAAACAGAGACGCTTCGTCTGGGTTGCTGAGCAGACAGTTGAGGGGGCAAAATGTTGTCACAATGCTTCCTTGGTGACACATGTATGAACTACTAAAAATGTACTTTTACTACACTTTTCAACTTATTTCTAGAGAAAGTGTCCGTAATACGGAGGTAAACAATACGTATAAAAGACTGTCCGTGTACTAGAGAGTGTCCGCTTTAGAGAGGTTTCACTGTATATATATATATATATATATATATATATATATATATATATATATATATATATATATATATATATATATATATATATATATATATATATTATAAAAGTAACCAAGAAAGTGTGTTGTGTAGGTCTGTGTTCCATTGTCCCACACACCGTGGGTTGAATGCGAATGAATATAGGGGAAGGTTAGTTCTTGGTGTGAGTATACAACATACAACCTGTTTGTGGCAGTTCAGTTACACCGTGAACTTGCGTAAGGACAGAATGAATATGTAAAGACAGAGAGGGTCAAACCCCGCTGCAGTGGGGCGGAACATATACCAGGCCTTTGGTGTGGGTGTCGTGACTACGCAGACAGTGCAGTTGTGGTTTAACAAGTTTAAGGACAGTGATGAAACACTCGAAGACGCAACACGGGCAGGAAGACCAACACATGTACAAGATGAAAATTTACATTTAGCAATTGAGACGAACAGTGGCCAGACATGTGAGGAACTGGGACTACACTTCAGTGTGAGTGGAGACACCGTTCGGAAGCACCGCTATCAACTTAGGAAGAACTACAAGTTGAGTCGATGGATCCCACATGAATTGACTCCGGGCCAGAAGGCAACGCGAGCAGACACCTGAGTTTCTTTACTGCCATTAGTTAGCATCATTAGTTAGCATCCCATCAACCGGTTTCAAAATAGCCGAAACCAGGACTGCACCAGAAGAAGGTCCTCCTATGTGTTTGGTGGACTGCTCGCAACATCGTACATCGAGAACTGCTACCAGCTGGTTAGAGCATCAATGTAACTGTGTACTGTCAGCAGTTGAATCGTGTTCAATGAGAACTCAAAACTCTGGACCCAACATTTCTGAATCGCAAAGGGGTCCTTCTATTACAGGACAACGCTAAGTCCCACGTGGTTAGGATGACCCAGGACACCATTCTAAGCGTTGGGTGGGAAACACTATTGTATTTGCATTACTCCTCGAATATTGCACCGTCCGATTATCACTTGTTCTATTGGACAATCACCTTAGAAGACGCCAGTTCAAATCCCTAGTAGAGGTGGAAAATGCACTTGATATCTTCTTCGTTTCACAGCCCACCAAGTTCTATCGCGATGGAATCCATGGTCTCCAGGACATTGGCAGAAGGTCGTCGATGATGACTATTTTTGATCTTCCAGCTATATTTTAGGTGATATATCAATGTGTCGAAGGTGGTGGATGAAAAAGTGACATAACTTCCTTGTTTACCTTTATAACTGAAATGTCCGTTCTTTGCACGGGGTCAATAGGTTTATGCGAAATTTTTGAATTCTCTTCCCCTTAGAATATTTATTTCAGTAGAAGTTTTAGTGTAGAGATACTTTACTTTTGGCATGTATTTTGAAATTCCCTACTTCCACAGAATACGTCTTTAATGAATTTGACATTGATTATAAATACCCACACAGAGAAAAATACGTTTTCCGGACAGCGGTATGTTGTACAAATATACGGAATCCTCTCGCTTACTACAGATATCAGTACGGAGCGTACGTTATCCGTATGCTATATAGGCACTGCCCTTAGATGTTGCAGGATGTGTGATGTCATATATATATTACCTTCGTCAGCTATATTTTATATGTCTCCATTTGTATGTCAGATCCTGACCTCCTATATTGCTTCATATGGAAAGTACATGCAGATGGAACACTTATACAGAAAGTATTATAAAACATGGGTTTTCAGTTCTGCGTTTGCTGTACGTTATGTCCAAAGCTCCAGGATTTACAAATGTAACATACGATACAATTTTTTTTCTAAGTGCAGCTTGAAATGGGTACTAACCATCTTCCAAAAGTAATTTGGAATGGGCCAGTTTTCCCGCTCCCAAAACTATGGATTTGACACAAATTTCATTCATTTTTGAAGTTTATTCTTCACCAACCCCGCTCCCGGTCCCCGCTGTGCCGATGAGGATGATCTTGGACTTGATTATTGTCCATTTCAGTGACCCCGAAGACTATGGATTTCAGACTAGGTAGTTTTCCTTTGTTTTTACATTTTACTTCTTACAACTTCCACCCCTTGAGATGTCTCGTTTCCACAGTACATTTTTCGATTTGAAATTCATTTGTATAACATGTTTCGTTAAAATTGCTCCAACATTTCAAAGTTACACTGGAATATACAATCATACACATAATTTCAAATATACACACAGATATGCGAGCGACGCCTTTGGTGTTTGCTCTAAAGGGCGCGGTGGCTTAGTGGTAAAGCGTTCACCTCCAGTGCTTGCGGTCCCTGGGTCGATCTCAGCTCGCGCCGTGTGGACTTTGTGGTGGACAAACACCGTGCTCGTGGGTTTTCTCGGGGTTCTCCACTTTCTTCATTCCACCATTTCATTCGTCTCTCATCATCGTCTCCTTTAGCCAAACCGAGATAACTGAGGGACGTAAAGATTTCATTTCATTTCATTTGGTGTTGGCCCTGTAGTAATTCAAACCCAATTGACATGCTTGTTCATGCCTAAACTTGGGATTAAATGTCACCGCATTTTTAACGATATAGGTTGGCGAACCCAAAGTATGGATTGGACAATAATTTTAGTCATGTCAGATAGTTTATATTTTACCCGTTCTCACCTCATGCCCATGGGAGTTGAACTTCAACTTTAATGCTATCGCAAGTGTAATTATTAATATCATCAATATCGAGAACTATGTATTTGACGCTAATATTGGTCGTTTTCAATATTTTTATGTCTCCCTTCTTCTCCTTCTAGGTATGCAAGAGAGTGTCACCGATGTAACAACCAAGGTGGGTAATGTTGCCATTACCGTCCCTTCCCAGAAAAACTAAATCTTTGAAAATCAAGAAAGAAAATTTTTACGTTCCCTTCCCTCCACTCAAACAAGTAGGCCCTCCGAAAATGGTTTCCCGGGCCAGGTATGTGGTTTACAACGCCGCTTAACGCACGTAAAAATGTAAGCTACTGAAAGACAATGGTATGCTAAAGTTCAACAAATAATAATACGTCTTCATAGGTTGCAGGAACATAACTCTACTTGATAAACAACACAAAAAAAAAAAATCAGATAACATTAACAAATTTTATTATTATTAAAAAAAATAAACGTAATGTTGAATCTAACAACGAATTTGTGAAGTTCGAAAAAGTTTGTCCGATTTTGAAAAATATTTTAACTACTAGTAGATTTAAACAATTTCGATTCATGCAAAAACTATAAGAAATTTATAATTACTGAAAAATTTATCAGGCACATGTTGCATGAAGTAAAATTCCAAGATGGCTCCTGCCTTATCACAAGACATATTCAGCGTAAACCATATTTGAAATACAATTATTTATATTATAGAAATTCAATACCAATATTTGAACTGAAGGTTTAATTAGAATATTTAACAATTTTCTATCTACATATTTTCTATATACTCACGGAAAAAACCCAGAATAGATTTTAAATTCACAAATAAAATATACTATACACAATATTAAATATGGTGTAACACATACCTCGCGAAGAGAACAAGTGACGGGCCCAATCACTTATTTTCAAGGCTCCTTCATCGGAAGGGTAAACAACCAATCAAATTCAAGTATATCAATCACATGACATTGACAAAAGACTAACCATAATACCAGATCATTTAAATTAAGAAAACACCAAACTCTCTATCGCAAAAATATACTGTAGTGGAATACAGGGAGGAAAAAGGAAGGTGAATAGGTTACCGAAATAATAATAATAATAATAATAATAATAATAATAATAATAATAATAATAATAATAATAATAATAATAATAATAATAATAATAATAATAATCTATATATATAAAAGAGAACGTACAAAATCCTTTGTCCGCTCATCACGCTAATACGGCTGAACCAATTTCTTTCATTTTTGGGGGGTTATTAGGATTTGGACCCTAGATGGTTTTTATCATATCACTTTAATTTTTAATTACCAGTGTCTTGAGATAATTGACCATTCAAGTGTCCATAACGTACAAATCCTTTGTTATTAGTTCATCATAGGTAAAAATAAACGTATTTATATGCAACCCGCATGACCGTGTCACTCGGCGGGTTAACATAAATGACAGGCGATATAGAGCGGAAAATAGCTTGAATCTTCTGTTTAAAATTTTTAAATTGATTTGCTTATTTTTACAGACACTTTTACAATATGCCAGCACCGGGATGACCGCAGCGAAGCGGGGCGGGTTAACATAAATGACAGGCGATATAATGTTAAGATTTACTGCAATCTTCTATGGTTTTTATCATATCACTTGAAAGCGAAAAAGTAAAAATTATCTAAGTAACAAAGTTTATTGCGTTCCGGGGTGACCGCAGCGAAGCGGGGTGAACGCTGCTAGTAATAATAATAATAGCCTAATAATAATAATAATAATATAGAAGGAAACAGTATAGAAGGAAACAGCGCTGTTTCTAATTTTAAATTAAATCCCTTATTCATTCATTTTACTCTATAATACCAATGTAAAGATCACTACGGCACACCGGGACAATACTCTTTTGCAGACTGCAAGTAATATGTGTACCAAGTTTGGTTAAATTTGTTTCAGGAGTTCCAGAGTCATTTTTGGAGCATACACACACACACACACACAGAGAGAGAGAGAGAGAGAGAGAGAGAAACACATACACATAAACATACACATAAACATACATACATCCATTTATATATATGTTCAGCGTCCCAAGAACAGTTTGCATCTGTCTGCTATTTTTAAATCTTTATGGTTTCGAAGTGTATCCTAATATTTCATAGGATGAAATGAAACTATTGTTTTGTCATTGAAAAGCTTTTTGATCGTTAAGATGTTTTTTTTAAATATATTTTTTAAATGTTAAGAGTAATGACTGTTAATAGCTTTGAAAAATAATAGAAGGTTTCTTTTCATCTATGGATGCATTAATGCAATTCGAAAAAGTTTCTCTTTCGCACAGTTCTTTTACCAGGACACTGCCAGAGTTCCTGCCATGAATGGTTTCTTTTGATGTAATATTCAGAATTGTTTGGATGTTTGTGTTGACGTCCATTAGACGATACGCTTTTGTTCTTACTGTACTACGTTTGTCTGTAACGATAAAAAGTTGAAAAGGGTTACAGACATGAGAATCATTTCCCATGATCTAAAGGGGGTAAGATACCAAACGTTTTTGTTAAACGCTAAAAAGAATCGTTCCCCTTCATCGAAGTTTGCAACAACCCTCCATATCAAAAGCTCAAAAACGATTACTTGCAAAAAAAAAAAAAAAAAAAAAAAAAAAAAAAAAAAAAAAATTACTTCAGATCCTGATAGACATAGTTCAAAAGAGTACAAGCTGACTTTGTCAGCAACACACAATAAAATCCTGAATTTGAGAAGAATAATTACGAATACCGAAACGTTTACATACAATCAAACGGTTACCAACAGATGATATGTAACTTCAGATTCTACCCCTCTCTGCTGATTTTGCATATCTTTGGTGCTCGGAGTATCGGGTTTGATTTGCAACTGGAGAACATTGAACGTATAATTGTGGTTTGGATTCTAGCTTAAACTGTGCATCCAAATCTCATATAGCCTTGATGCTAAACTTCAATCTAACGAACTATGTCATTTCTTCTTGTTTCCTAACTCTTAACTTCACAATTGGCTGCGGTGGCTCAGTGGTAAAGCGTTCGCCTGTAGTGCATGGGGTCGTTGGTTCATCCTGGATCGCGCCAAGTGAGCTTTATGGTGGACAAACACCATGCGGTGGGTTGTCTCGGGCTCCTTCCCTTTCCTCCCACTTTCTTCATTCTATTCATTTCTCATCATCACCGTCTCCTTTAACTTAGCCGGCATAATAGTGAGACGTAAAACTTAAACATTTCTTTTTTTCTTAACTTCAAAAGTTTTGAACAAACTCCATAGCTCTGGATAAGTAGCTTAACAAATAAAACACAGTTCTGACCAGAGCAGAATGAAATATATTAAAAACTATACTTACAATGTGTTACAGTTTCAAGGACCTAACGTCCTCTTCATCAGACACCAACACTCTTGAGTGTTGGTGTCTGATGAAGAGGACGTTAGGTCCTTGAAACTGTAACACATTGTAAGTATAGTTTTTAATATATTTCATTCTGTTCTGGTCAGAACTGTGTTTTATTTCAAAAGTTTTCTTAAATCTTTCATCTTTCATTCCCTTCTCAGCTTCTTTAGTACTGAGCTCCTCCGTGACTAGCGTGGGAGCCCAGGTTTGATTCCAGGTGGGAGATCAAGTGGTTCGGACTCCACATTAATAAGTAAGTCCCTTCTCATATAGCTCCGCTGCTGACAGGGACGTTGAAGTTAAGATCAAGTCCACTCAATTTCTTTACTACATCCAATAAAAACACGGAGATCACAGTAATGAGAACGATAAAAGCCTTTCTGTAGTGAAAGTTTGTCTCAACTAAAGTACAGTACAGAGATTTCTTTCCTTTTGTCTCAAAGCCTTTCACTTATTATTTGATGCATGCTAATTCTATACCTAGTATTATTGTCTATCCTGAGTCAAAATTATTCAACTTTATCGTTTAGTAGTCCATACGGTTTTATCTTATAATATTCAAAGCTGATTTTTTTTTTCTTTTGTGCTGACTGAAGACGTGCTATGCAGGAGTACAACGATGGTTTGCTTCTACGAATTTGCAGAAAGTCTACTTACCCAGGAATAAGTTGCTATGCGGTGAATAAAAGCAACATAGTTCTGCAAAACTCTATCGATTGTAGTCCAAAATGGGTTCGTTCACTTCAACATAGAAAACAGCAACGTAGCTTTTGTACAATCCGCGGCAAAAAACCTGCAACATGAGGATGTAAGTTTATTGTGAAACTACGCCTAACAGCACAGGGAATGAACGTAACGTCTAAGTGGAACGAATCACGCCAGGATAACCTCGGCCTTCTCCCGTGCACATTTATTTTGGAGCAAAAGACTTCGTCATTTCACAATAAACTTAATTGCTCATGTTGCAGGTTTTTTGCCGCGGATTGTACATTTGAGTTTGATGTTTTGGTCCTTGTCAAACACCGAAGATATAGAGGCCACAGCCTAGTCTTACGTAAAATCTGAACCACAATCAGAGCATGACGCGGGTAGCACGATGGCTCAGTGATAAAATATTTACTTTTGGTTCGAGTAGTCCTTGGCCAAGCAAGTGTGTGGTAGAAAAATATCGTAGCCATGAGGCTTTTTAGCATTTTTGTTTCTTCTCCCATTCTCATTCCACCGATTACTTCGTAATCAGTCATTTTCATTCATAATTTGTCTAATTTAGCCTATAGGGCATAATCCGAGGCTCAAAAATAAAAATTTCATGTCATTTCATTTTACAACCGGGACTGGAATTCTGTGCAGATTGCAGATGCAAACTATCATACAAGATTAATCCTCACAGTATAGGCCGTTCCTCCCTACAATATCTAACTTGAAAGGGAGGTGGGTCACAGGACCACGTCACCGATCTGCGTATAGTTGATGCGGTAAGCGACAGTAGCTACTTTGATGCCCAGGTGTTGGACAGTATCGTGTTACTTCAAAGAAGAACAAAAGTGGATTAATGAACAATACAAGACAGGATTACATTACTCACAAACACCACAAGTTACTCACATTTCTATGGAGAAATTATTCCGATTTTTTTTAAGTGAGCCATTCAGTCATATACAGGGTGGCCCAGAATTAGGTACATAATGTTTGACTATAGTACTTGTAAATTTGGACGAAAAGTTTCGATATGACAACACTATGTGCCTGAGAGTTCGGATAACATTTACTAAATGGAACATCGCCACACTATGCCATACCAGTGCGAGAATGGCTGAATGATACATCCCCGAACCGCTGGATCGGTGGACGTGGGTCTGTAGAGTTGCCAACACGATCTCCCGATTTCAAACAACCTGACTTTTTCTTGTGGGGTGTTTTAAAGAACAAAGTGTATCAAAACCAAATACGCAATTTCACCGAACTACGAGAAGCTATCCCAGAAGAGTTCCACAGGATACTAGTACGGATCTGTCAAGCACCTTGTGACAACGTTCTTCTTCGTCTGCAGGCATGGATGGATTTGGTTGGTAGGCATCGGTACTTCAGACAGAGACTGAAGGAGATTAATGGAAAACAGAGATTAAAATTCTTCTTCGTCTGCAGGCATGGATGGATTTGGATGGTGCATCGGTACTTCAGACAGAGACTGAAGGAGATTCATGGAAAACAGAGATTAAAATTCTTGTAAGGAAAGATATGACAGTAATGTGTTTATGTTCAACTTATATTGCTAGTTTCTTTAAACATCATATGCAATTTGGCCGAACTACAGGAAGAGCTATCCCAGAAGAGTTCCACAGGATACTAGTACGGATCTGTCAAGCATCTTGTGACAACGTTCTTCTTCGTCTGCAGGCATGGATGGATTTGGATGGTGCATCGGTACTTCAGACAGAGACTGAAGGAGATTCATGGAAAACAGAGATTAAAATTCTTGTAAGGAAAGATATGACAGTAATGTGTTTATGTTCAACTTATATTGCTAGTTTCTTTAAACATCATATGCAATTTGGCCGAACTACAGGAAGAGCTATCCCAGAAGAGTTCCACAGGATACTAGTACGGATCTGTCAAGCACCTTGTGACAACGTTCTTCTTCGTCTGCAGGCATGGATGGATTTGGTTGGTAGGCATCGGTACTTCAGACAGAGACTGAAGGAGATTAATGGAAAACAGAGATTAAAATTCTTCTTCGTCTGGAGGCATGGATGGATTTGGATGGTGCATCGGTACTTCAGACAGAGACTGAAGGAGATTCATGGAAAAGAGAGATTAAAATTCTTGTAAGGGAAGGTATGACAGTAATGTGTTTATGTTCAACTTATATTGCTAGTTTCTTTGAAACATCATATTATGGGTCACCCTCTATATGCAAAGAATGAACCTTCCAGCGTTTGTCTTCAGTTTGAGAAATGTAATTTATTCAATGAAACAATATACCCTCCCACTCAATGTTTTCGCTCTTGTTTACTTATGAATATTTTTGCGTAAATAATTGTATCTTTCTTCTATTGAATTTCAAGAACCAATATCTTAACAAATATACATAGATTATGTAGAAAATGGAAGATTAATCGCTCGGGGGAAATCACATAACCTCTTTTTCTTTTCCTCTCCATCTTCTTGTATGATCTTATACTGAGAGAGGACAGAATTTCATATGCCCAGATGGCAATATCACTTTTCCCTTTGTTGGCGGAAACAAAGTTTTCTAATATCCAGAAGATTCCTGTTGTTTCATCACATTTTTTTATTACTTCTCTATCCAATTTATTTTAGAGCCAAAAGCAATGGATTATTGGATTTTTTAAGAAATGGTCTCCCTCCACTTTCGCCATCTGAACAGGCAAAGCAACGGTTTTCCCAGATAGAATGCTACCATAATGTTTTTATTTGTATATGTTTAAGCAACGTACTTTACTATTTGTAATATAAGTTAATACAAATATTTTGTTTCGAGCTCTATTACTTTCATATTGCATCTAGTTTTTCTACTTCCTATTGGTTCATGGCCCGCGTTGGCTCAGTGGTAGAGCGTTCACCTCTGGTTCATGGGATCCCTGGTTCGATCGCAGCGCACGCCGAGTGAACTTTCTGGTGGACAAACACCGTGTGCGCGGGTTTCCTCGATGTTCTCCCACTTTCTTCATTCATTTTTCATCATCACCGTCTCCTTTAGCCTAGCCGGCATAATCGTGGGACATAAAACTCAAAGATTTTCCTATTGGTCCATTATTTAATTAATAAGTATTATTATAATTTACATTTTTAACGATTTATTTGATAGTTTTGGTGAGGGTCTTATCCTATGAAGGTAGGAATCCATCTGATTTTCGCATTTTCATATCCTAATTTATCCCTTTGTTGGATGCTTTGAAACTTAAAAGAAATGAAATCTTTACGTCCCATGGGTATGCCGGCTAGGCTAAAGGAGATGGTGATGAGAAATGAATGAAATGGTGGAATCTTTTTTTATTATTATTATTATTGTTAAGCCTCCACTTCCCCTGCCTTGGCCGATTTCTTACCGTCTTATTATAGGGCAGTCGCAACTTGCCTCTGCCTTTTTTTCTCTCTCATATACTCTTTTATTTCATTTTTTTCCCTCTGCTATTCGGCTTTCGTCCTCGACAGATTTGAGGTGAGGATCTGTTTTATGGCATGGGGTCTAATTATATAAACCATGCCTTATTTTCTTCTTTTTTTAAAAATTACTTACAATTATTATTATTATTACTATTATTTACAAAAGCAAATACACAGACGATCACAGACATAAAACCTGAAAAGAGACAGAGCTGAAAAAAACCTAAAAATAAAAAATGATTAATATAATATATAAAAGTGATATTAAAAATGATAGTTATGATAGTAAAAACACAAAAATTTCCTTCTCGTTTATGAGGACATCGGTACTCCAGACTTCCTAAAGATTTTTCTTCTTGTTTGTTAGTATAACGAAATACTTTAGTTTGCATAATATTTACCTGTACCGTGGGCAAAAAGTGTTCATAAATATGTAATATACTTAGTAGAATGTTCATTTTAAATTAACAGAAAAGAAGAATGTTTTTAATATCTGTAAGAAAGATTATTATGGGATAGTTGTGACTACGTACATGTTATGTGTTGACCTAGTCAAGTGAATTTATGTATTTTACGGTCTTAAAAAGAATATTAAGACATATCAAGCAATAAAGGTGAGACTAATAATCTTTAAATATCTGAGTTGATTTTTGCATTGAGAAAAGTAATTATCGCTTCGTAATTTATATGTTACAAAACGAACCAGGTTGACGACGCTTTTCTATAGAGTCGTTATAAAAATTTGGTTTACCAAACCCGGGACTTTTGAAAATTCAGTTCCCGAAGAAGGAAAGTAGGGCTGAATTTACTTGGATATTACCATTTATGAATACGAACTTAACCGTATTACGAAGCGGTAAGGTCATCAAAAGAAAAATGGATAGTGAAATAGTGCAACAGGAATCTAATACCAGTAATCCAGATGAAATTAGTGCAACGCCAAGTTTGTCATCTGAGGATCGACTTTTGTTAGCTGTGCAGCGACAAATTATGCAAATGACGACTGAGATAAAACAAACCATGGAACAGAAGCTCAATGAATCTAACGCAAACATGGAACAAAAGTTCTATGAAGCTAACCAGACCATGGAACAGAAGTTCTATGAAGCTAACCAGACCATGGAACAGAAGATAGAATTGAAATTCAACGAAGCTAGCAAGCAGTATGAAGAATTAAGTAAACGAATAGAACGGATAGAACTGAAATCTGACGATACGAAACAAACAATCGTCCAGGTGATGAACGACATATCCTCGCAGTTTGAAGAGAAGTTAAAAAGGTTAGCCGATGAATGTCAAGAAAAGCACGATCATCAAAATCATGAAATCTGTGCTGTAAAAAAGGATTTAACGTCAATAGAATCTTCCGTTAAGCATCAAAAGATCCAGTTGGCTACTATGCAGGAAGAAATTAAAATGTTACAGGCTAGAGATAACATTTATTGCAATAATCTGGGCAGTGATCGCTTCGAGTTTCCCCGATCACCGGATATAAATACGCCTTCGCCGGAATCTGAGGAGGATATTATATTAGAGGAAAATTGCCCGAAGATCACTGATGAACGAAATATAAATGGTATCATGACACAGCACGCTACGGACCGGAACAATCACACCACAAGAACAAGGAGTGAGAAAAGAAAGGTTAAGTTAAGTGTCAAGATGAGCGAAATCAAAGCCATGAGTAAATTTAGTGGTAAGTGCAATGAAAATGCTAGTTCTTTCTTAGAGAAGTTCCAAGACGAATGTAATATAATGTCTATCGACCGATCACAATACATGAAATTAATACCCCATGTATTACTCCCACCTTGTTCCTTATGGTTTAAGGCAATACGTGATCATATTAGTACATATGAGGAATTTAAAGCGGCATTGATCGCGAATTACGAAAATGACTTTTTGCTGGCAAACAGAGATGCCATTCTTAGAAATCAACATTTCAATCCTCGATTGCACAAATCTATTGTAGAGTTTGTTGTAAATGTCTATAATGAATTAAAGGTTGTTAATCCCTTGCAATCGGAATCAAGAATAATTGCATCGATTCGCAATTTGCTTCCATTTAAATTACAGCAGATCTTATTTTCCTCACAGTGTATGAGTTTCAGTCATTTATTAATGCTTGTACAATGCTACGAAACTCAATACCATGCTATGAATCTAACACAATCAGGAATGGGTAAAAATAAGAATAATTCAGATCATTTGGTCCCTATTCGGAATTTGAATATCCGAAGTGTGAATAATAATGAACCGAACCTAAGACGAATATACTCTAGCAATCAAAATGAACAAAATAGACAAGGTTATGTAGGGAATCCGCCTAACCTAAGCAACCGAAGTAGACACAAAATTAATAGAAATACATATCGAAATCCTAGAGATGCTACCAATCCTATGTATAAATATAATCATTGTTCACGAGATGGTACTTCGTATCCAAATTCAAATCACGATGAAAGACATGTACAACCTAATGTAGAACCTAACCACGATTGTGCGGTACAATGCACTTTATTAGATTCATATGCCAGTGCGAATGTAACATGATTACCGTTAACGAAATTAGGTTACACCCATGTTGATTATAGATTCTTGTGAATTTTCGTTTTAAAGTTTGTGTTAATATTAATAATGAAAACGATGGTTATAAATATTTGAAATGCATCTAGTTAAAGAGTTAGTAGCACCCAACATTCTTGATCAAATAAATAAGAATGAAAAATAACAATAATAATGAAAAATGCGTTTATTTAATAACAAAAGGGTGTCTTTTGTTTCTGTAAAATAAATTTATTTACTTCCATTTGATTATTCAAACGTAGGTTATGTTTAATTTTTATTCTTTCTTATTAATATGAAGAATCATAATTCAATTTATAATTAGTTAAAGACAAAAATTATTTTATATTAGATTGATTTGTGTTTAATTATCAAAGATTATGTTAAGAATAAGATCCATTCTATAAAATCAATTATTCAATGACTACCTTGAGTGAAATTCTTTTTTTTATTTTGGACATCTTAGTGCTACTATGTATACATTGCAATTGCAACATCTAACTTATTTGTTATACAATGCGCCCGAAAAGAACAAATATTATTTGTCATATCATCGTTTGTAATAATGATCGAAACTAGTAATCTTGATAGTTTGTATTTCACCCTCGTTAATTATATTTATAAGCGACGATGTTTTTAATGATAAAGAATAAATAATAATGTAATAAAAGAGAAATATTAATGAAATCAAAGATTTATTGTAAATGTATTTATGTGAATGATAATAACTAATATTTTATATATATATGAGGGTTAACCAAAATGTAATGAAGATATGTACGAGGTGTGATCGAAATATAAAGAACATACGTAATGTACGAACATTAATCTAATCTGACCAGTGGTTCTTGAATATAAAAGCCAAGCCCACTCATGACTTTTATATTCAGTCCCTTTATCGGGCGACATTTTCTATAACGAAATACTTTAGTTTGCATAATATTTACCTGTACCGTGGGCAAAAAGTGTTCATAAATATGTAATATACTTAGTAGAATGTTCATTTTAAATTAACAGAAAAGAAGAATGTTTTTAATATCTGTAAGAAAGATTATTATGGGATAGTTGTGACTACGTACATGTTATGTGTTGACCTAGTCAAGTGAATTTATGTATTTTACGGTCTTAAAAAGAATATTAAGACATATCAAGCAATAAAGGTGAGACTAATAATCTTTAAATATCTGAGTTGATTTTTGCATTGAGAAAAGTAATTATCGCTTCGTAATTTATATGTTACAAAACGAACCAGGTTGACGACGCTTTTCTATAGAGTCGTTATATTAGGAAATCGGTACTCCAGATTTCCCAAAAATTTTCTCATATTAACTTATCTTTATTGTTTATTTACTTTTTATCTAGACTTGAATTTTGCCTCTTGACAGAACACAAACGCTACACATTCTGCACTACAACACTACACTAACACTAAAACACTAAACAGATAAAGTTTTTAGTTCTTGGCTTCCTCAGAGCTGATTTTTTTTATTTGATATCAAATTTATTTGATTTTATTTTTATTTTTAGTGTATCAGACAAAATTTATCTTCTTATTTCTTCTTGTCTTTCTTTCCAAAGGTTTTCCAAAACATGCCTAGACAGAGTACTAAATTTTTCTAGTTTTTGTTCTTCTTCTATGATCGTTTTTATGCTATCTTGTTTCAGTTCATTCCTTATTTCTTTTATTGTATTGTTTGTTATATATCTGTCGCAAGACCAGAAAATATGCTCCGGAGTGTGAAGATCGCCACAAAAACATTTATCATAGTTTCGTTGTTTAGCCTTTTAAAGTGTGGAATGAAGAAAGTGGGAGAACCCCGAGAAAACCCATGCACACGGTGTTTGTTCACCACAAAGCTCAGTTGGCGCGACCTAGGATCGAACCTGAGCTACCGCGGTGCCGTTGAAAGTGTAAACATTTGTATATCACTACCATATCAGTTGATTTAAGGCTAATATTAATTTCTTCAGAAATATCGTTTGAGAATATGCCTCCATTTAATGTATTTAGTGTTGAAATAGCCTCACACATATTTGAGTTGTAAAAAGAAAAGTTGTGCATATAAATAAGAAATCAGTATTTTTCCTTAAAATGTTGAGTACTAATGTCATGCTTTTGTGCACAATTATTTGGAAAAACTTTTGTCTCCCCCCATGCGTCCGCAAAGTAATTTCCTCCTTTTTTCCCACTTTTTCGGAATGACATTTCCAAAATTTACACAAACAGAAGGATTGACTAAGCTCACGCATCTAACATCACAAACTTTGAACACACCCAACAAAGAAGATTTTGAACGTAGAAAAACAAAATCATATGAAAATGCATCATGGAGAAGAAAAGCTATGAGTAAGTTTTTGAACCAATTCAAACTCGGACATCTTGCACAGCAAGCAGAAAAACACTAATAGTGCATTTAGGTCGAGAATGGCGAAGCCTTTAGGTTGAATCTAGGTGGGAATACTACGTCGAAAAAAATGTGTAAAAGCTTTTTAATGTCAGCAATCCTGATTGTGGTTTCCCTGGGTTTCCCTCATTCATACCAGGCAAATGCCGGGATAGTACCTAACATACATTGTCCCAGGACGCTTCCTTCGTTTCCCAACTTTTTCTTCTTTCCATTTCCTCGGATAGTGTGATCCCCGAGGGACGTCATCCATCATATGTAACGGGCCCTACATGATCAGAGATACTGAAACCCACAAATCTAAATAATCCTAATGCCCATTCACAGTTCGATTGTCAAAAGTCATGACAAACGACTTAAGACCCTCGTTCGGCGGTTTTGTGCACTGGGTAAGGTGAAACGTTGGACAGAAGGATTATTCATGGTTTGAGAAGTATAGTCTTCTAGATAGGTGAAATTCTTGAAGTATAAGGAATAGCGATGAAAACTACCTGCATCGCATTACCACTTTTTACGATAATCATTAAACAATCAGGATAGTTATCGGATCTTGATGATAGTCCAGGATAGTTTCCAGAACTCATGGAAGATATTTTTGCTGGAATGGAGATCTACGGCGAGGTCGAGTCACCGTCTTTCTCCGTCGAGTCAAAAATAGAATATGTGGATCATTATGATTCCGAACTCCATTGAATGGACGCCAAGTATCCAGAAATGTAGAAGTATGATAGTCTCATCAAGCAAATGTCATTCAAAGGACGTACATCCTCTGTATTCTTCTGACACATCTCTCACCGACTACCACGCTTTCGGCATCTCGATCACTTCTTGAAAGGGAACCTTCCCTGGTGATTGAGCGGTTGAAGACTTTTTCGCATCGCAGACTGCATACTTCTTTCCCCACGGAATCGCTAATTGTTGACTGAGCAATAGCAAAAAAGGGTGGTTGTAGATGACGACTGTTCTGATTAACCAGGTTTTGTAGTTTTCATTTTTTCGGCCTTTGAAATGACGCATTTGGGGCGGACTGGCACATACTTAACATGTACCCTAGCAGAACAGTTTGCTAGGATGGTCTATATCTGCTAATATAAAGTTAAAATACATTGGTCTAATATAGTGTAAAGTCTATGTTGAGCAATCAACACTTTGGCATCATGTATTTGACAGTTTTAACCTTTCTCCCTCAATCGAAATTTCATTTATTTCGTGGAAGTCACATTTGCTATTAAGTTAGTTGGAACTTACACGATGAAGCGGCCAATTACAACGTAGGAACAACGTTGGGAGTTTGCTAGCCCACCATTTACCACCGTTGGGCTTAATGTTTGTTCTATTAGGGTACATTTGGGTGTAAATAGCTGCAAAAGTACTGGTGCGATTTGAATGAAACCTTCACCAGTGTGATTTTTGCAATATTAGAATGGTTATAAGCAAGCACGTACGCAGGAATTTATTTCGTGGAGTCCATAGCTTCTCAGAGGGATTCCAAATTTAATATGAGGGTCATTTCTATTAAAATTTGCAAAATCACCCTTAAAATTAGACTGACAGTCGAGATTTTGAGGGGACGATTCGGATTGTACGTCCCTGGTTATAAAGTACTTCTCATCATTCTTTGACTTCATACAAGCAATATTTAGAAATGTAGAAGGATTGAGGAAAACTGATTGTTACATCACAACTTTACAAGTGTTAGGAGTGTGGATGTGACTGTTAGGAGACGAGAAATAACAATCTGCTTTTAACAGCGTACTTTTTTCATGATATTCAGAACATAAATAAATAAACAATTCATTTGAACAGAATAAATACTCAATTATTATTGGAACGAACGTCATATATGCATTACTGCTACAAAAGTGTTCCATTTTATCGCAAAGTGCACACCATCAAGCAGGGACATACCTAGAAATATTTGTTGCGAGAGATCCAAGCTTTTGAGATGCCCAATACTAGAAGCCACTACGTGTAGACAGAGTGTTTCAAAACAACACCGACAACGTTTGGGAGGTGATTCCTGATACCAAGATAAGACAAAAAGTATAGACCAACCCGGGTGCACAAATGCTTCTTTTCGGAGTTACAGGCTCCCAAAAACATGAAAAAATGAATTTTAAAGGTTCATAGCTCAAATGCTATGGGATCTACCGTAGTCGAGTCAAGACTTCACTTAGGAACTAATGTGAACGCAATCCAAAAACACCTGTTTCAGAATCCTAAGATACTCCCGCAACAATTTTTATAGAGGCAGGTTGGCTACGGCCATATAATTTTAAGTACTCACCAACTACCTCTATAAAAATTGTTGCAGAAGTACCGCGGGGTTCTGAAACATGGATAGGACACATACTAGTTCCTAAATCAAGTCTTGGCCGGACTACGATAGGTCCCGTATTTATGGAGTTATGGACCTTTAAAGTTCATTTTTTCATGTTTTCGGAAACCTATAACTGCGAAAGGAAGCATTTGTGCGCCCAGGTTGGTCTATACTTTTTGTCTTATCTTGGTGTCAGGACTCGCCTCCTAAACGTTGTCGGTGTTGTTTTGAAACACTATATGGTATGAATAGATATTACTCTGCACCCGAAAAGACGGTAAATAATTTAAAACAGCGCCACCAATATTTTCAGGAGAAAACGATAGAACTAGCTTATTTTTTATTAGAGAAAGAATACAGGTAAAGTGGAAGATCAAATTTTCATGTTTCGTCAATCATTTTCCGTTAAAAATGTATAGTTTTATTGAGAAAATGTACAAATGTATGTTGAGTTACAAAGCTTTATAGGATGCTTTCCGGATCCGATGGATCCCCTTTGGATGCGCTCCTGCCATCAAATAGGTCATTTTGTTCAGGTCTATATGATCTATCGTTTTTATTTATTTATATCTTATATCTCGACAATATTATAGTTGGTCAGAAATTAAATTATAAGAACAATAATAATCATTTTGGCGTCCATTTCATTCCCATACAGTGTGCTGCGATCTTTGGGGTTTATTAGAAAATAAAATGAAATGTATGAGAAATGAATGGAATACTGGAATGAATAAAGTGGGACTAAAGGGAAGATTCTCGAGAAGAAAACACGTACATTGTGTTTGTCCAATACAAAGTTCACTTGGCGAGAGCTGGGATCGACCCAGGGGCCCCCATGTACCAGAGATGAACGGTCTACCACTTTTTTCTATTTATTAAATCTTTATTGAAAAGCAACAAACAAAAAAAGGACATGAACATATGAGGATTTTAAAAAATGAATCAAAACATTAAAAAAAGCTATGTTAAAAAACTTGAAATAGTGAACAAAGATAATGCATGTATATATAGGTGTCTGCACGGGGCAGTCAAATTACATTATCATTACTAGTTCTATCATTAGTAGTTCTATCATTACTAGTTCTACCATAAATTACACCTTCATTATCATTAGCTGACGTCACACAGGTATATTACATATTCTCTCTCTCTCTCTCTCTCTCTCTTTTTTTTTTAACATTACATGAGTGAGAAAGACTGTGAAAACAGTTAAATAGTTCGTAAAACGTTTTCTTTTTTCGTGCAAGAGAGAGAGAAAGCTGACCTGATATTGAAATATTGTTTGTATAATTCTGTGTGATAAGGCTTATTAGTATGCATAATAAATATTATTGTTTGCATAGTGATCCAGATAACAGCGTTATTTTTAAATGTCAGAAAGTAATTAAAAATCAGACCACAATTTAAGTTCCGTAAGAATAAAACTATGAGGTGAATGACAACAAATTTTACTAATTAGAACAGAAAAATATGTTCAGATGATTCGCACGTTGGAACAAGCAGGAAACTTATGTGCTAGAGTATCGATTTTGTTGCATATATTATTGTTTACAATTCCTATAGTGTAAAGTTTTCTCAATGTTTCGGTATAGATTATTGACTATCCATTGAGCCACTACGGCCCTCTTTGTGGTTTAAGTTTCACTTGAATAGATGGTGTAGTTCTTGTACAACATGACTTACTAGGTTTATTAAAATGTTTCTTTTTTGTCATTTTCACCAAAACTAAGTAGACCTATAAGGTTTTCCACTATCACGTATTTTATTCATCTTAATAAGAACTATCAGTTGGTACCTACATGCCTCGCGTCTGGACATCTTTTCCGTCATTCTGTAATCATATTGTAGAATTTTTCAGTGCTTCTTCAGAACCGTTCGACACAAAAGCTGGGCCATTGTTATACATGGAGTCTTCCTGATCAACACACTACTAAATCCAGTTGCGTCAATTCTAAATATGATTGGCGCGGAGAAGTGAGGACGATTGTTTGAGTAGCTGAATGTAAACGTGTGAAACTTGATGAATGGACACTTCGTGATGCACGATAAATACACACTACATTTGCATAGGCTACACGAATTTTATAAATTCCACCCGGATGGGTAGGAGAAAAGCGGCAAAATCAATATAACGGACATAGGGAGAATAGAGAAAATTTTCCTTGAACGAAATTTAGTGTTTTTTTTTTTTTTTTGACACGCAGAATATAAAAATATTTCTATTGCACGAATTTTGGATTTCAGTCTGAAATTGTGGGAGGTCGGTTAAGTATGGTAGATTCAAGAGACTTGAAGTGTTATTGTTTATTGTTAAAGGCAGGAGATGTTGTGTATAGAGGCTTTTCGATAGATATAATCGCTTATCTCATTCAGTTGCGCTATTGTTAGAAATCCCACTCGCAGTATTTGTAGGCGAATGCAATATGGTCAGCGAAATGAGGAAGGGCTTTTATCAAGGATTAGACATAAAGCACGGAAAACAAGTATCGCGTAAACTTATCGGAATTTAAAAATCCCATCTTGAATGAAGGAGAAAGAGAAAATTTAATTTTTTTATCACATTATTCACCAGAATAAAGAGAGAGGATGATTTGTATGACAGCGTACCGAATATGAATATGTTATAAGTGATATGGGCGACACTATTAGGAAGGAGAATGTTAGAAAAGGATAAACAACAATGCATTCAAACCAGGCCTGTAGCCAGCCCAAAAATGTAGGGAGGGCCGACTGAAGTTAGGGGGGGCCGATTCAACCATATTATATTTCATCACCATATTATAGTTCATTTGCAAGCCTACCGTGAAAATTCTAGGGGGGCAGCAAAAAATTAGGGGGGCCGGCCACCTAGACCCTGGATACGGGCCTGTTTCAAACTCCTGGTTAACGGTGTATATTACTTGCATGAACAGAACATAAATATAGGGTATTTCAACACAACACCGACAACGTTTGGGAGGTGATTCCTAACACCAAGATAACACAAAAAGTATAGATCAACCTGGGTGCACAAATGCTTCCTTTCAGAGATATAGGCTGCCGAAATAATGAAAAAATTGAACTTTAAAGGACCATAGCTCCAAAACTATGGGACCTACCGTAGTCGGGTCAAGACTTCACTTAGGAACTAGTATGTTTCCTATCCAAATATCCAAGTTTCCAAATGCTGTGGGACTTCAACAATTTTTATAGAGGTAGTTCGTGAGTACTTAAAATTATATGCCCGTAGCCAAACTCCCGCTATAAAAACTGTTGCGTGAGTACCTTAAGATTCTAAAAACATAGACTTTTGGATAGGGCATATATTAGTTCCTAAGTGAAGGCTTGACCCGAGTACGGTAGGTTCCATACTTTTGGAGCTATGGACTTTTGAAGTTCAATTTTTCATGATTTCGGCAGCCTATATCTCTGAAAGGAAGCATTTGTGTGCCCAAGTTGGTCTATACTTTTTGTCTTATCTTCGTGTCAGGAATCGCCTCCCAAACATTATCGGTGTTGCTTTGAAACACGCTGTATATAAACTAGGTATGCAGCAATTGCAAATTAGGAGCAAAGCAGCCGACCTTTATTGATTATTCATAACACTTTTTAGTATATCAATTGTTTCCGTGTACTAACACGACCTAGAAATAGTTGAATTTGGCAATCAGCGAAAATCATAATAGCTTTGAAAGATTATGTTCGAAGAATAAAAAGAAAAGGGCTTCGCCCTATTTCTAATGCCGAAAGTTCTATACTCCATTGTTTAGAATGAGAATTCTTCCGTTAAATGCTTTCCCAATGTTAAGTTCATGAATATTTTGTTTTTCGGCGATTATTCCTCAATGGTATGTCCGATTGGGACAAGCTACCCCTTAAAACAGTCAGCGCATGCCCTCGTATCGCCATGTGAAATTTCGATAAAAACGGTTCAGGCGTCTCGAAGGAGTATCTGGACAAACGAATGTCTAAGTGGAATAAAAAAGAGCAGAATAAGCAATATGGGAACGTTAAGCCATAAAATTATTTTTATTTTATTTTTTCGAAACCTATCTTCAATCATAGTATTTTGTTGCGCTTCATCTCATCAATTGACGGATACATGTGTCAACGTCAGACAGTCATTTAGCTAAACAGAGGTTAACGTTTAAGAGTTAACTGTAGTTTTCAGCTACAGCTCTTTAACAATAGTTTCACTTTAATACGTGGCGAGGTTCTCGTAGATTATTATATTTTAGATTTACAGTAGAGCGTCGATTATCCGAACGTCGGTCAACCGAACGACCGCTTAACCGAACTTTGTACTCGCTCGCACCTGTTACTCTCCCACCCTACCGTCCATCATCCCCTTCACTCCCAAACCAAGTTTCCCACAGTAGTCGCCGCACTGAGCCACCGCTGGCGGAACATTGCTTCTAATGGGGCCTTCATAAGGCGCTGCTGACCGGCCAAGCCGCCAGTCGCTGTGTTTTAACAATCAGCACACTTCTGTCGGTTTGGCACTGGCTGTAGAAGTACAGTCCAGTACAGTGCAGTACAGTACAGTACAGTACAGTTCGATTATCCGAACAAACCAGTTTTCCGAACACCCATGTCCCCCAATTACTTCGGATAATCGACGCTCTACTGTACAAACAAATTCCTTTCTCTTGATTTTCTCAAAAACTACACATGAGGTTTTTTATATTTTTTCGAAACGCTAATAATGTTGGACATGTTACTTGGTAGTATGGTAGGAATCGAATCCTAAATTGAATTTAATGAATAAGGTAAAAAAAGGAAAATGTTAAACTGTTCGGTATTAACACACAATATTATGTTTGATGACTTTTTGATTGAGAGAATAACTATATTTCATTTTGTTCTCCAAATTTCGGGAATTTCACTACAACGAGTTGAGAAACGTTGGAAATTTAGCTTTTATCAGTTGTCTATTTTGAATTTTTCCATTTAGGGTGCATGGTGGATCAGTGGTCGAGCGCTTACCAATGGTGCATTGGGTCCCTCTTTGATTCCCAGCTAAGTAAGTTTGTGGTGGAGATCATCATGTCTCTGGTTTTCCTCGTGGTACTCCTGTTTCCTACCCATTTTTCATTTCGGCAATTCTTCCATCATCATTCACTTGCCTTAATCATCGTCTCCTTAGCCTAAAGCGCACAACCATACTATATTAATCTGAAAAATGAAACGTAATTAGCTTTTCCACATAAATTCACAAAACTACTATTTGTGGACTTTTTCATACACACAAAACGGACATGCTAATCGTTTCCAAGCTTTGTTAATTTCACACTGGACTAGTCGGGGAAGTGCAAAAGTTTAAGTTTATAGATACACTATTCCGACATCCAGTATCTCTGCAAACAGCCACACCAAAATACCACGTGTTCTAAGTCAAAGGAGGAAGATAGTTGGCTTAGTTTCGGAATTGATTTCTCGGTTAGGTTATCGCTTGGTGAATTCTAACAGCATTGTTGCTAGCAATCTTAATAAGAATTTTTCAGTTCTAGGCCAGTATACAGATTGCAAATTATTGCATAAGTTTAATATTGATATTAATTGTGTTATGATAGATGCTACATAGTGTAATTGTTATAGATATATATATATATATATACAAATTGCACTCAAATTATGCCAAATATTGTATATTCATAAATACAATAGGGGGCCTACATGAGCTTTCAGGGGGTCCTGGGCCCCCTCGGCCCTCCCGGGGTCGGCGCCCTTGCGTGTGTGTGTGTGTTTAGTTATAAAAAATAAATAATATTGCCACTGCAGCATAAGAGGAAGCATTATCTGCATTTTAGAAAACAGTAGACTCCCGAGTATTTGGCTCGCGACTATCTGGCCTCCCGGATACTACGATCCTAGTTTTTTTTCTTTTTTTAAAGTAATTAAATGAGGAAGGCAAGGTTTTGCATTGGCAACATTGTCAAGGGATTGGAAGCGGGTGTCTGCTACGATCCTTCTACATATCGTGTGCAAAATACAAGTTATGACAGGAAAAGAACAGCGTTCTGCTCCTTGTTCACTGTTTCGTCAGTGTGTAACGGACCTTAATTCAGTACGCTTGCCGCTGTTCCTCGTTATAACTGGACAGTACGTACAGTACTGTATTCGTAAATTGTTCTTAGGGTAAGCTTAATATTTCTTAAGGGTATTACAGTAAAGATTTGAAAGTGGATGATAATCGAAAAAAAAAGCTGTAGTGACTATGGAGGAGAAATTACGCAAAGAAATGAGTTCAGAAAACTCCGGCCTGTTCGCCTTTTTTGTTATCCGGCCTGCCCTTCCGGCACGTTAGGCCGGATACTCGGGAGTCTACTGTACAAATTTATCTTTCATTCACTCTAACTGTTGATTTCTCATGTCTATCAAATATAGCAGATTTGTAGCTGTTTTCAGATTTTTAAAGAGACACTTGGAAATATCTTAAGAAAAACGATAAATTCATTAAAATTAAACAAAACCCAGTTCTATTAATAGTAGCTACGCTTTCAGAGTAACAAATAACAAATTCCTGTGATCAGAACGCAGTTGGTATGGAAAACCAGAAGAATTTGGCAACAGTCTCTAATTAGATATGGTTTCATGAGATGTTCCCATGACCTTGTCCATTAATACAACTGACAGCAGAAAGTGAAATTGCGAGAAAAACAGAAGAATGGAGATCTCTGAGCATAAAAAGAGAAACTGACGTCTTTATCTTTATATTTTTTAAAAAAAGAAAAAAGGAAGAAAAAGAATAAAAGATAAAAAAATGATTAAAATCTTTTCAGTTTCATCTCCTTCATTTTCTGGTGAAATAAAGGTTAAAGAATAATGCAAGTTATGCAGATTTCATCTTCATCTTTTTCCCTCTAACGTCACTAAGTAGTACATGTAATTTACACTTTTCTTTAAAATTTCTGCACTAAATACGAGAAATTCATTCAGCAAAGGATGAAACTTCTGCTTTTAATTAAACAAATACTGTTGATTCATCACATGAATCATTAATCTTTAGCAATTATCATTGGAATTTAATATGAACCTGAAATAAATTGACACACACACACACACACACATATATATATATATATATATATATATATATATATATATATATATATATATATATATATATATATATATATATATATATATATATATATATATATATATATATATATATATATATATATAGGGTGTTTATGAACTATACTGACAAACTGTAAGAGATGATTGTTCATATCAAAATAAGAGAAAAAGTTCATATGGACCTATTGCGAAAAGTGTGTAGTTTTAGAGCCAGGGATTTCCAAAATCGAGAAAAAACTAAATTGCAACAGGTCCTATTTGGAATTCCAGCAACTGTCAATCGTGGCCCTTATGAGTGTAAAGGAAGTCATGCATACACAATGCATATTTCATCAATTTTTAATAGGTGTACAGGGTGTTTCCTACACGGTGTAATTCTTAGAAATGCTCTCAATTGAGTTTTCAGATATGCCCTGATTTCAAGGAGAGTCCAAATAAGACATTCCTCATTTTGAGGTTTAAAAATAATAATATAGAAGTACACAGTTAACGGATCAACTCTAAGTTTCTAGAACAATATAGCACAGTGAAAACATTTTTAAATAGAACTAACAACATGTTTGTAGGTAACACGGACGAATTTAGAAAAGTGAAAACAAAAACAATTCCAGTTCCGTGAAATGAAAGTACTATAAAAACCGTAGACAATTCAGTCTAGGTGTGCAGAAGAATCTATCAACCTCCTAGTTACCACTCTTGCTTCGTCGAAAAGTGACATTGGGAAGAAGTAGTACAGTTTCTGATGGCAATGGACGTTAAGACACTGTAAGTACGCTCGCAAAGAGCTCTGTTAGTGACTCTGGTGAAAAATACACATAGACAGTCCTGACATGTAAAACGAGAATGTGAACCCTTCAATTATCTTGTTAATATCATTCATTTAATAAGCTTTTTTGGTAATGGTTTATCTTATATGCTCTTTGTTATATATAATTGTAATAAATTAGTTTTCTTCATGTAATGCCTATAAAAGAGAATTTCTAACTCTATACTACCTCTCTCAATCTTAGTCAATCATTCAATCAATCATATTATTTTTTAATTATTTGTTATAGCTCCCCCCGAGGAATTTAAGCTCTCGTTGTTAAGACTGTCTTGTGTACATTTCACATACTTGTAAGGCAAGACTTTTATTTTCGTATTTCACTATACTTATATTTTCTGTTATGATATGCCTATAACTCGTAGACAAGCATCTTTCATACCTCTCACCATGAATTCCACTTCAGACAACAATACCAATAATACTTCTGGTACAGTTTCTATCATTCCCGACATATATGATCCAAGTACGCACCCATCCGCGGAATTATTTTTAAAGAATTTTCTCAAAATCGCATTAGTGAATAATTGGTCAGACTCAAAATGTGTGCAAATTTTTGAGAAATCCTTAGCTGGACCCGCTCATTTCTGGTTTTCCACCCAGACCCTTTCATCCCAACCTTGGGCAACCATCCAATCAAAATTCTTACGTCAGTTTGGTCAAGATCAGGTCCCCCGTTCCCGTATTCACCAATATCGTTCACACGTTCAGCTCCCCAACGAACCTCTCTCTCATTATGTCTTTTCCAAAAAGCATTTAGCAGACCAAGCTTATACCCAGCTAGACTTTCAGGAATTTTTGTTAGAATGTGTTTCTAATATGTTACCTGAATATATTCGTTGGTTCGGGACACGCTCAATTCCTGACTATTCTACCCTCCTAGATGAAGTAACCTTACTGGAACGGACCAACCACCTTGTTCACAAACGGGAAAACGAAACACAGCGCAGGCTATTTCCGAACTAACAGATCAAATATCTCAACTCCGTCTCCATGTTAATACTCTTTCAAATTCCCAATCCGCATCTGTCCATTTTGCTCCCTCCCGTTCCCGTTCTCCAAGTCCTCATAACCGCTTCTACTCCTCCAAACCATCCCGACCTTCTTCCCCGAACCCAACTCACTCACCTTCCTCTTCCTTCCTCCCACATTCCCATTCCACCAATTCTCTCACAACCTATCAACACTGCTCTTCACCGACTCCTCCACATTTTCATTCCACTGCTTCCACCTCTACCGCATGTGCACCTTGCGCTATGCACTCCACTTCCCTCCCACATTCCCATACCACCAATCCCAGTACACCCTCCTGCACTAACTGTATCGCACAGCAACATCAATGTTGCCAACACGTTTCTTCAACCCCTTCCCATCCTTCTCATAACTCCACAAACGAACCTTCATCTACAAACAACACCAAGCGAAAGAACCCCAAGAAACAGTGGCGCTCCAGTCAGAACAAACAACCTCCATCCCAGAATGTTTTTTCCACACAATCTACCCAAATACCTATTCCTCCCTACCCGTTTTATCACCCTTTTTGCAGTATCCCCCACCTCCGTTCCCTCCTTCTACCCCTGGGACCACACTAAACACACCTAAGAATTCAAAAAACGGCCAAAATTAGCGCGGGAGTCACCTCACCGCGCGTTAACCAACCAATCTTCGCTTCCCCCTTCCTCTTCATCTCCCACAGCGACCAGTCAGGAATACCATACCCTTCCCTTGCAGTTTAAGGGTAATTCTCCCTATGTACAGGGCACTTACGCAAACAAAACATTACTTTTTTGCCTCGATAGTGGTGCAGACGTAGGATTATTTCCATTTGAATTATTGGAACCGAATGCGCATACTTTCCATCTCCCGTCCCTTCTTCACGGTTTGTCAGACAAACCCGTCCAATTAAATCGCGCTGCTATTCTCAAAATTAACTTTAATGGTCGTAATTATTCCATTCTTTTTCGGTTAGTTCCTTTCAAAAATTTCCCACCACTTCTTTCATCACGTTTTTTGCAAGATCACCAATCAATTTTGGATTACTCACAAGGCACTTTGTCCTTGAAACATTTTGGAAAAATGCCACATACTGTAAAGGATAAAAACCCAGTTAGTATTAACAGCTCGCATTTCTTTCAAAAACACTCCAAACCTCAGGTTGTATTTTTTGCGCGGCGCACTACCGTTATTACCCCTCATTCTGTTAGATTCGTACCAGTTGCTACTAATGGTTATTTCCCTGATGCACAGTTTAGCCTACATACACCGATTTCTCGGAATTTAAGTAAATATTATATGGCACATACTGTAGTTTCCACACAAAACCTTGTTCTCCGGTTAGCTAATCTCACAAACAAAAAGCAAACAATTTAGGCTCATAATCCGGTAGTTATAGGTTCTCTCTTTTCCCAACAAGACAATGACCACAATATCCTGACTGTTAGGCAAATATATTTTCCTACAGACGAAGATGCGGCACGCAACAAAGAAAAGCGTCTTAAAGAAATTGGTCATCTCATAGATATTAGTAAATTTAAGCTGTCTCCAGACATGAATAAGGAACAACAAGCTCAAATGAGGGAATTACTCTCCGAATATGCCTTTTTATTTCAATGGGCAAGTGACCATTTTACCAAGATAGATTCTTTTGTGGCAACATTAGATTTAGAAGACAAAACTCCATTTCAGTGTAACTCTTTTGTCATTCCGCACAAGTTACGCCCCAAAGCGAGAGAGTTAGTTATACAACTTTTGAACCAAGGGATTTTTGAAAAATCGGATTCCCCCTATAAAAACAACATCCTCTTTATTCTAAAACCAAATTCTGAATCTCTTAGGGCCGTATTTGATTTGAGGGTTTTGAATGGGAAATGCCGTACTTTAGCTTCTCCATTAGAGGACATACAGGACGTTATAGATTCGCTTAGTGATTCCACTTTTTTTTCGAGTTTTGATCTCCATTCCTCTTTTCATCAGTTATCCCTTCATTCTGATATCGCCCTGCAACAGCCTTTAGTTTAAAGGGCCTCTCTTTGCCCTTCAATCATAGGCAACTCACTTCAATTCCACAGGGTTTCAAAAATTCATCTATTTTATTACAACAGGTACTGCAAACTATCTTTCGGGATTTATATACCAATAACATCACTTCGTTCGTAGGTGACATGTATATCCATGCTGATTCTTTTGGTCACATGATGACAGTTTTACGCGCATTTTTTCATACAGCTGCAAAACATTCTTTGCTGTTCAATATCAACAAATCAGTATTTGGCGCTAGACGGATTAAATGCTTAGGTCATATTGTGGAAAATCATACAGTCAAACCTGATCCCGAGAAAACCGCTGCCCTCGCCAATGCACCCAAACCAACCACCATCAAAGGGTTAAAAAGTTGGTTAGCTTCGGCTAATTACTTTAGGAAATTTTTCCATCACATTTCTCTCATATTAGCCCCACATTATGAAGCTATTTCGAATGGAAATCGCAAATTGATATGGACACCTGAAAGAGACCGTGCCTTCGACCAGATGAAGCACCTCCTCACTTCCCCACCAGTGCTTGCTTTGTACTCAACAAAGAACACAGAACATATTTTAATGTGCGATTCCTCAGCCCTAGTCGTTGGCGCCGTATTGTTACAGAAAGACCTTAGCTCTAATGTAATTCAGCCCGTCTGTTATGTTTCTTCCAGGCATCCAAAAACTGTCAACCCACTCCCAATTTTTCATCAGGAATTATATGCAATTTTCTTTTCGCTTAAGAAATTAGAAAAATACCTTCTGGGAAAACATTTTACTTTGATCACTGATAACATTTCCCTTCTCGCTATTAGGAAAACTGTTATCCCAAACTCAAAAATTCTCCGGTGGATCACTTATATCAACACTTTCACTTTTACAATCAAACACGTAAAAAGTCAGTCTAACGCAGTTGCCGACCTACTTAGCCGTTTTCCTCTGGACATCTCACCAGACGCCATTGCCTTAGAACAGGATGACACTCCCGATGCCGTCCTCTTTACCAATACGACTGATACTGACCAGACCCACCCATCCTTGGAGGACACTCCTCCTACTGTTCTAACTACAATAGATAACAACACTGATCTACCAAATCTCCAGCTTCAGGACCGTTTTTTTGGCAAAATTATTACGACTCTAAATACCAAAAATGAATCAGACCCGGCCTTTCAACGTCTCGCAAAACAGTACGTTCTTGAGAACATCTTGTACAGAAAAATGTATCGTGCCTCGCAAACCCGTTTGCTTGTCTGTATTCCTGACGCGCTAAAACCTGCTTTATTTCAGGAATATCACGGTGAACTTACTCATGTAGGCTTTAACAAACTTTACTGGATGATACGTTATAAATATTACGTACCACGCTTGAAATCTTGGTTAGCGAGTGAACTCAAATCTTGCAAACAGTGTGCAATTTTCAAACGCAATTATTTGCCCAACAACCCCAACATACAACGTTTTCCCCAAGCTCCCCTATTTTCGGTTTATAGCTTGGACTTAGCAGGGAAATTCATAGCCAGTGACCCAGAGAAATACCAATATTTCTATGCCGCAACCGAACATTGCACAGGCTTTACCATCACACAACCCATCACTACCCCAAATACTGACAATTTCATCTCCTTCATTACGAACCAAATAATCATTCCCTTTGGTGTTCCTTCCTGTATTTATACTGACCGTCAGTCAAGCCACACTTCCACTTTATCCCTGAGCTTTCTCAAATCACTCAATATTACAGTTAAGTATGGATTACCATATCAGCATTGCACATTAGGAAAAGTTGAACAACGTCTGGGCACATTGCAAACCAGTCTTAAATTTCTGTGCCAATCTAACCAAAAACTCTGGCCAAAATATTTGCCTCACGCCACTTCCGCACTTAACAAGACTCCATTAACATCTTTAGGTGTCTCATCTCATGAGTTGTTATATGGAGTACCTCCTCGCCTACCCATAGATAACTTGCTACATGTTGAGAAAGAACATCTAGATTTACAGGACCGCCTTTTGGCACTGAAAGACATGAGGGATTTAGTTGAATATAGGAAGCACCAAGCATTTCTTGACTTAAAAAAAAAAGTCGAATCAAGCAAACCGCCCACAGAGTTTCTACCAGACTCTCAAGTTATGATTTTGGACACATCTTCTCAGCCTGATACTTGTAAACCACTGTCCAGAATTTATAAAGGACCTTATAGGCTCATATCAACTGTTTCTCCAAACGAAGTCCTACTTGACATAGAGGGTAAACCCACCCTTATCGGAAAGACTCGTTTGAAACATTACGTGCCACCAACAACACCTAATTCAGAGTTCGAAATGAAATATAAGCGTTTTTTGAAATCGTCTAATTAAAGTTTTCAGCTGGCAAAATTTCCGACTTTGTCTCTCGTTCTGCCATGGACTCATATTTCAAAAGGAACTTTATTTTCAAATCCCCTGTTAGGTAGGCAACCACACTTCACAAAAATCTTTCTCCCGTGCAATATTTTCCGGCCGTACAATGCATTCATATCTCACTTCCCAAATCCTGATTTCATATTGAGGCATTGGTTCACTTCCCGACATACCACCTTAACCTCTTATCCCTTTTCCCCTTTCTTCCCTTCACCTACGTAACTCGCCACTTAAACAATAGCGACACTGAATGTTCTCAACAAACCTTTTCCTAAGCATGCGAGGAAAAGTACTTATCTATATTCACTTATTTCCTTCTTGTATCTTAGTTTACCATTAATACCCTGTGTGTATAACTAATACATAATACTATAACTAACTAACTCTATGACCTGTGGATTGGCGTGGGAGATCCGAGTTCTATTCCGGGCGGGAGTTCATGTGGTTCGGATTCCATGTTAATCAGTAGGTCCACGTCTGATATAGCCTCGCTGCTGAATGGGACGTTAAACTCAAAATCAACTCAATTCTATGGCCTGTGGAACCGAAAGCTCAATGCTCCGTTCTTAAAAGCTCTCCACTGATTTCTATCCTTAGCCAACTGGATCCAGTTTCTATTTTATATTCCTATTTCTGCAAAATCCTTCTTAATATTGTCCTCCCATCTGCACCTAGGTCTTCCTAATGGTCGTTTTCTGATTGGTCTTCCAGATAAAACTTTAAAAGCGTTCATACTTTCTTCCATCCTGGCTAGAAGACCTACCCACCTGAGCCTCGTAGACTTGATGACCGTAACAATGTTTGATAAACCGTTTAAATTATGAAGTTTCCGCCATTCTCCATTCGCGTTCCTCTTGGGTCTGAATATTCGTGTCTGGATCTTGTTTTCAAACACTTTGAGCCTACGTTCTTCCCCTCAGAGTAAGCGACCATGTTTCGCAATCATACACACAACAGGCATGATATTTTAAGCTTTAAATTCCTTCTCAAAATTCGCGACAAGAGAATTTGAACTGAATAATAACACGAAATCTCTCCTTTTAGTCGACATTTAATTTCTTCGTGAATATACTGTATATTAGTATTTTGCCATTATTGGCAGGTCACTTATTTCAACTGAGAAGCTTCCACGTTGAACGGTCTTCAGCTGGCCTCTTCGTCTTCACGTATGATTTCTTTGTTGTGGTATCGCAGTCTCTTTCGCCCCCTCCCTTTGTTTCCTCATACCCTCTCTCTGAAATGTCCGTCATGATACAGTTCTTCTTATGTATATCTATAGAAAGAATTGGACAAAAATAAACGACCAAAAGTGCCATTAAGACTAATAGCGTTTTTGGTCGTTCGTTCTCGTCCAGTACTTTATAGATATAGATAAAGGTATAGATAGATAGAGATATGATAGATTGATAGATATCTCGGGAAGTAACACGATAACATCAATTACTTGTTGATGAAGATTTAAAGATTAATTGACGAAAAAAAACTATTTGATTATTTTATTACACGGAACATCCTTTATTATAAATTGAATACATAATAGAGCAGTGCAAAGCTAACACAGTCGTCACTGCCCTCTATCAAGATAGTGGATGCTTTTTAATAACCTATTTCCAACATAGTGACTATACAATTCATAAAAAATGTAACACGTAACAGTGTCACACTGTACAGTACGTCAAGGAATTTGGTTTGATTTTTCGTAAACCAAACTCCTTGACAACCTAAATTTTATCGATCCTAGTCTTAAATATAGCATTTCATATCAAATTAAATGGAGTACACTTTAAGCTGAATTGATATTTGGAAATAGAAAATATTTAAGTTATTACGTTTGACTCGAGTAGTAACTCATTTAGTTTCCTTTTGGAGTTACATTCAGAGATGCGAACCTGGAACCTTATAAAATCCCATCTTAAAGGGAAGAAATTCCCATTTTGCTCTTGAATTTCCCAGACGTTATGCTAATTACAAAAGTTTCAAAATTTACAAAATATAAACATTGAAACTACTGTATCCCACTATCTTCAATATTTGAGTAAATTATTCGTAAATTCCGATCCTCAAAACTCCTAATAAGCATTATCATTAATTAAAAGAGACTATTCAAATTGTCGACAAAAACAAGTACATTTTGTTATCAGAATTTAGTATTTCCATCTCACTTTTGTACCAAATTTTCTACTGAATGTAGTAAACTATACGTTCTTTGGTGCTTTTTTTTTTTTTTTTTTTTTTTTTTAGATTCACAAGTGTCTGGATAAATCACTTTCAACTAACATGCACTTTACAACAACAGCAACAATAAAAGGACAATTAGCACCCATTTTACGTTTATTCAATGATATTAGCCTACTTCACGTTCATACATAACTTTGTTGAAAAGTGCCTTATATGTTGCCTGTTTTGGTGAAAATTCCCTTTATCCCTATCCGAGAAATCAAAGTAAAAAATCGCACAAAATGGAATTTTTCTCACGGGTTGACATCACTGGTTATACTCCATGGTCAAGTTAGTATTATTGGATCCTGAGTATTATACTAGCCCGCTAATTTCAACAGCACTGCGGGTTAGTCTATCAAACAAGGATGATATCCATAATTATTCCCATAGGAACCGGTTTCTGATTGCTCATATCTTGGGATCTACTGAATGGATCACCTCCATCAACGAACTCAATTTCCGGTTTCTGATCCTCTATATCCAGGCCAAAATTGATGATCCTTCAAATACGTGTTGACATTTTATGTCTCCTGGACGGATAGAGTAAATTCAAGGAGTATTTAGTATACACTAAATCTCTAAACGTTATTTTCCGATATGAATTGACTTTCAATTTCTTTATTTTACGACTTTTCATCTTCCAACCACACGTACCATTTTTCCTTCTTAACCACATATTTCAGTTTAATATTCAGCTCTTTCTGCATAAGATTGAAATATGTCCTAAATCATAACCGTCATGTCCAGTAATTTATTTATTTCTTTTATGTATGACGCTTTTATGTTTGCTTTTTGTGTGACGGTTGAACAAAATATTTCCAGTTTACTAGTGAGCACGTCTAGAAAAATTAATTAATTTTTCTCAATTATATTTCTGTCGCAGAAGAATCTTACATAACAAACATTCGTTCAACCCCACTTATTTACCCTTTTATGATTTATCCTGTTTTCAGTTACATTTTTTTCTATATACAGTAGTCAACAGACGTACTATATTTTTCGTTTTCTTCGTAACTCGTACATTCATAAGCCTATCACCAAAATATTCCTTATTATACCCGTAATTAGAACCTTATTTGCATTTAATACTTCCCTTGTCTTAATAACAAATAGTAAGGCATGTTTATGTTCAGCATCACCAGTAACAATTTTCAAATAAAGATGGACATCTATTTATAATACAAAAGCATTTCAAAGACAAACATTACTCATAGACTAACATGATTTTGTATTACAAATAGATTCACATTACACAACTGATGATTCTTTTCTGGCACTCTTTATTCAACAACCACAAAGTATGCTTTTCTTTATTGTACGCTTTATTTCTATTTTTGTCTTTATTTTACATTTTAAGCTATTAGTTATAGTATTACGTCGTTACTTGAAGTTAGTCGTCTTGCCACTCAATTTTACTTCTATAGTTGACATAGTACACTGAAAAAAATTGTAGGTGGCGTACTTACAAAGGTACAAGCGTAATTCCTGTAAATTTTAGACAACGTACAGCAGACGTATGACTGAAAACGCATGTTTTATAATACTTTCAGTATAAGTGTTCTATCTGTACATACTTCCGTATGAAACAATATAGGCGATCAGGATCTCACATATAAATGGACGTATATAACATATAGCTGACGAAGGTAACATACATATATGTATGTAATATGAGGAAGACTGTTAGATATCAGACATCCTACAACGGCATGATGTAACATCTAAAGACAGTGCGTATGTAGCATGCGGATAACGTATGCTCCATAGTGATTTCTGTAGTAAGCAAGAGGATTCCGTATATTGGTACAATATACTACTGTCCGGAGAACGGATTTCTCTCAGTGTACCCTTTGTTTCAATCACCATGGCTTTCGAATTTTCAACATTCTCCTTTACTAATATTACTATTTATCAGTGATGACATGCGTCACATCCAGCCGGGTCACATCGGCAATGACTTCTATTCGAGTGAACCATGTGTCTGGGCGTCCCTTCTCACACTCGGTTTGACCTGGACAGACGCGGTGACATTGGAGTAAACGAAGAAAGCATAATTTCGGAATTTTATGCTGGATTAATGGCGTTCATTACTGTAGCTAAAAATCCAGGCTTTCCATTCCTAAAACAATTATTGATTATTCCCTAATCAAGATATTATTTTCTGAATAAATATTTGAAATATCTTTTTACGTTTAATCATTTTCGTACTCTAAGAAAATACACTGGTTATGAACGCATACTAAACAAGAATACATAGCAATATAATGATTAAGCTCAGCGGTATGGCTGATATTCAATGTGATAAGTTTCTTTGTCGGCATTTTTAAAAGTTTACTCGCTCACATTTTAATATCCCTCACAGAAAAGAACAAAATATGCAGCTTTTTGGATAAAAAGATCAATTGTATTTCAGGCAAAAATTTTCTTGTAGGTCTTATATCTGGAGAACGCCAGATAGTTAGCCAAACCCAAACTAACTCAGTATGATGTGCTTATTCCGTTAAAAAAAATATAAAAAAAGTTGATTTAGGGGTCATTCAAGAATTTTGTACCCCCTGATTCTAAAACTAATTATTGGCAATCTAATTTAAGATCGCAATTTTTGATGCATTTTTTAGATCATTCTTAAAATTTTTGTATGAAACTTCTTTTCTCGTCTAATCTCGTATGAAACATTACTGATAGCTGTTGTAGTTCTCTCTCTCAATGTAATGCTTTGTCATATATATAGTGGTACAAGAGATGTACTTAGAAAGTTACAGATTCGCCACGTGTTTGACAAGTTTCGCGGCCTTCGGGTCATCCCGGGCTTATTAGATCACGGGTTTAACTGGTTCCGATCTTTCGGGTCACGGATTATGAGTCTCGAAGGCCATAATCCCTGGCATCACTATTACCAGAGAATCTGAAAATCTATCTCCTGTTCTATATTTCCCTCTCTAACTTCTACAGTTGGAACAGTTCTCTTTGTTCAAATCGTCATTGCTTCAGTGCTTTCAAAATTTATTTTCAGTCGTATCGTTCGTAGTTTTGCATCAATTTCCCTAACAGTCTGTTATTTTTTTTTTTTGTTGTTTTTTTGTTTTGGATTCCGTTATAATAGTTATCTTATCTACAATACTATTTTAACTCTTTTATGTGTTGTCGAAATACTGACATCAGTACAAAAGATTTACTTAATTATTTCTTCTGAACAATTATTAAATGGAGGAAATCAATAGCTCTCTTGCATTGCCCTTAAAATCACATTTTTCTGCCATTTCTTCTCCTATTAAACCCGTAGTTGTGGTCCAATAAGGTAATTTAAAAATTAACTATACTCGATGCCGCATGTGCTTGTTTAGTGTATATAGAACCCTAATAATTCATCTCCTCTGGGCTAGTTGCTACCGCGTACACCTTTGGATGCACATGTTCCAAGGTTCACGGCAGTTTGGCAGTATGGCAATTTAGATTTCAACTCAAACTGTAGGTCCACATCTGATTCAGTCCGGTCGTGTAAAGGGGCGCTACATTTCAATTAACAATGAAACAAATAAGTGAATATATGAGCAGCCATTAGAATTAATTATAAACACATAAAACAGACTATTTAATAATGATGATTATTCCTTATTTCCTGTTTAATCGAGCTATCGACTTCAATATCAATTACTATTAACGGTTCCCTTGCCTTCGGCAACTAAATCTGTGATCCAATGTTATTCCAATTATTAACTTCCAATAGAAACATTTTGTGCATAATATTTCCTCATTAGCTTCTCATTAATCCTCTACAATTCGACTGCTCATAATCCAGTGTTGTTCTGCAGTATTACCTCAAACGTTAGAAGATGGGAATAATTATCAGAGGAGAGCGCAGTTGGAAGGGGAATTCGGCTGGGAGTGCTATTTAATATGTATGTAGAGGAGATGAAAAAGCAGTCTGCATAGTGAAGATAGTATTACAGTAGAAGATATCATGATTAGGTATAAATGTTTTGCAAACCTTATGCCTTCTGGTGTGAAGTGTCAGTAGATAATTAATATGAAAAAGAAATCTTGAGGAAACATTTCCAAAGAATATGGAATGAATATAAACATTAGATTGATAAAGAAATGATGATTATTAGGAAATGATTTGTATCAAATATAGATGCAGCAGGTAAGAAAGAAGAAAAGATTTTTTTCAGTATGTAGATAGCATTATTAGCGAAGACATGAATGGAACATGAAAAGAAAGCAAGAATAGAAATAGTGAAAATGCATTTAGGAAGAAGAGAAATATACTTTATGAATTGAGTAGAGCATTGTTCTCTCCAGGACAAAAACAGGACCACTACACAAAAGTGGAGAAAAACGATAAGAAGTTTTCGAAATGTGGGTGTTGAGAAGAATGGAAGAAAAATGGATCGAATAGAAATCGAATTAAGGAGTTTTACAAAATCAATGAGAAAAGGTTATAAACAATGTTGGATTTAATTAAAAGAAGAAAGAGAAATTAATTAGGAATTGCTTGGGAAGGAATTGGATCCAGAGGGAGGTCATAAGAAGATATGATACAAAGATAAAGAGGGGCAAGTATCAAATACTATGATTGATGGATAGTTCTGAAACGAGTAATAGCTACACCGAGACGAGTGATTAGCCAAAAAATAATGGTACACTGAAGCTCCTTCGATAATGATGATGATTATGACATATTCACAACAAACAGCTATAAGATATTAAACTCATACAAAAAATAGTAAGTAACTGTTCCTGGGCTTTCTTCAGCTTTTAACATATGACATGCGTAATTAGCCAAATACAACTTTTCACTTTCTGATAGTGAATCTATTTCCGTATTTACACTTTTTATTATTTTCAACTTTTCCATTCCATCTCAATATTCTTTATCAAACCTGTTAAAATATCCTGAACTACAATCCTAGAACAGCACTCTTGAGGTGGGAAACGACATGCCACCCCCTTAAAATACATTTTATATTCTAAATGTATTAAAACCCTCATTTTAAAATTTAGTATATTTTCCTTATTTACGTCACTTTATGTCGATCTCTAGTGTAAAAACAAGATGACGCCAAAGCTATCTTGAGAATGAAATCAACCATAGCTTCTGCTTCTCGTTAAGAATGTGTGGTGATGCTTGTGATCCGTGCCTTGTCTATTAGCGTGCAAGAAATTTGCTCGCTTCCAGTTTCGTGTTCTATGCAGGCCTATCTTCTCGTCAACGGAGGATTATGTTTACAGAATGATCTTTATTCTTCTGCAGATAAGATCATCAGTTCTAGGAAATACTCGAAAACTTTATCCTATCTCACCTCTTCAAGTCGCAAAAGAATTTCCGAAAATTTCCGAAACATCATTACAAAAGCAATATCCACTTTCTGGATTTACTGCCTCTTACATTTACCCGAGTTAATGAGTTTAATGTACTAAGCAATGGCTGGGAGCTGTTAGTTTTTCTTTCTTGTCTATAGTTGGAAACATAATTACGATCATTACTTGCTACAAGTTTCCTGCAGGTAGCCTGCGGGAGAGAAACCTTTACATATCCGAGGAAAACTAAAAAATATTCATACCTCAATAAATTCATATACACTTGGTTCCCAAATCTTACAAAGTAGAGAATGAATACGTATCACAGATCTATTCATAATCTCACCTACAATGTACATAGAACGCAGTAAACAGTATCATCATCTCCTGTATTTTGGAAAAGTTATTTCCAATGGTCAAGTATTCTGTCTTTCAACCTTGGATTTGTTGATCTTCCGGAGTATAACGAAAGTAAAGGATGTTCTAGAAACGTTTCAAAGAGGTGTGTAGCCAATGGAAAACGTTTGCTCACGGTGGCTTAGTGGTACAGTGCTTACTTCTGGTGCATAGGATCACTAGTTCGATCCTCGGTAACGTAAGCTTGTAGTCGCATCCGTGGGTTTTCTTCAAGTGCTCTCAACCGATTCTTCTATCGTCATTCACTTGCCTTAATCATCAATCTGCCTTAGCCTAAATGACATAATCGTGGGACGTTAAACTGAAAGATTTCATTTTATTTCTTTTCCTTTTTCTTTTCTGTCTACATGTTTTCTATAAAGGTAACAAAGAAAGTTCTGTCGGTTTTTCATCCACCATCTTCGAACATCGATGTCACCGAAGACGTACCTGTAAAATCAAAAGTAGTCCCTATCAGCATCGACGACCTTCTACCAACATTCTGGAAGGCCATGAATTCCATCGCGGTAAAACGTGGTGGGCTGCGAAACGAAGAACGTATCTAGTGTATTTTGCACCTCTACTAGGGATTTGAACTGGTGTCCTCTAAGATGATTGTCCAAGGAATGGAACAGGTGATAATCGGGCGGTGAAATTTCCGGGAAGTATGGCGGATGCAATAGTGTTTCCCATCCAAGTAGTAGAATTTTGTCTCGGATCATTCTAGCCACTAGGAGCTTAGCGTTTTCCTGTAAGAGAGAGGACCCCTTTGCGATTCAGAAGTATTGGCTCCAGAGATTTGAATTTTTCTTGAACATGACTCATTTGCTGACAGTACACAGTTTCATTGATTCTCTAACCAGCTGGTAGCAGTTCCCGATGCACGATGCCGCGAGCAGTCCACCAAACACACAAGAAAACAAAAAATTACACGGTACGTATTTACATCATTAGTTTAAAAAATAAGCCTTTGCAGTTAATAAAGAATGTTGTTTATAAAAGAAGAACAACAAATGGCAGAAATTCAATTATCAACATGACTTTCACTTTCCAAGTGGCGACTCCTGAGGGAAGTCAGATCGGTAGAAATTTAAATTTGGTCGCTACAACTAAAGCTAGAATTGTATATCTAGCGTACTAATTCTTGAATAAAGATTGCCCCAGCTGTTTGAAGCTTTGTTCCCTTAACTTTTAAAGTAAAATTTAAATTTCTACCGATCTGACATATCTCAAGATCCGCCACATGACCTTCCCATATCAGAATACCAGTAACACTACATCATCTTCTGATAAAGAATCGTATTGTATGTGTTAATGTTGCTTTTACGAATAAAAGATCTGATCTACACGCCATGAAGTAATGGAAGGGCAGTTATTACAAGCAACTGATGCACTTTAATGCTTGCTGAAACGCCACTAGCCACGGTGCACAGGATACAATATATTCTCGTTTAGAAAAAGCTGCTATCACGTAAGTTCCTGGCAGCTGGCCCAATTCTTGTCACGGTTCTTCCACATATTGGATAGTTGTATACTGAGACAATTCATTAGTTTTCAGTTTCTCCAGCTCAGCTGGCACTCAACCAAAATGTGTAGCAGTTTCCTTTCCATCTCTTTTTTATTGAAGGCCCTCACGCAATGTGTTCAGTTCCCACTAAAGCTGAGTTACTCACTTAAATTGTTTGCAGAAAATTTTACCTGAAGCTAAACTATCGTTCTTTATCCCATTCTTTAATATGGGCTTCCACCACTCAGAAATTATTTGTATTGACATGATTTTAAAATGGTAATAAAAAAAATAGGGGCTTTAACACATCTTTCTTCTCCGTCCTCCATGCTTGTCGTTTACGGTGTGCCGAGTTCAATTTCCGACAGGAGAGCTTTGAAATTTGAAGTAGTTAGATGGTCCAGGAGCTCCTTTGTGGCTAAGCAGTTAGCGTACGCGCCTTTGGGGGCGAAAGACCCGGGTTTGATCCCCAGTGGGAGCCCATGTGGTTCGAATTCCACGTTGATCAGTAGGTCCATGTTTTATATAGCCTAGCTGCTGAACGGGAGGTTAAACTCAAAATCAAATCAACTCAACTCGGTGGTCCAGATCTTAAAGTCGACGCTGTAAAAGAACACTACACCCTCGGGTCATTTGTCCTTAACTCTTAACTGCAGCAGTTCAAAGATTCAAATCACTCCTCTGAAAAGATTATGACTGAGTTATGCTTTTTCTGTATTAAAGGAACGATATGATAAGAACAAAATTCTCTCTTCCTACTGCGGCGAAGGAGGAATTCTGCTTGAGGTCAAGAATTGATACAAGAGAGAAAAGGTCACACACTTGATTCACTAAAATTAAGAAATAATTAACATAAAACTTAAAAATATATAGGAGAATAAAAACCTATCGAAACTTGAAAAAGTGCTATAATACATACAAAGCTTGTCTGCTTTTATGATATTTATTGATGAAGATATAATTTCAATGGGGTTACATATCTCATTTAAATAACTATCGTATAAGTTGATTCAAGTTACTTCGTTTTTAACCCTAAAGTGACAAATTTATCCCCATTCATGTAAATCAATCGGCAAAATCTTTAGTTTTTCGAAATTATGTTAATCCATTCCTTTCAGATGCCCATAAATTGCTTTTTCATAGTTCAGATAAAATTCAATAGATTTCTTACACCCGAAATTCAAAGATTTTTCCCGTTTTGTAGAAATCTAATAAAAATTCTTACTCCCAAACTAAAACTTGGAATAGTAAACTGTAAACATTGCCAGACCAGGTGTAACCGAGTTCTTCAAACTATGTACAAAGGCTTTGAGTCCTATGAATATAACAGTTGTTACGATCAAAGATTATGCTGTCTAGTGCATATTCTGTATAGTAAAAATAGAGTGTAAAAATTTCTTGACACCATAGTTACGTTGCACGGATTTTGTTAAAAAATATGGGGTTATATCTCTACTAGACAGACGATGATATCTGTAAGAATTAAAATATATATTAGAATAAAGTGCTAGATTGTCACGGGATTGATTTGCATAGCAACAGAGCACGAAACCTATGTACAGAGGATGAATTACAGCTCAGAGGTAAAAATTTGGTTCCTTAAATATCAAAGTTCACAAATGAAAGCCCATGATTTCTATTTAAAAAAAAAAAAACAGTATGAGCAGAGTCATAGGTGTAGTAAAGGATTATAAAATAGATGTTGAACAGGAAGAGGGAGTGTGAGATAGACCTTAGTATGTGCATCTAAAACTGGATATACTTTCACATGGCTCGGCTCAACTGATGTCATATCAACTCTGCTCCAACGTCTCTCTCAGTTCTTGGTTTTCTAGATTTTTCTATCAAATTCGTTTCATATTCGTAATTTGTATATTTTCCGTTGTTAATAATCATACATGTACCATCATGTTATCTTTCGTATATCGCCAAAAGAGGAAGCTGTAACCTAAATTAGTGACGAACCAAGAAGCCACTAAGTCAGGCACATCAAAAATGGAGGAACAGAAAGGAGATTACATTGATGGTATAACCGTTACCAGCTTATATAAGTACATTTTTGTGGACGCTCTGTATATTTTGGAAAGACAGAAACGATTCTTCGATTTATACTTGAATTTTGTATCGAAAATAATTTATTTTTTCGATTTCTTTCCCAAGAATTAGAACAAGAGAGTCTTTAATCGTTCACCAATACATATACAGTATATGAAACGTTGTTTTGCGGTGGGGAGATTTCAGTGAGTAACAAAGACGCTGAACTATATGTAAGGAAATTGTATTTCAATTACTTGGATATTTCAGTGTTTCTTCCTTACTCATTAATATGCAAAGACCAGTAGCGTAGCGTGGTATTCCAAAATGGGGATGCCAAAGTTAGTCACTTGTCTGATATAATACAATACAATGCAATGCATGTTCAATGTGTATTTTCCTTAACAAGTGAAAAGATTCACTATGCAGCAAATGTTGTTTCGATGACTCATGTTTTAGAGCTTTCTTCATGAAATTACCCAAATCAGAAATACCGTTTGAACACCACTCCGACTCCTTTGCCCCAAACATAATGCAGACGAAACATAACATTTTATTCCGTACAGAACACCCAGAAAGCCAAGAAAACCTATCATCATACCACGAAGACTGAAATATTTGCGACTGATTGCTAGTTGTCGTTTTTATGGAAAGCTTTGGGGTAGGTCGTATCCCTTTCAGAGAGCAGTGTTGCTCGTAAGTCAACCGAGATATGGTAGTTGTTAACAAAAAAAATCAATTAAATTTGTGTCTGGTACTGTTATCGTAGTCATCATTTGCTAAAAGTTAGTAAGGTACTATACCTTGTAGCAGCCGAACACTTTCCACAGCTTCGTCTCTTAGTTATAAATGTAATTTTCTTCATACTACAGTAAAAAAATAAAACAAATATTCATTTCAAATCACAACGCAAATATATATATATATATATATATATATATATATATATATATATATATATATACCGACAATTTTTCTTGACCACCAACGATCAATGTTGCTAATCAAAAGCATAAATCTAGTGCAGAACGCAAAGGCATAGCCAGGGAGAGGTGAGCCAATAATTTATCACAAGAAAGGAGTGTAAACCCATGTTCATTAAACAACTTGCAGAAGTTTTATATTTAGCACGGCATAATTTGCAACCATCCCATACGATTACACAACACAAATAGAAGATTAACAGGCTGAGTCTGCTCATTAAGGCCCGCAACCAGCCATTAAAGTTTAGGAGAGAGGCACAAATATGCTAGGGGGTCCAATCGTCACAATTCTGGATCTCTTTTATCAATAACTACTCTTAATAATTAGGAGGCCAAAACATTTAGGGGCCCAGGCTCCCGTAATTGTACGCCTGGTGGGGCATACAGTAGCAAATGCGTAGATTACGTTAGACACCAATAAGCAATTGTCTCAGCTCCTTTTCTGCCACTAGCATTGTGACGAGAAAAACCGGCTCCACTTTTGTATAAATATTGTTTTCAGTATAATTCCCTTTATTTATTTCTCGTGGGCAGCTTCTTTCTCCGCATACCATACTTCAATCTCTCTCTCTCTCTCTCTTTCTTTTTCTTTCTTTTTTTTTTTTTAATGTCACCCCTAGAAATTTGTCATCTTGGGTTCGGACCTCAGGTGCCCGTTCGTGAATATGGGCCTGAGTGTTTATATCATTTGAAGATACAAATAGAAAGCACTTAAAGCAACTCTGGGGGCCTATTTCTGTGTATCTACTTCATTGTCAGATATTCAGATACGGAAGAGCACAAGTAAACTTTGTGAAGGGCAGAGGGTGGCCTACCGGATCGGTGACCGTGATTCTACAGAATGCATTATAGTTATGCTTGTGTATGTGAGTCCTCTCAAAGAATATCTGGCTACATTCTGGGACATGATATGTATTTATGGTATAGATTATTAGTTTGCCTTTAATTACTATTACAATTACGATGCATTTAATTACAATTAAAGCATAACTATTTTTATACTATCACTTACATAAGCGACATGCTTCATAATGGCGTTGAACTAACTATTTATCTTTTGTTCTATTTCCTTGTCAGCGCTCGTACGTTCTATACAGAAACCATAGCTTAGTTCAATATATATAGAGTTGGCAATACTTGAGCATACGCCAGCTTATATCTAAAGCAAATGTTGGGTTGCAAAGGGATGGCGGGGAGTAGTTGGGCATGCGCATTCGACAGAAAGCAGACGAAAACCCCGATGCTTGCACTAGGCCTGGATGCCCGAAGAACATAGCATACAACAAGAGGAAAGACAGAAAATGTGCATCTGAGTGATGCGCATGCGTAGGTTCCGCTTGCCAAAGTGAAGCGAGAGAGCGCATCCACAAGATTGCAGTGGAAATAATTGTGATAATTATAAGCAAACAATTTATAAATATAATGAAATACATACTTTCTTCTTATTAACAGGGGATGCCGGGCATACAGGCGTTCCCTTACGCTACGCCGCTGGCAAAGACTATATTATATAGTTATTTGGATCTAAATTAAGTGTTTTCTTCAATTACTTATGGTAATACTTAACATGATAGTGAAACCTAGCCGGACTGTTCTAATATCGTTCAGCCAGTTTTTATCTTGAAGTTCTCACGATCGAGTTATCGTCGTCTTCTTCTACATTGTGGCCAGTGAACTGTGAATTAACGCAAATTCTCAACATTTAATTTGCATATTCGTACAGGTGGTTTAACCTGATCACATTTTAAAATGAACTGCCAAGATTGACCCGTTGGTCAAGGCAGCTCGCATTTACAGCACCTCAACTCTAGGAGTTTTCTCTGTGTGTCGATACAGCCAACATGTTCGTTTAGTTCGTGTAGCATTAAGCAAAAGGGCACAAGCCTAGTAGCCGCCCAAGTTCTTGCACAGCGGTTAGCCTCCATTTACTGAAATCCCGGGTCCTCTGACCCGTTCGATTCAGTAAACGGTTCCCAGTAACTATTCGATTTTTATACTGTACCGACAGACCATTCATTCCATGGATACACCACCTTGGATTTTTGGTGAATTCTCAGCGTAGCAGTAAGGAATCTATGTCGTGGGATTACTTTCAGTGTTACCCCCAGTATTAAGCCCAATGTGCATTATTTAGCAGTGTGAGAAAAGGGCTTGTGGTGAATCCCAAAATATAACAATTCATTCATATATATGTATGTATGTATGTGTGTGTGTGTGTGTGTGTGATAATTTTAAAGGGCTTATATCCTGAAATGTGAAGTGTAGTTTTATGTTTACGGAACTAGTTGAGTGTCTACATCCAAATCAGTGTTTGGTGTTGTGATTGTTTTTCTTCTATATATATATATATATATATATATATATATATATATATATAAAAGAGAACGTACAATTCTTTGTCCGCTCATCACGCTAATACGGCTGAACCAATTTCTTTCATTTTTGGGGGGTTATTAGGATTTGGACCCTAGATGGTTTTTATCATATCACTTTAATTTTTAATTACCAGTGTCTTGAGATAATTGACCATTCAAGTGTCCATAACGTACAAATCCTTTGTTATTAGTTCATCATAGGTAAAAATAAACGTATTTATATGCAACCCGCATGACCGTGTCACTCGGCGGGTTAACATAAATGACAGGCGATATACAGCGGAAAATAGCTTGAATCTTCTGTTTAAAATTTTTTAATTGATTTGCTTATTTTTACAGACACTTTTACAATATGCCAGCACCGGGATGACCGCAGCGAAGCGGGGCGGGTTAACATAAATGACAGGCGATATAATGTTAAGATTTACTGCAATCTTCTATGGTTTTTATCATATCACTTGAAAGCGAAAAAGTAAAAATTATCTAAGTAACAAAGTTTATTGCGTTCCGGGGTGACCGCAGCGAAGCGGGGTGAACGCTGCTAGTATATATATATATATATATATATATATATATATATATATATATATATATATATATATATATATATATATATATTTTTTTTTTTTGCGTATAGTGCATTTAATTAATAAGCATAGTATAATTTTATTTAATGTGCTTTCGTTGCATGTGTGAATAGTATTTTAGTGTGTCGCGGTCTGAGCGACTATCTGGATGTCCGTGAGGATTTCGAAACCAGACATCCGAACCTCTCAGTGCTTGATGCCGATTTCATTGTTGCGACCTGAGAGCGATCAGGGAAAAGTTTCGTAATCCCTTTTTGTAAATGTTTTTAATGTCTTAACCAGGTCAGTTCAGATCTCTTGAAAATACTCATTGATGGGACGTCAGGAACAGATTCAGAAAGCGGTTACAGTGTCTGCTGACTGGAACTTACGAAACAGCTTCTTATGCATACAACATGTCTATCTGCTTAAAGCAGGAAGAAAATACAATAGTGTATTGTTCTCTGGATGCCGAATTTGAGATGCACAACCGATCTTGTGTTCAAAGCTGGTGGACCAAATTATGCGGCTTAGGATATATAAAAATATCATATCAAAACTGTGCTAAGACTTTTAAAGGAAATATGTTTAAACGAAATGAATAATGTCCTACTTACTATTCGGAATGAAATATCTGAAAAGACCAGTCCTACAGTTTATGAAGAATATTTGTACAAATTCGAACTTACTAGGCAGAATGGTTTTGAAAACTGAACAAATAGCATTTAAGCCCCGTTTGAATTCATTTAGATGTTAAATTTAAGAAACGCCCATGTTCCATCGTAGATAGTCTAGAATCTGAAGGGAATATTAGAAAAACAAATTAAAATTCCAGTTCCCAATGGATTCAGAGATCTCTGAAAAACGATAAGAGATACAAGTCTTCTTTCCTAAGGCTCAACGAGAGGATTTGGATAGAATTTCAAGTTTCTACGCCCAACAATTTCTAGAATCTGGTGAACGAAAGAAAAGTCCATACCTTCTTGCTCGCATAGATATTGCACTTCACAAAACTTAGCCTTACCTTCCAAGATTTAAAGGAGAGGATTTGTACGAAATTTCAAATTGTTACGTCCAACAAATTCGTAAGTCTGATCATGAGTGAAACTATATGCCTTTACTATTTACATATAATCAGTGACACCCGCCGAGAGTATACAACGTCGCTTTCTCCCCGTAAACATGAGTGAGGTCGGCAGACCAGCCGCGAAGCACCACCGTGGTTAGCGCGAAGCGTAAGAAAATTTTCAAAAATAAACCCTGTTTTTCCTTGATTTTGAGCACATTTTAATACTTTTTCCTTCATTTTATATACCTATATATATTTTTTTCCTTCCGAATTTGGCGCACCCTTACTTCGGCAACCGAGGCCGTCACCCACTCGCTTTCTCCACTGTACGGTACTGATCAGTGATTACATGTAAGTGAATTATCATTACAGCTTACGCATCACTATTACAATTGCCTATAGTGAATATACTAGCCGGTTCTATGGAAGCATTTCTTCAAGAAGGGTCATTTTCCAAGTGATAAAATTGCAACAAAAGGCGATTATTTGGCAAGGTCAAAACTCACAAGGGTTTCCAAACTTCGTAAAATTTGGGAAAGAGAGCAACATTATTGGTGAAAATTCATGAACTATTATTTTTAGTATAAAGATTTACAGAAAAATAGGGAAAAAAGAAAAAAAACTTACAGCAAACGCTTAAGAAACATTGTATACAAGTCTTATCTCCTCTTTACTACCATATACAATTATTAAAAATAAATCTATTTGTTTACTCATTTATTTTCCTGTGCGTTTTCCTGTCACCGTTACTGATTGGCTTGTTTTGGTGCAATCCCTGTTCAGTCCCCGGATCATCTTCTGTAGCCTTGAAAAGCTCTGAAAAGGAACGCTTAACTGAAAACTAACAATTTTGCTTTTGTATTTTTTTTTTTTTTATAATATTACTAAAGTATTAATGTGTTGCTGAGGTAGCCAACATGTCGATCAGCAAGTTCTGAAAGGTAGCCCGCAGGGGTCTCTGTATCGACCATTGTTAGTACTTTATCATAGCCTCTAGCTAGTTAGTGAATAGACATGTATACAGCGAGTCATATACGAAATGGAAAATAACCCTCGGAGGTAAAACGTTTGGCCATCCCTGTAGCATGATAATACGATTTAAAACAAAACGGAAATATAAATATATTGTCTTATATCTGCGGGAAAAAAATGTACTAATAACATGAAATAGAAGATCTGATTACACACATGAAATGCAGTTATACATATCTAACAAAGAATATGCATAAATGAGTGTAAGAGGATATTTTCTTTTTTCCTGATGTAAAATAATTGCTTTCGCTTCCATTAGAAGAATAATGAAGTATCAGTCGATTTTTTTTGCAGATGAAGTACATCAAGAGAAAGAGCGTATATCCCAATGTGTACTAACATAATAGAACTCACACGGATGGGTTGGTTGTTTATGATCAATATATAAATCCTATACCAATTTAACTCCTGGGTGAGCTCCTCCGTGGCTAAGCGGTTAGTGTACGCGCCTTTGGCGTGGGACACCCGGGTTCGATTCCCGGCGGGAGCTCATGTGTTTCGGATTCCACATTAATCATTAAGTCCGCGTCTCATATAGCCTCGCTGCTGAACGGGACGTCAAACTCAAAATCAACTCAACTCAACGCAATTCCTGGCTGTAAGAATTCTGAATAAACGAGATACAGTATATATGAATTTCATATTTAAAAAGAGTTAGAAGTGCGTTTCGTTTAGGGAAAATTCAACAAATAAATATAAGCACACTTAGGGGTCACAACGAAAATTCGTACGATGATATCACGTTTATAGTGTTACTAGCTGGAATGGTCGTTCTTTGCACGGGGAGAATTTGGGAAATATTTGAATTGCTTTCCCTCTTACGATATATATTCCAGTGAAAGTGTAATCGTGAAAATACATATAATACTCTACTTTTGGCATCAATTTTGAAACAATCTACCCCCTATATTAGGCCCTTTAATAAAATCGATATTACTAAAACAACCGAGTTTGAGATGGGTACTATGCTCCAAAAGTCATTTCAAACGAGTCAATGATTTTCCTGACCCCTACAACTATGAATTCGACACTTTTATTTCCCCTGATTTTTCTACCTACTTCAATGCCGATGGACCTGATCTTGGATTTAAAGACTAATGTGAGGGCCACTATTCATTTCAGCATCGTCAAAAACTATTCATTGCACACTAATATAGGTCCCCGTTTTGTTTATTCTTACATGTCATCCTCTTCTAAAACCCGTCCCAGAGTATTTTTTTCAGATTGTAAGTTATATGTGTACACTCTTGTTCACGAAAACGTAGATTGCTTTCCAGAGACTAAGTCCAAAAAGTTCAACCAAGATTCTTAAGTCCTTTGGATCTGCTTACGAGGGAAATATATCTTTCGTTTATTTTGTTATAGAGCAACATGCATATTCTTTAATACGATAGAAAGTTCGTAAAACAGTAAAATAAGATGTGTTTCGATTTTTCTCTGTGGCAGCGCTACGATCGCAGTTCCGCTCATGCACACTAGTTACTCTCATCCAAGTAGAAGGAAATGACGCATTTTGAGATCGCTCTGTTTTTTGTATGTCGTTCGTAGCAGGCCCGCAACCGGACACAGAAGTTTGAGGGGCCATGAATAAGATAGGGGTGGGCAAAGTCATTAAAAATTCTCTTACAAATATCTAAATTATGATTTTAGTATTAATAATAACATTTTGTATTGAGGTCTGGAGGGGCCATGAAAAGTTTAAGGGGGCCAGGCCCCCCTGTCGTCCCCCCTCTAGTTTCGGGCCTGATTCGTAGTGATTATTAATGGTGGCATTGATAAAAAAAAATCCCGCCGATTCTGAAATTAGATCTGTCATTCATTCCTTTTCTGAATGCGAAGAACAAACCTTCATCGACAAATCTGCGAGGTTAACGGAGAAAATGGAATGAGTGATTCAATGGTGAGAAGATGGGCCCGACAATTTAAGGAAGGGTGTGGTCAAGTGCATGACGAAGAACGATATAGGCTTCCATCAGTGGTTTCTGATGAACTGGTGAGTGCAGTCGAAGAAAGGATTAAGAACAACCGTAGGTTTACAATTAATGCTCTTAGTCTTGAATTTCCACAAATTTCATGAACAGTAGTTTACGAGATTGTTACTGAAAAACTGGGGTTTCGTAAACTTTGCGTATGTTAGGTGCGTAAACTTCTTGCTGAAGAAAACAAAAAACAACGAATAGGCAGCGCAGTCGATTTTCTGACACGCTGTCATAATGATGGTTAGAATTTTTTATCACAGATAGTCACGGAGGATGAAACTTGGGTTGCTTATGACACCGTGGGTTGCTTATGCCGCTCTGAAAGGAAACGGCAATAAATATAATGGAGGCACAATTCGTCCCCAACAAAGGTTAAACCAAAGCAATTCTTGAGAGTCCGAAAAGTCATGCACACAGTGTTTTGGGACAGATAAGGTATGTTACTGATTGAATTTTTACCACGAGGTGCAACAATCAATAAACATGTTTACTGCGAGACGCTTCGGAAACTGTGCTGTGCAATACAGAAATGCTCTCAAAGGATGTGGGTTTCATTCATGACAACGCATGACCACACTGCGAATGTGACCAAACAACTCTTTGATAGCTTTGACTGGGACATTTTTGGCCATCCTCCGTTTAGTCCCGACCTCGCTTCTAGCGACTTCCATCTCTTTTTGCATCTGAAGTCTTTCCTTGGTGGTAAGGCCTTCAATAATGATGAAGAGTTAAAAGAACACGTTGCCACATGGTTGACAACAACATTCTATGACGCAGGAATACATGAACTTATACCACGCTATGAAAAATGCCGGAAAATTACAGGAGGTATGTAGAAAAGTAGTGTTATTGATTTTTGTGCAATACATTGCTTTCTTTATCTGTACTCGATTTTTTTTATTACGAAACGGAACTTACTTTTCGAATGAACTTCGTACAAAGAGACCATCTGAATATTGCTGTCAAGTAAATAAGCAAATGGTATGTAGAAAACAATCACAAAATATGATTTAAAAGAATATAAAAGTCAAAACTTGGCATACTACATGAGACTAGATTCAAGACAGGAGAGTCTACACCGCCAACAAAACAATGACCTAAACAAATGAACTAAGGATGCTACAGTATCACAAACATCCCAATTTTGGTGATTTCTATAGCAATTACAACAAAAATGAGACAGACGAGGCATTGTGCATCGAAAGTATTTTTGTGTCTAATACCATGATCATAATATGATGGATTTCAAATGAATATGAACAAATTTACAAGGGATTTTAAATCTGAATGTTTCAAAAGCCTTTATTTCGAAAAACTACTTTGATAAATACTTCATTCAATTGCATAGATGGCTTTGAATAGATGAGAGGATCCCAATGCCGTTTACAGCAATTTGATATCTTAAACCATTCTGAAGATATGATAAAAAATGTTGAAGTTTGCAACACTGCTTAAAATTATCTGATTAATGAAATGAAATGAAGTATTTCAGCTTAACGTCACACGATTATGTCCTTTTAAGCAAAGATTGAAGATGATTAATGCAAATGAAAATAATAATAATAATAATAATAATAATAATAATAATAATAATAATAATAATAATAATAATAATAATAATAATAATAATAATAATAATAATAATGGAAGAACTGGTGGAATGAGAAAGTGGGAGTAAACGGGAGTAACCCGAAAAAAACACGGACACGGTGTTGTCCACCACAAACCCGGGATCGAACCAGGAACCCCAGGCGCCAGAGGTAAGCGCTTTACCACATGAGTTATCTATGTGATTAATGTTGTAATTATGTATTAAAATTATATAATTATTTAATTAAATGTTAAAACTAAACGTTAATAAAAGTAGCGTGTGTTTAGCTCTCATTATGTTAATACTAAGAAGTAGGAACTTATTCCGCTTTGAACACAATTCCATCAAATTCCTCTCCGGAAAAGTGGCGTAAACAATACAATGTAAATTTATGGTGAGATGTTTGGAAACCTGGTTTGGCAAACAAAAAAAAAAAAAAAAAAAAAAAAAAAAAAGTGTGACCTTACTACGTACTTTGGGAAATAAACGACGACATGAAATTATCCAACATGTGTAGCTAAACTCTCACCGAAACTTAACCAACAAAACTGTACCAAAACTAAAACTCATGTTCCAAACACTCGAACGCTGATTATTAAATTTTGTGGGAAATTTCAACAATGACTGACGCTGTTCAAATTTCCAAATAATTATTCCAATATCCACACTGAGAAAATTCTGTTGTTCGAACAGCGGTATATTGTATACACAAATATATGGTATACTTATGTTTACTACAGAAATCAGTACGGAGCATACATTATTGATGTGTTACATACTTTTCCCGCTTAGGTGTTACATCATGGCGTTGCAGGATCTATGACATCCAACAGTCTTCCGTATATTACATACATACACGTATGTTACATACGTCCATTTGTTTGTGAGATCCTGACCGCCTATATACAGTTCTTTCGTTCGCACGGAAAGTACGTTTATTTTTAACATTTATACGGAAAGTACCTATAAAATAGACTTTTTCAGTTTTACTGTACGTTAAGTCCAAACTCTACAGGATTTACCCATGTAACGTAAGTTTTTTTCGTTCGCTGCATACTTTTTCCCCCTCAGTACAGTACATGAATAATTAATCAAGCAAATTATTAATTTTTCTTTCAAAGAACTAATCGTTCATATAATCTGTATATCGAATTTCAAAATAATGCTTTTCTTTTAGGTCAATATATGATCGTAATCTTCCTCGAGCCTTTTTTCATAAACATTACACGAGATATAAATTAAATCTTGTTTTAAAATAACACCTAATTCATTTCGCGTTTGTTTTAACCTCCCCTGCAGAGCTCTTTGTAAATGTAATCGTTTTAACTATAAAAAGAATAATTAGTCTTCATTACAGAATTTGTAGCTTAATACAAAGTACTGGAGCTTAGATTTATTAGGGCGTGACGCTATAACTAAACACGATGGAGATGATCTTCTTTAATCTTCCCTTCTTCAAAAGTTTTGGTCGATTTTTTTTTTTATTTTTCTCTCTGTAGCACAAGGTGTAAAGTAATTCTTGTTTTCCCTTACGGCGGAATAATATTCTTTGTACTTAAGCACAAGGATAATTATTTTGCGTTACAAAGAAGATTCATTAATAACATTAAAAATTTCTCTCCCAGCCCCACACACTAGTAACATTATTATTATTATTATTATTATTATTATTATTATTATTATTATTATTATTATTATTATTATTATTATTATACAAAATTTACTTCCCTTGAACATGAACAAAATAAAAATTATATCGTTCTCTAGGAAAACGAATATATCTTATTTTTCATACTCGATACATCAGCATACAATTCAAGCTGTTTCAATCAACAAAGACTTGGATGTTATGATGGATTCTAAGTTACTATTTGATCATCATGTTTCTACCATGGTTTCCAAGGCTAGAAGAAATCTGGGACTCATCAAATGGGTTGCTCGGGATTTTAAAGACATTGCAACATGTAAAATCTTATATAGTGCATATGTTCGATCCCATTTGGAGTTTGCTAGTTTAATTTGGAATCGTAATCTTACTAGTATCACTCAAGTTCTGGAGTCAGTTCAGATTTCTTTCTTAGCTTGGTTAAAATATAAATTTAAATTACACGATATGACTAATAGGAAGGTTCTTGCTAAACTGGATTTACTAGCTCTTGAAGTTCGGCGAAATTTAATTCAAATCAAATTTATTCATGATATAATAAACGCTAGAGTGAATTTGATTGAATATTTATATATCAAAGTTCCCCTGTATAAGTCTAGGGTTTACCGTTCTATACTGTGTAGCAATCAATTGGTTGGTTCTCCAGTATTTACTATTGTTGACAATATAAATAAAAAAAAAACCTCTTAAAATTGATTTATTTGATCCAAATTTTACAATATTCAAAAAACAATATTTGGAATGTTTTATTTAATAAATATACAAAATTCATCTTGGTTTGGTATATTGTCTATTGAATTTTCATTGTTTTTGTTTTACCTACATTGTTTATATCTGTGTATGTGTATTATTATAAATCTCTTTGTAATTTGTTTATTTTTTATTACGTTAAATATATTTAATTTCTTAATAATACATTTTGCTTAATTTAAGAGTTATTGAATCGAGGTTATGTTGTAACTTTATTTTATAATTTAGTTTGTATCAAACTTATGTAGAAATTTTTTTATTTATTTAATTATTATTATTATTATTTTTTTTTTTTTTTGGTATTTGGTCGTGGTGACTTGATGTATTTTTAATTTGTTTTGTTTTGTTTGTATTTCTCTCGTAATGTTTTATTGTATATTGTTGTATATATGACCATTTTGGCCGCCTCGCCTGTGGTCTTTATCATCATCAATAAATAAATAAATAAATAATAGTAATAATAATAATATAATTATTATTATTATTAATACTAAAATTCAAGAAATATGTGAGATGAGAAATAAGAACAATATTAACAGAAATCCTGTAGTAAATACTAATACTAATATTACTACTACTACTACTACTACTACTATACTACTACTACTACTACTACTACTACTACTAATAATAATAATAATAATAATAATAATAATAATAATAATAATAAAGGTAAGGAGAAGAGTAAATTTAAGTTGTTATGCGTAATTGCAAGTACTTATTAATAATACTAGACATAGCAAGAGGTGAATGCTTTTAATATCATCATCTTCTCAGTAGCCAAAGACCGGGAGATATCTGCTTTTAGATGTTGTTCTAAGTGATTGGAAGCCCCTTTCCTACTCTGACATAATTTTAGGTAGATGTAAGTAAAGTATTAAATTTAACAATAAACTTTCTTAACGACACTGTCTGCTAATTTGACTACAAATCTCTGTTGAAAAAGAACAAAAACCAAGAGAAACGACATCTGGGAAATATGAAAGTATTTCCACTTCCTTTACCTCCTCAGTGCGACTCACGACTTCCTCTAGCAGTTTGGCAAATAAGGCTTCCGTCAGACGAAGCCATTTTCACAAGAGCGAATCTTTCGTCATTAGAGCGCTTCAGAAATTGGCTGATCTCACTCTTCAACCAAATTCTGTTCATCAGTCAGTCGGTTTTTTAGCCATTTTGTAACACGTCACAGCGGAAGAAGGCCATTACTCATCGGCCACTCTCCATAATGCACACTCCATTTGATTTCTACGCAATGGGAACAAAAGCTGCTCATTCAACGAAGGAAATCATATATTCACCACCGAGTGAATATTATATTTAACTTCATAGCTGCCTCATAATTTTTTTCTGTATGATATTCATTTCTTAACTTTCTTGATGAATGTTTTCGTAATATTAGGACGCCATTATTTGACTGATTTCATTTTTTGTCAGGCCGTTTCTAGACAGCAAAATAAAAATATCATTGATAGCTAATATGACGAGTCTTTGAAAGTCGTATGCACTAATATCTCGATTTGTAGCTGTGTATAGTCACAAATAAAAGTGAATTTTATCAGTTAAACTTTATTTATTTTAATAACTATAGATGCCTCGGCCTATTTTCATAAAGAATCTAGTGTTACTTAGAAGACGAGAATTGGAACTGTTTCGTCTCGAAGAGAAGCATTGAAAGTATTGTCCCGTCTCGCAAAGTATATATTTTTTCCATTCAAGGGCAACAGTAGACGTCCAAAAAATTTCTCAAGTTATTTTTATAATAACTATATTATTATTTCTAAATTGATACAGAAAATAACAGCATTTTCATCACTTCTGTGCATGCCACTCTACGCAATTATAATAAAACCTGTCAACTTGCCCACCTCTCTACGTTGGCCACCTGCTCATCTTGGCCTGGTTCGTCTTGAACCTGCATTTTCCCATAACACATTCGTTACTTATTACTCTGTAAGTTGGCCACATGTCTATCTTGGAAGTTGGCCGCATCGAAGCAGTGTTTACATCATGATCATGATGATAAATTTACCTGCGTATCTTGGCCACGCAAAATACCGTTTTGTTATTTTTCTTAACTCTTTCGTATTCCCGTATGTGAGGCAGATGTTCTGTATTTCTGACTGGAGACAAAAAAAAAAAAAAAAAAAAAAAAAGCCTGGATTCCATGATTTGTTTTTGGAGGTCAATGATCATAACACTACCCTGATAAAGAGGTGGTGAAGGAATATATGAATAAGAAAAAGCACGTACAGAATTCAGGAAATGGTTGTACGTATTTGTTTATCCTGTCTGTTTTGGTGAAACCATTATCTATATCGGCTCCTTTTATCACTGGGGTGGTGTGGGGTGAGCGCGGTGGCTCAGTGGTAGAGCGTTCATCTCCGGTGCTTGGGGTCCCTGGTTCAATCCCAGCTAATGCCATGTGAACACCGTACTCGTGAGTTTTGTCGGGGTTCTCCAGTTTCCTCCCACTTTCTTCATTCCACCATTTCATTCCTTTCTCATAACCACCGTCTCCTTTTCCTAGCCGGCATAACCGTGGACATAAAACTCAAATATTTCATTTCATTTTTTTTTCATGAATGGGGAGCTTTAGTAGTTCCGGAAAATTCTCAAGGTTAAAGCTACTCATCTTAATTGTCAACTATTGGCATCTGATGGTTGTTGAAAGGTAACAGTGGTTTTGAGATACGAATTTCCTTAAGATTTTCTCAAAACATCTTTTACCCCAAGGGAAGCTCATTAACAAGTAGTTAACTACTAAATTATAATGTTGCATAATGTAGTATTTTTTCAAGTACAACATATTTTTATGATTACTCTGTATACAGTACAAATATACTCTATATACTCTAAATACTGTACATTATTTAAAAGTAGCTGCCGTGCCAGTAGCTTATTAAAATTGTATATACAATCAATTAATAGTATAAAATAGAAATCCTATTTTAAAAAATACACCAATCACACTTATTTTCTGTAAGTTGACCACCTATTTAAGTTGGCCACTCTTCAGTGAAACCGATGGTAGCCAACATAGACAGGTTTCACTGTGCTTGTATCTACCAGGTTTCAAAGTAACTGGTTAGTTATTTACAAACGTTAACTTTTCATACTCATATTCTTGGGTTCGATTCCAATCTCTTGTCCTTGCTATAATAACTATGTCATAAAATTAAGGCAATAAACGAAGACCACAGGCAAAAGGCCAAGTTTTAGGACTAAATTGAGCTTTGGACATCAGCAGGTCTAGGGTTCATCTATAAATATATATTTTTAATTTGACACGTTACCACTGAAGTTTTGTTATACACCATATATTCACGAATAATAATATTAGCAGTGACTTAAGACTCGTTTGACTGTTCCTACCTTTTACTTTAAAGTATATTTTAATATACTTAAGGAAAACTTATCTAATTTTAGACATATCAACAGGTTTATGTCACATTTCGCTTTGTGACTGTGAGTATTCGAATTGTAGGATCAAGCACCCATTCTTAGGAATTATATCAAAGATCTTTCAGTTTTCACGCATAATACTGTGCACATTGTTTCCTTTGTTAACACTTCGACCCCTTTTGATCTGTGGCAACTCATAGTAAAAGGAAACGAAAAGCGTCTTCTTATTTGGGGCCGTTGTTATTAAAATGGAATGAAATATTTTAGCTTAACGTCCCATGATTATACCCTTTCGGTAAGGGATACTATGATTACGGCAAGTAAATGATAATAGAAAATTGGTGGAATGGGAATGTCGGAGGAAACGGGAGTACCCCCCGAAAACCTACGAACACGATGTTGTTCACTGCACACTTTCTTGGTCGGGTTTCGAACCAAAAACCCCAAGCACCAGAGACAAGTGCTCTACCACTGAGGAATATTTAAAATGCTTTTCGAAGTTGCAGTGGAAGACCTGGGTTCGATTCCCACATGTGGTTCGGATTCCATATTAAGCTGTAGGTTCACGTCTCATATAGTCTCGCTCCTGAAAGGGACGCTAAACTGAAATTCAAATTAAATCAAAATCGAACAAGACACTGCAAAAAGTCACTACGATGTATGAAAGTCGGAAGAATAGACTGTAAAGAGGGGGATAAGGTGGGTAGACCAACACTAAGTGTTAAACTGTTCTAGTTCATAGATCTACCGATATATGTAGGGCTTACTAACCATAATAGAAGGGGTACAGTGCCAGTGCTTTCGAACTATGCTTCAAAAGAAAGAAAACTGGAAATTGGGTTGGTCGCTGGAGGATCAGTTTACGAAATAGTATTTGAACGAGCACGAGAACTGTCTATGTCTTATATTACATTGAACTTCACTTGATGGTGTCAAATAATTAAAATTAAAATTGGAAAAAATTTGATTTTCTTGGAATAATGGAACCAATTGTCACTTTGATCGAACCTTATCAACGTGTGATTGTAATTAAATAAAGAAAGGACAAGCCTAATGTTAATAGAATTACCATGCTATTAGAGTATTTTTGTTTACTTTCCATATAATATTCTTCAATACTTGAGGAAATAAGATTAAAGTGGTCGATACTCTGAAATTGGTTTAACTTTGAACAATGATGAAAGTGTGTGAAATTTTGTTACTTCAATTTTATTTTCATCTTTCACTCTCAAATTGATTTTTCGGTTTATTGTTGTTTAAATGAAGTTAAGAAAAGCATGAAAGGAACTTGATCACTTCACACTAAAAGAAAAAAAAAAGCAGAGAAATTTTCCTGAATATGAACTTCTTGCTGTGAAGAGCCCCCTAGTGACCACCATGAGGAAAGGAGCACTTTGCTCGTTAAGAAGTTTGTCTGGCAAAGAAAAAGTTCAATTACATTAATGAGTGGTCGATTTCACATCATTCTCAGTGATGCAGAATTCTATTATCAGTAAAACATTTCTGTTAACTAAATAAACAAAGGACCTTTCTGAGGAACTTCCCGAACTTTAGGAAGAAGTGTTTGGGGTGGGGTCGACTAACTAAACAGTTACCTACACTACACATTTCTATCCACCTACTTTGTGCTCGGAATTCGTTTGGAAATGAAGATGCCACCTGAACGAAGAATCTTATATTCTTTCTGAATGGGCAATCACCAGACACTTCAGGAATCCATATTTTCTTCGTTTGTTCGTACAATTGGCTTGTTTGAAGAGTGTGACTGACTCCTAAAGACTCCTTAATTTCTGATTTTGCCAACCAAGATTTCTCATTTATCTAACAGTATCCCAATTCAAATTCCACTTATGTTGAAGTGGTTACTTTGTCAATTGACTATTGCAAAAAATGTCTCTGATACTACGGTACGCAACTCGCATAAGTGTGATTTTATTTTATTTTGAGTTTAGCGTCCCTTCCAACGGCGGTGCTATATGAGACGTAGACCTTCGGCTTAATATGGGATCCGAACCACATCCGAACCCGGGTCTCCCACGCCAAACGTGCGTACACTAAGCGCTTAGTCACGAGAGAGCTCACAACTTCCACAAAAATGCAATCACATATAACTAACTAACTAATTCTATGGCCTATGGAACCCGGAGGTTCAATGCTGCGTTCACAAATCCTCTCCACTGACTTCTAACCTTATCCAACTGGATCCAGTTTCTACTTTGCATTCCTATTTCTGCGAGATCTATCTTAATATTGTCCTCCCATCGTCATCTGGGTCTTCCTAATGGTCGTTTTCCGATTGGACTGAAAGTTAAAACTTTGAAAGCGTTTCTACTTTCTTCCATTCTAGCTACATGACCTGCCCACCTAAGACTCTTAGACTTGATGACCCTAACAATCTTGGGTAAACCGTATAAATTATGTAGTTCCTCGTTATGAAGTTTCCGCCATTCCCCATTCCCGTTCCTCTTTGGTTCGAATATTCGTCTCAGGATCTTGTTCTCAAATACTTTCAGTCTATGTTCTTTCCTCAGCGTAAGCGACCATGTTTCACAACCAAATAGAACACGCATGATTATCGTTTTATATATTTTAAGCTTCAAATTCCTCGACAGAATTCTCGACGACAAAAGATTTTGAATCGAATAGTAACACGAATTCCCTGCTTTCAGTAGAACATTTAATTTTCTTTCGTGAATATGGTTTCGGTGTGTTAATATTGATCTTAGATATTTGAAAGTATCCACTTTATCAAAAGTATTATTTAATATTTTAACGCATCCATAATTTGCTGTATTACGATCCCGACGCACTTCCATGTATTTAGTTTTCTCTGCATTTACTTCTAAACCCATGTTCCTGCAAGCGTTTAATAAGATCTCTGCATTTCTTTCTATTGTTCTCCTATCATCTCCTATTAAATTTACATCATCAGCATATGCCATAACCTGGTGATTACCGTTCAACTGTAGACCATGGTTGCTATCTTTGATTTTTCTTATGGCGTATTCCCGTTTCCATGTCTTCATCAGATGCAGAAACCGATACCATCACTTAACTTAGTCTTTATGGGTTGTGTATTGTCCTTTTAGTTAGTTTGTAGCTTATATTTACGTAAGGAAAACATGTGGATAAACTCAACAGTGTTTCAGTTAAGGTTACGGTACAAAGGAGAATATAAGGCTTTTCAAAGGCATGTGAGTGGTTAAGTTTGTTTTGAACAAGAGTTTACGTCACTAGAGTATTAGGTTGGGGCCTACAAAATGTTCCCCTCTGAGCGTCGGTTCTAAAGGCAAAAAGAGGGTAAAACTAGAAACTACGAGGGTCATACAGAAAATAAAGACCGTTTAGTTGTACAAAATATTAAAACACAATATTTATTGGAAAAAACAATTCTATTATATACCTGAAGCTTTCTTTACTTCTTCATATAATCACTACCTTCATTTAAACACCTGTCGTGTCTTTGCGAGCTTAAGTACCCGGCTCTTTGAGGCGATCGCAAAGCGTATTTATTGCTCATGCATACGCTTGGAAAACGCGACCATGTATTTAAATGTAGATGGCTAATCACAAACGCGAAAGCAATAAAAACGCGGAGAAAACGTCAGCTCGAGCGTATTTGGTGCATTTCGGAACAATAGACCGCCTGCTGTTTAAAATATTTCAAAAGGAAGGGAAAAAGGAAAGACGTGTTGCCAGGCAAAGGAATTGTAGCAAGAAGCAGCTGCTTGGAAGATGGTTTGTGCAGAGTATTGGAACTCTGCTATTACACATCTGAACCTGGCAAAAAGACCCGGAAACCATGACTGGCTCAGAGTATGATTTACAACTCTGGTGAAAGTAAAATTACTGAATAGCCACCTTGGCCGCCTTTGCTACAGGGGGTAACGCTTTCTCAAATAGCCTAAGTTCCAATACTCTGCATAAACCATCTTCCAAGCAGCTGCTTCTTGTACAATCCCTTAGCCTGGCAACACGTCTTTCCTTCTTTCCTTCCTTTTGGAATCTTTTAAACAGCAGGCGGTCTATTGTTCCGAAATGCACCAAATACGATCGAGCTGACGTTTTCTCCGCGTTTTTATTGCTTTCGCGTTTGTGATTAGCCATCTACATTTAAATACATCGTCAACGTTTTCCAAGCGTATCCATGAGCAATAAATACGCTTTGCAATCGCCTCAAATAGCCGGGTACTAAGAATTCCCATGTTATACTTTTCTGTCGCCAGTTCACTAAGCCTGGCAGTTACTGCATTCCTTAACTCTTCATCATTTCCGTAGGTTTCTTAGAGTTTCGATTGAATTGCAAGATTGCGTTGCGAATAACGATTTACATTAAACACAGTGACTTTTGGCATGGAATCCACTAAAAGAACATCTTTACGACTCCAAAAGACGGTTGTTATGACATTTCGTGTTGAGGTTAAATTTTCATGGTTTCTTTTTTGATGAGGGATGAAGCCATTGGTGTTTCTTCTCTGGGGTGATGTGACAGCCAGGTCTCATCACCAGTCGCAATTCGATCAAGAAAGGGGTCTCCATCTGTGTGATGCGCGAGCGGTATTTTTATTTGAATGCAGTAACCGCCTGGCGTAATGAATCAGCGTCAAAAGAGTATAGCATGGGAATTCTGAAGCTCGTGACCACATACGACCAATGTTTAAATGAAGGAGGTGATTATGTGGAGAACTGAAGGAAGCTTCAGGTATGTAACAGAATTGTTTTTCCAATAAATATTGTGTTTTCTACTTTATATAATTAAATAGTCTTTATTTTCTGAATGACTTTCGTACCAAACCTACTTAATCAAAATAATCGCCATCTGTAACCACATATTTTTGCCAACACTCAGTCAATGATTGGGCCCCGTTGCAAAAATAAATACATACATGCATAAATAAAAATAAATAAATAAATAAATAAATAAATAAAAATAAAAAAAATAAAAAGTCCGGAGTCTGTGGTGCGACGCTTCACCACTCGATCATTAAGGATAAAATTTTCCTCCCAAGAATAATCTAGATTTCGAAAAGGGTCACCGGAGGAATAAGGTCGATAAGGAAGGGTATCATACAGTGACTCACGGATTGGCTGTGCCTTCCCGTGTAAATGAGGATTAATGTCCAACATGAGGACACTACTGGAATTCTTACTGATTATCTCTTTACCTTCGATGGATGTTTGCAGGTAGATTAGTGCTGTATTTGGCGGAATTCAGAACTGTAACAATCCGCATTAATGGTTCCAACTCCTTTGACAAAGGCGTGATGGATCTCTGAAAGTATAGATTGCTACAACAGCAATGCCTTCTGTGGCTAAAGAGAAGGTTTAAGAACATTTCGTGGGCAATTCAACTTTATCCATCACGACTCTGGAACTCACTAAATGGAATAATAAACACTTCTGACCAGTGCATATACAGTTATTTATTATATTCAACGTAACTATTTACGATTGCCATAGAAAGTAAATTTTTCATCTGAAGTGACAATCCTACTCAGAAAGTCTCCCAAGCTACTCATCGCACTCAGAAAAACTGCAGATTTCTACATGGCGATTCTTGTTGGTCAGTGTCAATTCATGTTGCATCATGAGCTCAACTTTTCAACCTTAGCGACATTGCACGGAGCCGCCAAACGGCAATCATGGATTTTAGTTCATAGTTCCCGAGGATTTAGAATTTAGGATTTAGATTTCTGGGCTTTCGGCAACTAAGGCCATTTAGCCCTTCACGTTTTGAAAGATGACGTCCCTCGGTGAGCACACAATCCGGGGAAAGGGAAAGAAGAGAGGATTGGGGAAGGAAGGAAGCGGCCTGGGACCTATAAGTTAGGTACCACCCCGGCATTTGCCTGGTATGATGAGGAAAACCTCATTCAGCGTTTTACACTTTTTTGACCGAGTAACCTCACCGGGAATCGAACCCGGGACCGCTCGCAACGAAGGCGAGAGCATTAGCGACTACGCTACTCGGGGCCACATATAGTTCCCGAGGGTCTGTTTTCATAGTGCTTCTGAGAAGTCCATCCCGACATAGAGTCTGATCGGTATTCACGAGTCTTATTTTGTACTACTGTGTCACAGGAACGAAATTTGTCAAATCAATGACAAAGACTCGTTCATCACTAACCCTAACTTAACTCTTTTAGGATTTTTGGTTACTTTTGTTACCATGGCGTAGTATCGTCTTTGACGCTTATTTAGGTTTTATAACAGGTATTTAAGGCGGTTGTTTTATTAGTCAAATCAAGGATGAACGAAAGAACACTCCACATGCGTTTTTGAACCGGATGGTCAATTGGCGGCGCCAAGTGGGGGCGGAGGGATGTGACTCTTTTTACTTTTTCATGAGACAAATTTCAAAACTTTTCACGCCTTTATTTTTCACGTTATTAGATTGGAAATTTGCATACTGATTGTGTGTACCCTCAGGTATTTCTCATTTTTTTCTGAAATTCGTACGTGAAACTAAGTCCGGGCACGAGGGACGCAAATGTTCCGAGGGGGTGATATAGTTTTTCCGGTTCATGTATGTGATAGGTACATATAGGTTGTACCGTTGGAAAGGGCTTGTTATACTAAAGAAAATAACGTTTGAGCCATGACTCTAGGCCAAATAATAATGATGCAGTAAGGATATATATATATATATATATATATATATATATATATATATATATATATATATATATATATATATATATATATATATATATATATATATATATATATATATATACTAAATTCAGACTTTCAACAATTTTTTCCTCCCTTTGTTTTCAATATGCAAGTATCAATTTATTTTCTTTCCGAATAATTTTTAACTATACTGTGTAATAATGCTGTGAGTTACCATGTTTTGCTGTATAATTTTCAGTTTACATACTAAATTCGTTTTATTTTTATCGAAATAAAATTAATTCAGAAGTTTCAGAACCACGAACTATAGATCTTCGGGAAATAATTTTTTATTTATATATTATTTTTCTCCGTAAATTTTGTGTATGGGCATCTCATTTGGATAAATATAAAATATGCATTCTTATTTCGATGTAACTCATGGGTCAGTATTTGGGTAGAATTTTCTGAATTTTCCACCAATCTGATATTTGGTAGGACGCTTTGGACCCCCTTCGTCCCGATGAGATACCCATATCCAGCTAAAATCCAGTTAGATCCAGTTTTTGCTATTTTCCATTCGCTTTGTATTTTTCGCCGCAAATTTTCTGCGTTGTGATTGGGAACTAGATGCCACCTTAGTGATTTGGTGCGTCTCTACCTCATTCTTTGTCGTCTGGACTCCGAGGAGTAAACTGTACATATCGCAGCAGGGACAATTTTAATTAATTCTACAGGAAAATGACTGAAAATTCAGGTAACAATAGTTTCAACCCGTATGTAAACCATTTGGAAGCTTATGGAAACCTGAATTTTCGAGAATCTTCCAGTGAAACTAATTACAAAATATAAAATATCGAATTTCTTGTTGTGATCGCCATGTTAGACATTGCCATCATCTCAGGACAGGTCAATAATGATAGTGAATTTTGATTTTCCGATTTTGTGAGAGTTGCAAACTAACATTTGGAGATTTGAAAGTGACTTCAAAATTTTCCCCTTCCCATCTATAATTCAGTTATGTTGCAGTAGCCTGTCCATGTATAGTTTGTGTGTATAGTATATTTGTAATTTAGAAACAAGACATAGCGGTATATGTGGTTTTATATCAGTTGAGTTAAACATTAAAATGTCTGAGTAAATACTAGTAGGGACTCCTATTTACTCTTAAGTTGACCTAGCTTCCAACGCGGCATGGGCTGAATAATTTCATAAAAGTTCTTTTCTTTTCCAGAAGGGGATCTTTCGTAATCTGTCCCTTCGGGGTCAATAATAAAAAAATATAATTTAGAAAATGGGTTAGTTTGGTGTTAAGACAAGCTGGTCCTAATTATCCCTCTTTTTTGCATTAGAACCAACTGAAAAATGTTGGTGCTCAAGAAAGTGTATTTAGTGTAGATATGTTGAATTTGATTTCGTGTAGTAATTTGTATTATGTATAGTTTTAGTATGTTGTAAGTAGATGTATTATTTATGTGTGAGACTGTTTGATAATTTATTTAAGGACAATGTATTTTTGATTTGTTAATTATTCATCTCTTTCGACCGAACCTAGTAGGTAATTCATATATACAAATCAAATTCGTCGTGATTCTATATATATTTGTCTTAAAACCAACCAGGTATCGGGTCGCTGTCCGGGCTGCCATTTATTTGTAACCACCCGGGGATCGAGGCGCTGTTCGGGCGTCATTTATTAGTAACCAACCAGAGTAGCGGGTCGCTGTTCGTGGTTCTGTCCTCCGTGGTCCTGACAATGGGTATTTGCTGGAGACCTGGACTTACCTGAGTAGGACGTTGAAGGACCTCTCCAAGAAGGGATAACAAATTGTTTCCAAATCGCTCGTCGGTCTCAGTGATGAGATGACCATTAGGTGCCGAGAGGTTCGGATGTCTCGTCTCGAAAACCTCATGGACTATCAGACGGTCATCCAGACCATAACGCACACAAACATCATTCACACATACAACGAAAACACACTGGGTTAAATGACACTATACATATTTATTAGAATACTACTAAAAAGAAGAACGAAGAGAAATGATCACAACATTTAACACCATATATATATATATATATATATATATATATATATATATATATATATATATATATATATATATATATATATATATATATATATATATATATATATAATTTCTATTACCGCAATCGCACTTTACTTTTCACTATATTGTAGCCCTTTATCACTTTGATTTATATATAGAAAAATTATAATTGAGATTTCACTATAAAAGCTTTTCTCACACCATTGACGTGCTAATTCCTGGGGGAAAAGTTGCCGGGATGATCCCACGTAGCATTCTAGTTGCTACTCCAAATAATCCTGAAGAGTTGACATGAGTCTACAGCAAATTAAAAAAAAAGTCTCCAAAGTGGAATGCTAATATTGGAAGGCGCGTTTATAACATACGCACACGGTAAGTGAACCTGGGACTTCACTAGTTGCGGCTAGCCGTAAGAAAACGTCCTTCACCGGCTAATAGCTTGTGCCCCTTAACACAAAGTGATACTTAATTCCCGACGCGACGTGCGTGGTGGCTGCACACAATTCCGGAGTGAAACTCCTCGAGCGCAAAGGTTCGAGATATGAGTTGCAATGGTTGACTGAAAAGTGTTGGCAGTTCATTCTAAAAAACAGTAAGTTAAATCACCTGTATGCACATGCAAACAGAATACGGAACAGAATTTATGTTAATTTTAGTCCACTGGCCACGATGCACGAGACACTGTGATAACTCGGGCGTGTGAAAGTACAGATAAGAAACTGCAAAAGCGATGTGACTAGCGTCACTCTGGTCACTCGAACATCTAGTCAGCTAGTATTTTCATAAATGATTAAAGAAAGCACTTAATTCAGTTCCAAATAACAGTAGAATATATACTGTGCATATTAATATGTCAGGGAAAAACACTGAAAAGGTTCGTCACTCACTGAAATGTTCTCACCGAAAACAATGTTTTATGTATATATATATATATATATATATATATATATATATATATATATATATATAGATATAGATATAGATATAGATATATATATAGATATAGATATATAGATATATAGATATAGATATATATATATGAAAAAAATGAAAGACTTCTTTGTCCAGTTGCGTGGGAAGGAAAAAATTCCCACCGAAAAAAACTTATTTGTGTCGCAAAATAAAGTATAAATCGAAAATAATGATCACTGTCTTTACGAAATGTACAGAGCGTCCACAAAAATACTTCTATAACTGGTAGCGGTTATAGTCTCGTGATGTGGAATATGTAATTCTATAAAAGTGCACAAAACATTTTCCCAGTACAAATTTTATTTTCACATAACAGCGCCATCTAACACGAGAAACAATCACGCAACGCAAACCGTTTGTTGATCGAAATAGTTAAGATGCAAAGTGATCTTCAAAACTACTTTTTTCAAAAGTAATTTGGAATTGTTCGATGGCTACGATTTCATTAAGTAATTAAATCGGTAAAGCACGTTATTGATTACTTATCCTAAAGTTTATTATACGTTCTGTAGTCAAATAAACAAATAATAAATTAAATTAAACAGTACGTTTGATCTTAAGTATAAGCTGCTCTGCAGAACACTACTCCAATCGTCGGAGACCGGAATTATTTGATAGATCACAACTTTAAATGTTCTTTTCCCTTTCTTTCTGTGAATACTCTAATTGTTGATTTCAGAATATAAATATATTTATAAACAAGTACAGTGCATAAATGCGAATCGTTTTACACAGCAATATGCTTGTCAGAAGTGTAAATAAAGTAAGTAATACTAAATGTTGTTTGCATACGTTTACCAGGCTGCAGAGTGTAAATATAGGGTGTCGTTCGTATTGGGAGAAATGAATTTTGGTTCGTGCGAATCTTTCGAAGTGGTGGTCAATGTTTGACAATTTTATTTAGTGGCGTATGGATTTTAATGTATAGAATGTGACTGTTTTAGGAAGTTTTTGGCGGTATTGAAAATTCGGGTGTCTGTAAAATGAATATCTACGATATGAAATATAAATAAATAAATATAAGTAATTAATGATATATAAGAATATAGTGAGTATAGTTGAATATTAAGACACCTTAATGTATATGTGAGCCCAGTTTACTCTCTCGCCACTGGTTAGGGTCGCGATTCAAATACAGTTGTATGAATGTCCATGCATGATATTGAGTGGATCAAGCAGTGTCCGTCACATCGGAAATTCGTATGGAAGGGAATATTGTATATATATGGTTGACCATGTTTACATTTTGTAACTTGTTGGTTAACCATATTTAAATTGAGCCGAAGAAGTATATGATAGGGATCATATTGCTAGAAACGATTAATATTTCGTAATCTTTATAAATTTTTCCTCGTTTACACATATTAGTCACTCAAGTAAACCTGATTTGTAAAGATTTGTATGCATTAATGGTATGTTCGGCCTGACGATGTGAATAGTGTTTGTTTATTAAATATTTTGGTACAGTTCAAGAGGAATTACAGAACAGTATATTGAATTAATAATTTATGGTGCAGTTAAGGAATACGTGTTCTCAACCTACGGCCCAATAGTAGTTAGTTGCTGTTTGAGATTTTTTCAATGTTACCTTACGAAGTTAAGTTAGTTACTGTCTACATAAGTGACGAAATGGATAAGGGCGAAAAATATAGCAGGTTTACTACAGTAAAAATCATTTACATCGTGCCAGGATGCTAAAGTCCCATTGTCCATAGATCTTTATTTCTAAAGGTAGCTGAAATTAATTGATGTCACGAATCTTGCGAACTGGGAGTGAATGGCAAGATTTGGCTTATATTAACTTGCCTTTACAAAATTATTTTATTTTATTTCTTAAAATTTTTGATTACCCCGTTTAGTGTTTTCTTTACTTACTGACCTCTACACTATTGCTTCTCATGTCATAACTTAACCTTTTCTCATTAGTTTTTTTAAGGAGTCGGATTTTTTTGCTAGAAATCTCTAAATTAAGAGCCCTGAAGACTACTCTGGTGTAATCCAGACCCTCGGAGGACGTTCAACCAGATACAGCGTAAGTAGAGTATGTTGGAAAGGGGAGTTTTATAACTACTCTCTTTCTAATATATCCTAGGACACAGACTCGTTGCGGCCTCCGGGCGGACATTTAGGCCTGTATGGCGAAGGTTCGCCAATTTTTCGGCATAGAAATTTTTTTTTGGCTTGAAATCAACACAATGGCTGTACATTTCTTTATAGTCCGACTCCTTCTTTTATTGTATCTTCCTCTGTATCCCTTTATCTTCTTTCTGTTTATTCTTTTATTTTCTTTCCTAGAATTTTTAACCTGCCCCCCTCTTTTAACTTGTCAATGTTGCAAATCGTGGGGTTATATACTTTCGCCATATATCAAGGGACAGTTTACCATTGCTATTTGACCCAATCTAGTCGTGAGCGATTGTCCGGTAAATGATTTGATTTTGCTTTCATTGTCTCTGCAGTGAAACAACATTAAAATATTTTACACAAACTTTTTTGCTTTTTATTTTTTAACCTTGACATATCCAGATGAAATGCTTTGGGCTCCACCATCTTCTCTGTCATTGCGTCCACTTTTGTTTTAGCGCCATACAATAGAATTTTCTGTGTAGGTTACATAGGCTCATGGATTTATTGCTAAAGTATAAAGTACAAAATTTTGTAAAGTACAAAATTTTCAGTATTATAAATCAATTTACATGCCTGTCAGTGCTGGATATATTTTTTGACGTTAGATACGTGACTTTAGTCCATCCCTGTATTGTATTGCTGAAGTAAGCTTGCCAGAAGACGTCAAAGTAGACGTTTCATTGACATCAACCTAATAACTAACGTCATACAGATAGACATTCTAAACACGTATAATTCTAATGCACAATTTCTTTAAAACATTATCCGTTCCAACTCTATCGAAGGTTCTAACGCTTCTTTGAAAGTTTTTTATAGTAGATGTGTGCATTGCACGGTAATTAACTGTCTCCCAGCAATGAGTTTCCACATACAATATTACAGTATCCACCTAAACATTAGAAAATGTCAGTTTGATAGTCACGATTTGTGGTCTTGACTAAAGCATCAGCTGGCTACTTCACTCAAATGCTGCGTCTCACAACTCAGTGTAGTGGTAAACCTTTCGAATGTAATAAAGCCTTTCGATTTGACACACATGAAATTTCAAAGTTAGACAATTGCTGAAATACAAATTTAATTAGAGCAAATAATTAGTCTCTGCACTTAACCATGGTGGTAGAGTTAGCGAACGGTTGTTAATTCTTTAAAAGGAACACATTCAATAGGCTTAAGTTTAATCGTTTCTCGAGACTAATCAATATTCAAATGAGGCTTTCTTTTAGCCCACGAGAGTTAACTGGCAACCTCCATGCATGCATGTAATGGGAAGCTAGAAATGTATTACAGTTCCTTCTCCGTGTCTTCCTTCTGTCATTTCGTCTCCTCGCATTCAAGAGCTTCATTTTTCTCATTTATCCTTAAACGCACTTCTCTGGGAATTCAAGAGGAAGACTAGTGTTCACGTAATTTTACGCGAACATCATACAAGAGTAGAGCATAAATCTTGCAATTATTCCACAATCCAAACAGACGCGCGTGCATACGTCGTGATTGACCACAAATACAAGATTAAATGGATCAAGAGATAATGTGGCAGGTGGAGTATTTAACACTACATCAGTATTTCAGCCATTTTTAAGTGGCATTAAGAATGAGTGATCTAATATGTGAACAGCTACAGTATCAGCTCCAACTCGGACATAACGACAGCAACACAAAATCTCTGTCGTGGGAAAGAGGAAGATGCAGTGAACCAGTGAACAGCAAGTCTTTCGTTCCAGATCTTTCTGCATGTTGTAAAAATGTCGAAGGTCTCCGAAGATCCGCCCCCCCCCAGGGTAACATATTCGGAGGTCATACGACACGTCATTGACGGAAATCCATTCACCAGCACACAACGATTGTTAAACAAACTTTGCATGTTCCAGTCCATCGTAGTCTGTCACCTTCAGGGACTTGGGAAACCCATCAAGAGCTGCAGGATTTTGACACATAAGTTGACACCAGCACAGGCCCGAAGGAGAATGGATGTTTACCGACACCTGCTAAAAATCTTTGCGATCTGCGTTTCCTGAAATAAATTATCAAGTGCTACGAAAACTGGCTGTTTTTTCGAAGTCCTCTAATATGTAACAATATATATTGAGCGTGGTCGTAAATCAGGGATATTTTGAGCATAAAATAATGTTGTTTTGTGTGGTGGAATTACGAGAGATTAATTCGCTTTGGGTTCTGAAGAAACAGGTCAATTTTACGACTGAAGAAGAGAACTGCGAACGAAATATGAAACAATCAAGAAAAAAGTCCAGTATTTCTTTGAAACAACGTAAAAACGTTTCAACCGACACAGCTGCACCATAAAACCAATTTCTATCACATCATGTTATAGAAACCTTTATTACCAGAATCCTTTAATTACGTTACTTTTCTCTTTGTTATAGTTATCTTGTGACTTAACTTCAGCCTCTTTCACACTAATTAGAGCTCTGAAGACCTTTATACAGATATGTAGGCTCGATGAAAATACAGCACAATATTTTCACATAATTTTACTATAAAATTATTTACAGTAGAACCCCTCTCGTACACCCTCGGCTGGTCCGCCACTCCGATTGATGTGACCGTGTTTTAGTCGAACTTGTCCCGACTCGTCGGTTACTCAAGAGGCCCATTGTCGTTTACTGCAGTCGCGGCATTGTTGTTTACTTGCTGTTACCTCACATACCGTGATCTCTTGTATCGTTTCTTTCGTTATATGCCGTTTCTCTACTGGACTGTGTAGTTTTTAGTCCTTATTGTTCGTTTGATTTTATTGTAGAGAACGATACAGTCATTGTTGAGTTCAGAGATTGTTTATTTTACTCTAAATCCGTATTTTTCTGTATTTTTTTGATAATCCGACCTTTTCTGCGTTCCGACCATAGCCCAATTCCCAAAGGTGACGGATTAGAGTGGTTCTACTGTATTTGGAATTAAACAATGAGCGACTGCTGCGACCCAAGGTCTCAGAGAAGTTTGGTTCTTGCAGATGGCTTGCGTTCTACAGATCACAGTTTCAAATTTCAACATTTTTAGTTTCATAATAATAAGAAAGAGATTGCTTTCCTCCCGAGTGCTATTTAAAAAAAGGATATCTTTCGTCGAATCATAAAGACATAAAATAGAAAACCTGGGCTTATTAATTAATATAAATACAGGGGTTACCTACTGCAACACCCACTTCTCAAATTCAACCAAGAACTTATTAAATCTAAAAAAAAATCATATATACGAGGGGGGATATGAAACTAAGGTTACAAGGCCGATATTTCTAGAGGTTCCTCTGTTATAAGGGAATGAGAAGTGTGTGGTAATTGTAATAGATGGAGTTGGCAACTATGTAGAGTTTCATCCACCCGCCACCTACGGCGCTAGTTGTGGATAAACATAAATGGCGACTCGCTTGGAAAACTGGTCTCGCGAAGAAGTCCGCTCAATTTTTGTGGACGATTTCTGTCTGCGAAACATGTAATCATGGCTGAAGTTCACCGGTAGCTAGCAGAGGTTTACGGAGAGTGTGTATTGTCTCGTTAGTACGTCACAAAATGGTGTCGAAAGTTTGCGGCTGGTAGAGAAAACATCACCGAAAGACCACCACGCTGTGGAAGCGGTTTCGCTGGAACATCATCGACCACTCTCCCTACAGCCCGGACCTCGCTCCAGGCGACTTTTACCTGTTTGTGCACTTGAAGGAGCACCTAAGAGGCCGTTGCTTCGCATCAGACAAAAAGGTTAAACACTTCATGACAATGTGACTGAACACGTAAGGACTGGATTTTTACCAGGAGGAAATCTTCAAACTCATCCCAAGATGCAACAAGTGTCTCAACCAATATGAAGTCCATATCGAAAATTAATCTAATTATGTACTATTTGTTGACTGTATTAGTTGTATGAAATCACAGCTAGGTTTTATAACCTTACTTTATGATCAGCCCTCGTTTTGTATGGACCAATTATTTTAAAACACCCTTTGTTTCTTTCAAAGCGTTGAAATTGTATATAATGCAAATGTCGACAGGGAAAATCATTTAACATACTTTGCAATGCTGCCAGCTTAACAATGATGCTGAACAAAATAAAGCTGTAATTTTCAAATGGGCATATTATTACTTATTTCAAATCTTCATGTTTAACGAAAACTTCCAAATTTCACATTAATTATTCAGTGTTACAAACAAAGAGTGCCACAGAATTATAACCATCTAAACTTTGGAGTCCACTGCAACAGCAATCACACAGATGACACAGACGGGATAGAGCACATCGAAAGTACCTTAATGTCGGAAACTTAATCGACGTATGATGTCGAATGTGACATGATATGATGCATTTCCAATAAATAGAAAAAGTTTAGAAGAAATTCAAAATTTCAGAACTTCTATTTGCCAATACTGGCAAATACACCGGTATTTCTGAGCAATAAGTAAAACTAATCTAAAATAAGAACAAAATTATATAATTTTTATATTATTCAGTTCCTAATATGACCTAAAACTGAAACATGCATTTATATTTTTCAATACACAGTGTCGAAGTGTAATCCCACAAGTAGGGTAGGCCCGATAAACTAATAACATAAATAAAATTTAATGTATCATAAGATGTTTAAAATTATAGTCAGAATTCTATTTTCCTTATTGAGTTAAACAAAACAAACTACCAAATCTGTTTATTTTAAAGAACTTCCTTAAGTGTATTTCTAACACTGTTTATAGTTAAATTTATATGCATTTAATAGTAATTTCTTTTTGTTATTATAGTTGTATAACAAGAAAGAATGAATATTTATATAAGGAAAAGTAGACGAAAAGTAGTCTATTATTATTATTATTATTATTATTATTATTATTATTATTATTATTATTATTATTATTATTATTATTATTATTATTATTACATAAGGAAAACACGCAATATATATCAATGGAATATTCCCATTTAGCTCCACTACAAATATTTTGAAAAGAAGTTCATATTTTCTTCTGTGTGGAATTTGCAGGGGATGATGGGAAGTTTCCCCTGTTGTTTTCATTTCCTGTATATTTGAAAATGGAGGGAGAGAAAAAGAAAGTACATTCTTACAATTATCTGTCAAATTTCTTGGATAAGCGTTTGTTACTTGCATCTCCCACTTTAAAGTAACTACAATAATGCATTTAATTAATGCATCACGTGATAATGACGATCAGAAATGTTAATGCTTAGAAGGAACTTCATTTGAACCAACGCAAGATATTTAATATTGTATTCTATGCAATGACATATTTAAGGATGTGGCTTCCGGGCTTAAACACTCACCGAAATTTTATCTCAACTGTTTATTCTTTTATATGTACTGTATATTGTAATGTTTGGTAGAGTCAAATGACAGACCGGGTGTCTTTTTCCCCTTCACCAAGTTTTATTAAGTGTCTCTAATTCAATGTCTCTTCCTCAATGACCAAGTGAAAGAATACTAAACGTTTTGCCGGGTGCCCCTTCCATTCATGGCAGTTTCCAGAACACTCTGGCAGGCTGTAGGTTAAACTTGGATTATAAGTTTAAAATGGATCCCTAGCCTAGTACGACATAGGGTAAGGAAGAGGTGCTCCTATTTCACAGTGATATAGGAAGGTAAAGGTTAGGCGATCAGTTGGTCGACTGATGCTTGGTCCCTCGGTGGTCCTCCTTTTATTTGTCCTCCTCGGGTCCTTCCGTGAGGTCCGTCTGCTTTCGGTGTTCCTCGGTGTCTTCCGTGTCGGCTTGTTGTCTGCTAGGTTGTTTATAATCATTAGCACGTGTTGAGCTGACACGTGCGTCTGTTGTGATGTTGGGATCCTTGCAATATTGAAGAATTTTCACATTTCCATGAATAAAGTTAGCAAAGCAACTTCCGAAACAACCAAAGATCTCCAAAACAAAATCGTAAATACCTGACCGTTTCCATGAAATGAAAAACTCAACTAAACTTAGACACAAATATCATTTTATCCTGTACGGTAGCGTTTGGTAAATTTATACATATGTTTAATGTATCAGAATTCGACCAGGACCCATGTAGGAAAACCAGTCACTCCGAATAACTCCTCAGACTATATACCTAAATTAACAAGTTATCAGTAATTGAAATACATAATTGTTTACATAAACTTCTTACTCTGTGTTAAGGAAATAATTTTGTAACATATTAGCATTGAAAGATGTCTTCAACGCTAAAAACTAAACTCCCGCAGGTGAGCCTTCGCACCTTCCCAACCATGCGTGAGATCCCCAGCAATAATAGCCTCTCTCCCTAAGAAGCATAGCCCTGAGCCTGTCTAGCGAGCTGGTGAGACTCAGACGAAAGCAGGGCCGGCCTTAGGTGGTACGGGGCCCAATTGGGAACATTTTGTGGGGCCCCAAGTCTACAACTAACTTGCACCAAGGTCTGTAGAACCAATATATATATATATTTCGCTCTCCCTGCTGGTCTAGTGGTTGTACCCATTTCCCTTTATAACATTTTTCCATTTGCAAAATGTTCTGGTTAAAAATGATCTGAAAAATGTTCTGCCTGTTAATTGCCTATAGCAACTACTTCAATCAAAAATTTTCTTCTAGACCTTATATCTGTAGAGCTACATGTAGTGTAGAAAAACATCACTTAACTAAACTATCACTTAACTCAGGATGATGTGCTTATTCCGTAGGAAATACGAAAACTCAATTTAGAGGCCGTTCAAAAATTTTGAGGGCCCCTGACACAAAAACTAAGTATTGGTCAAGATCGCAATCATTTGATTTTTTTTATCATGCCTAAAATTCTTGTTCAGAGAAATAACCCAAATAAATGAAAATGCAGACAGTGAATGAATTTTTAAATAGATATTTCACCTTTGTGCCTCGCAATATTTCAAGAAATACAATGGTGAAGTGTATGTTTTCATAAGTTTATATTTGTAAGACATAATGAAATGAACACCCATTGCGTATCCTTGGCAACTTAAGTTGCCACTGCAATTTTTCGTCATGGCGCAGAAACTCATGGGTTGTTCATTGCTGCTTTTAACCGTGACATAACTTTGGAATCTGTTTCGTCATACCATTGTTGCATTTTCTTTGCATGATACATTGACGCGAAATTACATTATTTTTTGGGTATAATGTGTTTAGAGGAGAAAGACTCAACTGGATTGATTTGAAAGACTCCAGAAGGATGAATTGAAGGTTTGTAAATGAAGGATTAATTTGATTTTAATAGTTATGCTTTTGCAGTGTATTTTCTCCCTCAAAATTGTAACTTTTCAAAATGTTCCTTTTTTTGAATATGTATGTGCCTGTTGGCAACTAAAGTTTCCGGGCTAAAAACAAGAAAAAAATAAATATTTTCAAAAATATTCTAATATATATTTTAGAGTACTATTAGGACCAAATAGGCTAAAAAAAACTTTTTAAAATACTAGTGGGGATTCTGAACACTAGAGGGTTAATATGAATTCGTTGGTTCAAAGATTCTTAACAGCTCTATCTTTTTGAAACAATTCAAGTTAGGAAAACCTAATGTACGCTAGTGAGAACATCGGAAGTAGTTACTTATGAAAGGTATCAGCTTGAAATCGTTATCGAGTGCAGACAAAATGAAATGGTGATGAGACGATCACAAACCTTAAGGAACTGATGGAAGATGGATTACGTATTTTCCATTGGATTATTCGAGTTAGAAGACAAACCGTCATAAGCAGCCACTTATTTAGTAAGCACCAGTATTTGTTTTTCCTGACTTGATTAAAAAAAAAAAATACATCAACTGGATTTTCCGGAGAAGAGGGCAAAGTTTGTCCTCTGGTATTGTATTTTTAATATAGAGAAATAATATGCAAAGAAGTCGCAATGAGGCTGATTTGTTTGACACCATCTCAGTATTCAGAGTAGTATCACACGACATAATCAGTAAGAACACGAGGAACTTTTACTTAGTGGGATGTTCAAAATAAAAGAGGGTGCGCACTCAGAATAATGATAAACTGTATATTTTTACACAAACTCAAAGAGAACAATATTTTTACACCCAGGGATGTATGTAGGGAAATTCGGAGGCGTGTCAAGGGTGTTGGGGTTGTGCAAAATATTCCCTGGACATAATATCTAATTTTACAACAGAAGTCGTAAACGTAAATATATATATATATATATATATATATATATATATATATATATATATATATATATATATATATATATATAGAAACTACTGCAGCATTAAATTCAGAAAATATTTGCTTATAGCTATTTATTTACTTGTTAGAGAGACGCCAACTATATACCTGTATTGCAACAGGTTGTGTGTACTGAAGACTGAAAGTAGCAGATAAATAAAATATACGGTAGAAAACATGGTAGGTCCGGCTTGACAGCTTCATAGTACGCTTTGCCACTGCCAATACAAACGTATTTTCGTGTTCACATGTCACAGTCGTTATATTTAGCTATAAATACAATATATATATATATATATATATATATATATATATATATATATATATATATATATATATATATATATATATATATATATATATATATATGTGTGTGTGTGTGTGTGTGTGTGTGTGTGTGTAGAAATCGAAGCTGTACTTGCGACATAGATCTAATGCCAGGAATGGCGCTTTGTTGTAGTTGTATATGACAGAACAGTGTATTATGCCAAAGCAGTTTTATAAACGTATATCATAAAATTTTCAGTTAAGTGTAAATATGAACGATACTATAGTTGTTTTACTGTGATACTATCATTACCCAAGAGTTCGTCTTACACTCCGTAATAACCTTCACGTCCTTCTGTAAGGGCGTTTCCTTGTAGTTTGCCACGTGCGACATTTTCCATTTCTTTTTCTTTTTGTTCTTTTCTTCCATTCAGTCTTTCACCTATGTTAGAAGTGGAAAGTGATACGTTTCTAGCGATTGTAAATTCAGTGCACATTCAGGGAACTAGTACTGTATAGATCTTTCCTTTGTAGACGGGGTGATCCCATATTTTATGAGTGAGTGTTGCAATCAAACCCAAAGACACTACGAGGGATGGAATTGGTTGGAAGGCTCGAGGGTGCACTCCACATCGTCACTGTATTTTTCAAGTGGGCAACAACAAACAATAGTTTTTTTGTTCACTTTCCACTCTTTGCTTGGCTATCGTTTGCTACAATGGTCCGTGGAAGCAGAGAGTCACTTACTCAGAAGGATGAAGGCATCCATTTTATAGGTTAAACATGAAACTTAGGACATAGTGAAATGAATTGTTACAACAAATTGTTATAGTGGAAAACACATTTAAATGGTAACTGAATAAATTGTGCAATTTTATTTATTTATTTTTTACAATTTAAGGACATTTTTAAAACAGGACATTCTTTTTCTTTCAATATTTATGTAAAGTTTGAAGATTTCACACAATTTTCGAAAATGCAAACTTTTATTTGAAAATGAACTGTTTAAGTTTTACTTCCTACGATTATGCCGGCTATAATAAAGGAGACGGTGATGATGAGAAATGAATGAAATTGGTGGAGTGAAGAAAGTGGGAGGAAACAGGAGAACCCCGAACACTCCCATATACACAGTGTTTCTCCTCCACAAAGCCCACTTGGCGCGAGCTGGGATAGAACCTGGGACTCCACATATCAGAAGTGAACGCTTCATCACTGAGCCACCGCAGTCCCTGAAAGTTTAATTTAAAGACCATGTGTCTTGATGCAATAATTGATTTATAGTATTATTTTTATACCTCATACATAAAAGAACATTTCTTGTGCATTCTATGGTGCTCGAGCGAGGAGGAGAAACTGAAGTGTGTATATATATTCCCTCTCCTCGCCATGTTGCGGGCCACGGCGTCGGAAGTGTCATTGTTCATCTCAGTGACCCCGAAAAGTATAAATTCGACACTGATATTGGTAATTTTGATAATATATATACACCCCTCCCTTCCCTCAATTTTTGCGGAGCTCAAATTGGATGTAAATGGATTCAGAAGTGTCACTGCTCATCACAGCGAGCTCAAAAACTACAGATTCGACATTAATATCGGTCATTTTCGATCATTTGTAAATGTCTTTCCCCTCCTTTAAGTTACATCGTCAAAACGATATGACAAAAATCATCTCATGTTTGAACTTAATCTAGGTTGAAAATTTGATCGAGATTGGTCCCGTCATTCAAGAGTTATTAAGTTTTATTTATTTTTATATATCTCCCCCTCCTACCTCCTCCCCTAACTTCTATCATCAAAGTGAATAGATAAATATCATTCCAGACCCGAACCTCATCTATGTTGAAAATTTTATGGAGATCGGTCAGGTGGTTCAAGAGTGAAGTCACATAGACAGTCACTTTCATTTATATTTTTTACATATATATCTTTCCTCCCCTCCCCTACGTTGCAACGTCAAAGTTAAATGATAAAAATTATCCCAATCCCGAACGTAATGTATGTTGAAAATTCGATCGAGATCAGTCGGATGGTTCAAGAGTTAGGTTTTATTTATTTTTATATATTTGTCCCCTCCCCTAAGGTCTACCGTCAAAGTGATATAAAAACCACCCCAGAACCGAACTTCATTCATATTGAAAATTTGATTAAGATCGGTCCTGTGGTTAAAGCGTGATGAAGTCACAAAGACGGTCACTTTTATTTTTATTCTTTTTACATATATCTTCCCTCCCCCTCCCCTAGGTTTCCCCGTAAAAGTGAAATAACGAAAACATCCCATACGCGAACCTTATATATGTTGAAAGTTTGATCAAGATAGGTCTGGTGGCTCAAGAGTCATTAAGTTTCATTTATTTTTATAAATTTCTCCCCTCCCCTTCCCTTCTTCTAAGTTCTACCGTTAAAGTGATATGATAAAAACCACCTCAGGTCCAAACCTCATGTAAGTTGAAAATCTTTTTAAGATCGGTCGGGTAGTTTAAGCGTGATGAAACCACAAAGACAGTCACTTTTATTTTTACTATTTTTACATATATCTCCCCTCCCTCTCCCCTTCGTTACATTGTGAAAGTGAAATGAAGAAAACATCCCAGACCCGAACGTTATCTATGTTGAAAATTTGATCAAGATCGGCCGGTTGGTTCAAGAGTTATAAAGTTTTTTTTCTATGTCTTCCTCCTCTCCCCCCCTAAGTTGTACCGTAAAGGTAAATAGCTAAAAACACTCCCAGGCCAGAACCGCATCTACGTTGAAAATTTGATCGAGATTGGTCTGGCGGTTCAAGAGATTAAGAGTCACAAACATAGTCACTTTCATTTTATAATATACTAGCAGCGTTCACCCCCTTCGCTGCGGTCACCCCGGAACGCAATAAACTTTGTTACTTAGATAATTTTTACTTTTTCGCTTTCAAGTGATATGATAAAAACCATAGTAGATTGCAGTAAATGTTAACATTATATCGCCTGCCATTTATGTTAACCCGCCGAGTGACACGGTCATGCGGGTTGCATATAAATACGTTTATTTTTACCTATGATGAACTAACAAAGGATTTGTACGTAATGGACACTTGAATGGTCAATTATCTCAAGACACTGGTAATTAAAAATTAAAGTGATATGATAAAAACCATCTAGGGTCCAAATCCTAATAACCCCCCAAAAATAAAAGAAATTGGTTCAGCCGTATTAGCGTGATGAGGGAACAAAGGATTTGTGCGTTCTCTTTTATATATAAGATTTACTTTTTACGCTGGCATATTTCCACATAGAATGTTCACATACTTGAGCATCCATAATAAAGTATGTAATATTATGGATATTCCTAACCACTTACATATGAATATTGTGATTACTTTGAAAATTAGTGTCACATAAGTGTCACTTTATTCAGTCCCAGTACGTTGTTGTTAGAATTATTTTCTTCTAAACATATTAGGTAGGACGAATCTCCCCAAGATTTCGCATCTTGGTGCATTCTATTCAAATGACCTGACCCATATTTTGAGTGACAGTTTTCTTAGAAATTGCAAGCAAGTAAGGCATGTAAGGATCATGAGTAATCGCCTAATCATTGAGTAATGAGTATCAATTGTATTCTTGAATGGTATATAGACAATTATTATTATTATTATTATTAACTACCCTGCCTTTCGGCAGGCTCTAGGATTAATGAGTATTTTTCTTTTTCTTTTTTTTTATATTTTAGATTATTGCCTGGAATGTCTCTTCCGCGTTTATTGATCTTCAGCTTCCTCTTTTAATTCCCAATATTTTCTTCTATTTTTCAAACCATTGTTTTCTTCTCCTTCCTGTTCCTCGCTTTTCTTCTATCTGGAATTCTATGGCGGTATGAAGAAGATAATTTCTTCGCAAGATGTGTCCAATAAAATTGCTGGCTAAAAGCGTCATCTTCTCTCCTATCCGTTTTCAAACATCTTCGTTCGTTACTCTCTCCATCCATTTTATCTTCTAAAAACGTCTTTTATAAACTGCAGATATCAGAGAAGGTAGATTAGCTCACGGGGAGCTGTAGGGTGGCGCTCATGAGGCGAAACTAATTTGGGGTTCGACGCCCTTTGAATAAAGTGCGTAGTTTAAACTGTTGACGTCTTTGTATTGAATTCAGTAGGAAATTAATAATAAGATTAATAGGATTAGTAGAAATTAATAAAGTTAGTTAGAAAACCATGGAGACAAATGCTCTGGTTCGGGACAATCAAAAATCTTGTAAAGCGCTCATCTTTGATGCTGAAAGTTCCTTGTTCGTAGTGGACTTGATCATGTTCATGAGTTTACTCGAGATTCTCTTGTGTCCTCCCACATTCGCATTCTACCATTTTTTATAATCATTCACTTCCATTGTTCATCCGTCTCCTTTAGACTAGAGGGCATAACCATGACATATAAATTCCATGAGAAACCATTAGAAACTAAACGCTTTCATTTCATTTCATTCTAACTGTATGATTTGATACAGGGTTATTCAAAAAAAGCGCGCTGGTTTTCTTACATCAAATTATGAAGTTTATTTTTTCAAAACATACCAACAATATTCATAAACATGCTCATCACATATTCCTATTTCAGGTATTGTGAATGGCGTCGGACATATGATCTCTACTGCGCTTGCATGCAATAATTCTGTTCGTGAAATTCGCTATGACTGCCTGACATTGCAATATTTTGCTCAGAACGACCATTACGACAACGTCCAGGACTTTTAAAATTCACTGTTGAACCAGTTTCAATGAACTTTTACGTAAGTTTGGGAACTCTTGATTCATTCGGTATCTCATTTCGCCCTAGATCTGCGCGAAGTCGCCTGACAGTTCCTGCATAACTTCCTCTGTTCTGATTTTTTTTTTTTTTTTAAGTTTTCAAAATTAGCACACGTTACACTATAGTATTAGCTCCATGGCTAGACACAGACTGAAGAAATGTAAAAAATTCAGACTAAGGCGACAATCGAATTGTTTGTAGGTAGAGCAACAATACAAAACAAGGACGGCAACCGAGAATCAAAAATTTGCCAGACGATCCCAAACTGGCGCTTTTCTTAAATAATCCTATATAATTTAAGGTATGGGTGCGGAAAAACATGAACTGGAATGAAATCTTTCACCAGAAAGTGAACGCTCTACCACTGAGCCACTGCGGCTCTGTGAGTGAGAAGGTTTTAGGGATGCGCACGAGACAAGATTTATGGCTGTCTCGATTTGAAAATGTGCTGTAAAAGTGATGTCTTGACTCGAAAAATATATATATTTTTCTATTGCAAGAGCCATGTCTCGACTCGAATTTTGTCAGGAAAATCCTGTCTCGACTCGTCTCGTGCGCATCCCTTGAAGGTTTAGTGCTGTGGCCAATACCTCTTGTTATTTATTCGATACAGAGAGCAAGGACAAAATCTTTTAAGGAAAATAGTGTGATATGTTTTCCAAAAGGATTCTTCTAGCTGTGGTAAGCTTACTTTTTAAATTCGGGATGACAAGTCTATCGGACACAACTTTTCTTTGTCCTCAATTTCGTAGTCTAAGCCAGGTATAAGATAAGTTTTCTTCTCGTTTTCATATGAGGAATATGGAAAGTCCTCTCTGTGAACTGTGAATGTGAAAATGAAGTCGACTTGAAACTTAAGTAAATGAAAGTACTAAAGGAAGCAAATACTGGGAGGTTCTCAAAACATTTACTTTTGCTTCTAGCTCTTTCGACAGAATCTATTTTCCCACACTATTTCCGGTTCAGAGACGTTCTTTTTGAAAGTACAGGAACCTCCTACTGAGATTCTCAGTTTATCTGGAAATTGTCGTTCTCGACGGAATATATTGTGCACATCCTTTCAAGTGAAGTTTGTACGTAGTTAACTCACTCCATATGTGATATTCTCACATATATCACTACTAGTACTACTACTACTAAACGTAGAATCATTTTAAAATTCAATTTAGTCTTGATATTATATAGTTAAAATAAATTTCTTGTATCTCTCAATTTTTCTTCTAACTTTAAACAGTTCCATTCTGAGTATTTAGTGTCATTTGTTCTAGCTAATGAAGGTATTATTATTATTATTATTATTATTATTAAAACCCTCAAGAAGAATCGAAAAACATTTTCCTAACTCAGTGTTTTTCATACTGTTTCAAGTAAGGCGCATTTGTATTAGTAAAAAAGAAAAAAACTAATTGAATCACCTTGCTCTTGCCCCTTTAAAACCAAATTTATCATAAATATATTTTTTTTTTTTTTAAATATTTGAGGATATAGCACCATACCAGATTACTTATATTTTTAAGAGGTACGAGGAGTGATCGAAAAGTAAGGTGACAAAGCCTGCAGTGAAACGTGTATGCATTATTCATTCAACCAATACAGCCAACATATAGTACTCATATTAGATTGTTTTTCGACATAGTCTCCATATAGGTCCAGGCATTTGTCACATTGTGAGATGAGTTTGAAGATTCTCTCCAGGTAAAAATCCTGTTCTTTCGTGTTCAGCCACGTTGTAACGAAATATTTCACGTCCTTGTCTGAAGCGAACGTTTCCGAACAACATTCTGCAATCAGATGTTGTAAAGTGATCCACCTCTTGTTCTGATTTAGTTCCTTCACGCGAGCTGTGTTCAAATCTGTTGATACTGCGCTGCGTCGGTCACTGCGCACGTTGTGGGTGACGTTTTTTTCTATCAGCTGCAAACTTTTGACACCATTCTGCGACGTGCTGACGAGACATTAGTCTCTCTGTAAAATTCTACCAGCTGCCGGTGAATTTCAACCGCGATTCCATGTTTCGCCCACAGAAATCGAATAACTGAGCGGACTTCTTCGCGAGACCAGTTTTCCAAACGAGTCGCCATTTTTGTTTACAGACAACTAGCGCCATAGGTGGCGGGTTGCTGAAACTCTGCACAGTTGCCAACTGCATGTATTAAAATTACCGCATACTTCTCATTTCTCTATAACAGACGAAACTCGAGAATAACTGAGCGGACTTCTTCGCGAGATCAGTTTTCCAAACAAGTCGCCATTTGTGTTTACATACAACTAGCGCCGTAGTGGCAGGTGGATGAAACTCTGCAGAGTTGTCAACTCTATATAGTAAAATTACCGCACACTTCTCATTTCTCTATAACAGACGAAACTTCAGAAATATAGGTTTTCTAACCTTAGCCCTGATCCTCCCTCGTACTAGATAAAATTCCCTTAATGTTATGTTGTTATTTATAGAAAAAATATATATCTGTTTTGTAAATAATTGAAACCTTCAACAGTATTTTAGAATAATAATAGAAATGGATACAACGAAGAGGATAGGGTGACAAGAAACATAGCGAGAGAGAGGAAGAAACAGGAAGAAGACAAGAACAAAAAGTGGTTTGGAATAGAAAGCCTAGGTAAAGAAACAGAAAAGAAAATGCAAGAAAGGGTTAAACAGCACCAGGATGATATAAGATTGAGAAGAGACAACAATGCGACATACAAGCATCAGAAAGAGACAAAGCAGGATAGGGTGGGAAGGAGCAGAGGTCATAGAAGTAGAGAACAGAACTTTTGTGAGAAAATGGAAGGAAGCTAGGGAAATTATGAGAGCAGGAGACAAGGTGATGAATTGGAATGCAGGATTCTCGATAAATAAAGAGTGGGAGAAGATTCTCCTTAAAGAAGAAGAAATGAAAAGGAAGAAAGAAAGAGGAAAAATTAATAAGGAAAATAAGGATAATTAGAGGACAGAAGGTATCCAACGAAAAAAGTAAACTTTTATTTGGACAGGTGTGCAGCTAAAAAGTGAAAGTGAAAACCATACAAGTGTTACTTTTTAATGAAGGGGCGGAGCCCAATTAAAATTTGATCCCCGGAGAGTGTATAAGAGGTGACGAACTCCCAAGCAGCCAGAAAGAGTGGAAATCTGATGAAGACACAGTTATTATGTCGAAACTGTTACGTGATTGTATGTGTGTGTGTTTTACATATTATCACACAGCCTTGCTCAGTTTGTTGTTGTGTTTTAATAATAATAAGTTAATAAAATTTGTATTACTTTTAATTATTAAATTGTATATGTATACCTGTTTGAGTTTTAAGATGCATTTAGTGTGAGATACGCAATTCACTTGAATTCTAATTTCTTCTCTGTTGTTTGGACGAACGTTGAATCTTAAAGGTCCAGAAAAGCAGAGTTCGAGAACCATCTGTACTCTAGATCCACAATTTGAGAAACACTGGTGCACCGAAAAAGCAAAAGCGACGGACGTAAAAGAGAATACTCTAAGGACAAAAGTGATTGACTGCTATAAATAACATAGGAAGGGTGGGGTTTTAAATCTGGCACTCGTTTCCTTAGCCATTTCCAATATTCACTGATTAAGAATCACAAATACAGTATTTTTTTCAGGGATTCAATTTTTGTAACTGAAACCTGGAAAAACCTACTAAAAGAGGTACTGTGGTGATAAACCATGAATGTCCGACTGTATAATTAATCCTTTGAAGGGGAGTAATAAAAACTGGAATTCTTTGAACTTAAATATTATATTTTGCCCTTATGTTACAAAAAGAGTAGAATGCGGGCCACGAAAAATAATATGCGTAATTTCTTGCAACCTTGATTTCAAAAATGGAGGAACAAAGGAATCGAAAAAGGAAGAAAAAAGAAATAACGAAAGGGAAGTAGAATCTTCAGAGCTTTTTACAAAAAAAATATTTTTGGGCGTATAGCTACGAAGAATAATACAACAAAACATATATACTCCCTTAATTTGTTTCATTATTTATGATGCAATATGTATATGTAGAGGAGGAAATGTAATTCTGTTCTGCTTTAAACTGCTGTTTCCTCTATCGCCCCTACACTCATTATCCGAGAGGTGATCCGCTCCCTTTGAACAACCCTCTTGGATCGTCTAGCAATTCCAAATTAAATTCTGAAATTGAACTTCAAGGAAATCAATTTGCTCAAATCAATTGAACAGATGCAATGAATGTGTCTGTTCATGCAAGATTCATAATTTTCTACTTGGCTTATCAACATTCGACTTCATCCATTTTATTGAGGTTGTGCATCGAAGCAATGTGCGAGGCGATGTAGCTTTCTTTTCAAGTTCGCATCTCAGGCTTTCTAGCCAGGTATAGATATAAATTGTACTAACTTATCAATTCCCTCATGATGGTTTATTAGTTTATAGTGTTTAGATTAAATTTTCAGCATCGCAGTTGATAAGAAGTGGTCTTATAGCTTACTGTGGAATCCGAACCGGCTAGACTCAAACCTTAACTTCTCATACTGAAGGCGGTAATGCAAGTCATTTATTACAAGGAGAATCTGTTAAGTCTAGATCAAGAGAGATAATTACCTCTATAGCTACGAGCAAATGACATCATTTTGAAGGGATAGAGGACCAACTGCCCCCTGAACTTTATATATATTATACTCAGCACTAACACTATATACTTAGATTTGGTTCAGTAATAGAGCTCTTATCTCTAGTGTATGGGATCCCTGATTCGATCCCCGGCCAAGCGCCGCAGTGGCTCAGTGGTAGAGAGTTCACGTCTGGTGCATGGGGTCCTTGGTTTAATCCCAGCTTGTGCCAAGTGAGGACAAACACCGTGTGCGTGGGTTTTCTCGGGGTTCTTCCGTTTTCTCTCACTTTCTTAATTCCACCATTTTCATTCATTTCTTATCATCACAGTCCTCTTTAGCCTAGCCGGCATAATCGTTGGACGTAAAACTTAAAGATTTCGTTTCATTTTTCATTTCGATCCCCGGACAGATAAGCTTGTGGTGAACAACATCGTGTCCGTGGGTTTTCTCGGGGTTCTCCCGTTTCCTACAACTTTTTCATGCCACCAATTCTTTCATCATCATTCACTTGCTGTAATCATCGTATCCCTTAGTCTAAAGGGCATAATAGTGGGGCGTTAAACTAAAAGATTTCATTTCAATTACTCTTGTAATACTAATGTGAAAGTAGAGGAAAACAAGGGGCTATGGAATCGTGGCTTATTGGAAATGAAAATGAAATGAAATCTTTAAGTTTAACGTCCCACAGTTATGCCGGCTAGGCTAAAGGAGACGGTGATCATATATGAGAAATGAGTGAAATGGTGGAATGAAGAAATTGGGAGGAAACGAGAGAACCCCGAGAAAACCCACGAGCACGGTGTTTGTCCACCACAAAGTCCACACGGCACGGGCTGGAATCGAACCAGGGACCTGAAAGATTTCACTTCAGTTCATTTTTGTATATACTTAGTAATTAATCACTATATATAGTTAGTATATACTAATGAAAAATTTGGAATTCTACTAATATCGGTGGTAAATTTTGCTACCAGTGACGATTTTAGGGGGTAGCTTATGTTCCCCTGACAACATCGCCAATCTTTTTCAATATGGATACCAGTATTTTCGTAATGTTAGTTTCCGACTCATTATATTGACTGTCTTCCCCAGAAGAATCTTCTGAAAAACCTGAAATATGAAGTAACGCTCCTGGCACCTACTGGAAATGAAATCCAGGGCTACTGACATCAAAGGTGATCTTCTGGCTGCACGGTACACTTGTAGTTATTAGGGATGCTTGAAGCGCTGTGGTCTCTCCTATTCAGTTACAGAGCTCATCATTTTTTCTTTATTTCACGAAGATAATCAAGCACTTGTGTAAGCTTTCTTCTTTCAGATAAGAAGTTTTATTATCCTACTAATTTACCGTTCTATATTCCCCTCCCATCCTTAAACTATCTACCAGATACTTTATATTGAGTTTCGTGTACAAAAAGAAGTTGAGGAGATGTGTGATCTAAACTTTTTTTTAAAAGTTGGAAAAAATTCTCTAAAGTTTCGAAAAGTTTTCTCATGTGTTTTATTCCTCTCATGCTTCATCATCATCATCATCATTCCTCCTCTGAACCATTATTTATCTTTTTGTTCCTTTTGTGAACTTAGAAAAAGTGACAGGCTACGAAGGTGAAGGTGTTATCAAAGTTAGTCTCCTTCGTACGAAGGAAATTAAGAAACTTAAGACCGTTCCTTTATCCTTCAAATAGAGATTTTTCATAATGGCAGATAATATCCTTCGTCCTTCCTTTTTAGTAACTGGATTATCCTTAATTTGCTCTAATATTTCACGCTACTTTTTTTAATTGAATTCCTTTAGAAGTCTCTTCCTTCTTTTAATGGCTGTAGAAAGGCTTTTTATAGTATTAAGGAAATTCTTTCTTATCAATGGAATTGTCAACTAATCTGCTTAAGATGACTTTAGAGGTCAAATATGTCAATTCGCTTCCTCTTTTTATCCATTATATTTACTATGGATTTATACTACTCTATAATGAGTAATTTAATATGATTCAGTCGCTGTCTCTGGGAAAGCGCCACATAATGTTCATTTCGTATATATAGGGTGTTACAATATTTTGAGAAAATATTCCTTACATCAAAAAAAGTTCATATGGATCTGCGCCCAAAAGTGGATTGTTCGGAGTTATAAGGTGCCGAAAACATGAAATAAGTGAACTTTAAAAGTCCATAGCTCCACTACTATGGAACGTATCATAGTCGGGTCAAGACATCACTGAGGAACTGATATGTGAACTATCCAAATATCTATGTTTAAGAATGCTCCAGTACTTGTACACCATTTTTTTAGAGAGGTAGGTGGAAACTGATCAAGTACTCCCAAACAGCCTCTCCAAAAATGATTGTGAAAGTACCGGGGATTCTGAAAGATGGATGTTTGGATAGTTTACATACTAGTTCCTCAGTGATGTCTTGATCCTACTACCATCGGTCCTATACTAGCAGAACTATGGGACCTTTAAAGTTCATTTTTTCACGTTTCCGGTACCCTATAATTACAAAACTATGAACTTCTGACCATAGGTCCATATTAACTATTTTCTTACTTTGAAAATGAAATGAAATCTTTAAGTTTTACGTCCCACGATTATGCCGGTTAGGTTAAAGGAGACGTTATGATGACTAATGGATAAAATGGTGGAACAAAGAAAATGGGAGGAAACGGCAGAATCCCGAGAAAACCCACGCACACGGTGTTTGTCCACCACAAAGTTCACTTGGCAGGTTCTTACTTTGATATGAGGAATCTGTTCCTAAAATATTGTAAGAAATTTTTGAAACACCCTGTATAGACAAGTGAGGTTTGTTTCACAGTTTAAAACTACAATAGTTTCCAAAGTATCGGAAATCAATACTCAAACTTGAAGTACTGCTGGTTGCAATACAGTAATAAAATCAAAGATTGAACGCTGAATCCATTTCAAAATGTTATTATTCGCTGTACCGTACTGTTTTTGTTCTATGGCGATAAAGTTTGAAACCGGAAATTGTTAATTGGAACCAGTTTCGGATTGAATTGAAGGTTAATCCTTTTAGTATTTTTGGTAACTTTGTTACCGTGGCGTGGTATCGTCTTTGATCGCTTATTTAGATTCTGTAACAGGTATTTAAACCGGTTTTTTATTGGTCAAGTCAAGGATGGACCAAAGAACACCTCAGGTGCATTTTGGAACCCGATGGTCAACTTAGCGGCGCCAAATGGGGGCAGAGGGACGTGACTTTTTCTTTTTCCTTAAGGCAAATTTATTTTTTATTTTTTTACGCCTTTAGTTTTCAAGATATCAGATTGAAATTTTGCATATGGATTGTGTGTACCTTTGAGTATTTCTCAATTGTTTTAGATCCCTACGTGAGACCAGAGCAGCGCCTGAGGGGCGCAAGTTTTCCGAGGAGGTGATTTCTTTAGGAAAAATTTTCGGTTTTTCCCGATCTTTCCGGTTCAGGTGTATGGCATGGACATGGGAGTGATACTGTTGGAGAGGGCTTATACTGAAGACAATGACGTTTGAACCATGAATCTAGGCCAAATACTAATGACGCAGTAAATTTTTATATTATATATATATACCGGGCAGCGGTATATTGTACAAATATACGGAATCATCTTGCTTACTACAGAAATCAGTATGTATCATGCGTTATTCCTATGCTACACAGGACAGTCCTTAGATGTTACATCATGCCGTTGCAGGATGTCTGATATCTAACAGTCTTGCTTATATTACATACATATATGTATGTTACCTTCTTCAGCTATATGTTCGTCTATTTGTATGTGAGATCCTGACCGCCTATATTGTTTTACGGAAAGTACGTATAGATGGAACACTTATACGGAAAGTGTCATAAAATAGACGTTTTCAGTTATACGTCTACTGTACGTTAAGTCCAAAAACTACAGGAGTTACGCATGTAACCTATGTTTTTAAGTACGCCACCTACTTTTTTTTGTAAGTGTATGTATATAGGCAGTAAACTCAGACTTTCAACAATTTTTCCTGCGTTTGCTTTCAAGATACAACACTGAAAGTTTGCACACGTATTATGCATATAACAATGTTCTATTGTTTAAAAAGCACACACACAGATCCCTACATGAACCCAGGCTCGCGCCTGACTGGCAAAGTGTTTTGACTTGATTTTCAAAAAAGATTCCGGGTTTTTCCCGAATTTTCCGGTTCAGGTGTATTATACGAACATGTAAGTAATACCGTTGGAAAGGAATCGTTGTACTGAAAGAACCAACTTTTGAAAAATGAAATGAAATCTTTGAGTTTTACGTCCCACGGTTATGCCGGCTAGGCTAAGGGAGACGGTGCTGATGGGAAATAAATGAAATGGTGTAATGAATAAAACGGTAGGAAACGGGAGAACCCCGAAGAAACCCACGCACAAGGTATTTGTCCACCACAAAGTTCACTTGGCACAAACCGGGATCGAACCAGGGACCCCATGCACCAAAGGTGAACGCTCTATCACGGAGCCACCGTGGGAATGTTGCGGATAGTTATGATATGTTTTCCTGAGACAGTGAACTACTTCTATAAAAATGCTTCTAGTTATCTAACGCCGTTTTCGATCTATAGCAATAAAAGCTGAAACCGGAATTTACTAATTGGAACGACTTCCGGTTTGGATAGAGAATTAACGGAGAATATGGCATCTACTCTTGGAAAGCTGAATCTATTGCAAAAAAAAAAAATGATAATATCTCTTGCAGTTATGGTTCTGGGAAAATCATTATTAAAATCGGAAGTAGTAGTAACTTTCAACCACTTCCGGTTTTGGTAGAGAGATTCGAGTTGTGAATATATGTTCTTGGGGGGGCGATCGGGGTGGATCCGACACTGATGTTAATTGAGGAGTTCTATGTAATAAGGGCCCATAACGAGAAACCATGTTCTGAGAAAATAGCGTGTAAACATTTCAAATATTGATATATTTTTTTATTTAACGTTTGTACATATGCACCCTACAACAGAAACATAGATTTATTCTTTTTCTTCTACAAAATACAAAGAAACTAACAGTTTGTTTCATTATAACATAAATATGAATGTTTTTTTTAAAAGCCTTATATAGGCCCTTTTATATATATATATATATATATATATATATATATATATATATATATATATATATATATATAGAGAGAGAGAGAGAGAGAGAGAGAGAGCGAGACTTTACAGGATTCTCGCGTATATGTATCGCAGCAGTCGTGTGATACACTTTGTGAAAAGGAATTAAGAAATATAATTACAAAGTAAGGAGCACAGTGTAAAGTAAACAGAACAATATATGTTTAACACTAATACATTAAAACAGTCAATTTGTAGGGTATAAACTGGACATGTAATAGTCCTGGACACTAGAAACAGTTTATGCCTTATGTAGGGCTGGTAAAACATACTGAAGAAGAATAAATATCTTCTGCATTCCCGCTGTTTGGTTCTTGATTTACGGTTTGGGTTTGTCGGAACACTTACTTATACCAATCAACAGCACCTGGATCCAGAGAAGGGAACAAACTCCGTACGTATCGTTCTTTGGCTCCGTACATCTACTCTGTAAAAGGCCTAACAACAGGACATCTTGTTGTTCCTTTGAACTAATTCTGTAAAATCAAGCAAACGACTTTTTTTGTTCCCCAGCATTTAAATTGTTGCAATATTTACTTTACAGCACCTGTCCACTAACGCAAATTGCTTTTCGTTAATACAGGGTGACACACGGGAGACGGATGGTTTTGAACTGCGTAGTACTGAGAGTGCGGTGGTGGGAGGTGGTCGTGGTGGGATAGTTCTGTTCTACACAAGACGCCATTTCATTTACTCAGTCACTGCTCAGTCACTATAGAGTAGTGGGACTTGCAACGTCAATTGTTTGTCTATGACAGTTTCGTGAGAAGTGGTGAGTCTATTACAGCTACGCAGCGATTGTTTCGTGCGTGGTTTAATGTCGGTCGACATGGAGCTGTTCCGAGCCGTAACACAATCCTCAGATGGGTGAAAAACTTCAGATCGACTGGAAACATACTGGATAAGAAGCATCCTGGCCTGAGACGCAGTGTAACGACACCAGAAAATGTTGAAAGGGTAAGGGAAGCCGTAGTCAGAAGCCCAGGACGGTCAGCTAGACGTCATGCTAGTGAGCTGCAATCATTCAAGTAAGAATGCAATCATTCAAGAAATTGCTGCCATCCCTGGACAGAAGTTAGTCCGTGTGATGGAGGATTTTGAGAAGAGACTTGAGTCCTGCATTCGAAATGATGGACATCACCTTGACGACATTATTTTTCACAAATAACTGAAATGGCAGGTAATGAGCTTTGTTAACTGAAATGGCAAATAATGAGTTTTGATTTTGTGTAAGTAAACATGCATTAATTTTCAAATTGGCTGAGTATTATTTCATTAAAAACCGTCCATCTCCCGTTGTCACCCTGTATCTTTGCCACTAATGGTTGTATAGGTTTCATTTAAGTTCCTTTTCTCTTCTTTGCATTAGGATTGCTTTTTGACCGTCTTTTCTGTTTCTCCGGATTATAATCGAACTCGTGCTAGCACCCTGTTACATGTTCAACGTTGTTCAAATAACTTTCCTACCAAAATAACTGCAGCAGATATTCGCTCTCGTCTCACGACGACCCCTATTCCTTCACTGTAGCAACATCAAGACTTAAGATATTGGATTGAAATTTTGCAGATGTATAGGATTAATACCAACGAATTTAAAAATACAATCTCCCTAAAAAGAGCCTACGCCGCCCTATTACATAGAACTCCCCAATTACTTCTTTCCGGTTTTAGAAGCGGAAGTTTCGAAAGCCTTCATATATATTTTTTCTTTTATTTTGAATAACATTTAATATCCCAAGTCTAGAGTTTGATTATTTTCAGATTAGAAAATCGTGACACACTTTCAAAGATTATATTAAAACCCAGAACACCTTATTTACGGTATTGTCACATTATGTACCTGCTTTGTTAAATATAAGAATTAATTAGATAATAGGCCATCACTCATCAAATGAAATGATTACTGCAGAAAGCAAACATGTCCAACATTTACACATTTTTTTTTCTGTGACGATAATGCTTTGTAACAGTTCAATGCATCGTTTAGCACCGAAATGAATTTCTCCGTTCAATAACAATGGGCATCGCAACCCCTTCAATTTTCCATTTACAACAGAATCTCGGACGAGTTTTCTATTAGTGGTAAATGAGATTCTGTATTTTCCCGTTAGAGGTCACTCCTTCATGCCTAGTGATAGGGATTTCGGAAGAAGCTGAGGAAGGAGGAAAGATACTACACAGTGGATGACGTTGTTGAGCTCATTAAAACTTCCTTGAGCATATCCAACAAGTTTTCCATTGTTCAAATGTAAGCGAATGATTGGCGACCTGATTTTTTTTTTTTTTTTTAAGCGTGTTTGAGCGACGACTCGTATGGCAAACTTTCCATAACACCTAAAAGCGACTTTCAGCATTTCTAAATATCATGAGATGTACTTCTCATCTCTGACTAAACATATTGTTCAGTGTAACATGAATATTGTTGGCTTTATAATTTAAATTTTAGGATGAGGAATTTTTCTAAACACTTTGACTTGCCTTCCAGACGAGCCTATAACCCTGTTCTTCCCATAAACAACTAGAAAATGGATGGCATCAAAAAACATTGGTCTATATATATCTCAAGAACAGATGCTATTTTGGAGTTCAATAGAATTCTGGCCCAACACGTTCTGATGACAAAGATGACATTAATTTGTAGTTCCACAACTCACATATTATTCAAAGATATTTAATAGTAGGTTCTAGCTCTCGACTGTTGTTGTGCAAACATTTTCTTATAAAAGTAACCAAGAAAGTTCTGTCGCTTTTTCACGCACCATCTTTGAACATCGATATGTCACCTAAGACGTACCTGGGACATCAATAATAGTCCCTATCAGCATCGACGACCTGCTGCAACGTTCTCGAAGGCAGATTCCATCGAGGCAGAACTTGGTGGCCCTGAAGCGAAGAAAGTATCAAGTGCATTTTGCCTCTCTGCTAGGGATTTGAATTGGCGAACAGGATCAGGTGATAATCGGACGGTGCTATGTCCAGAGAGTATGGCGGATGCAATAGTATTTCCCATCCAAGGCGTAGAATGGTGTCCTGGGCTATCGTAGCCACGTGTGGCTTAGCGTTGTTTCGTAACAGGAGGACTCCTTTATGATTCAAAAGTGCTGGCTCCAGAGTTTTGAGTTTTTCTTGAACACGGCTCAACTAATGGCAGTACATATTAGCATTGCTGCTCTGATGAGCTGGTGGCAGTTCTAGATGGACGATGCCGCGAGCAGTCCACCAAACACTCAGCAGGACCTTCTTCTGGTGCAGTGCTGGTTTCGGCTGTTTTGGAACCGGTTCGTGGGATGTTAACCAATTATGACGACGCCGTGGAGTTTTGTACAGAACCCACTTCTTATTACATGTCACGAAACAGCAAAGAAACACAGGTATCTGCTCGCATTGCCTTCTGGTCCGGAGTCAAGTCATGTGGGACCCATCGACTCAACTTGCAGTGCTTCCGAAGTTGATGGAGGTGCTGCCGAATGATTTCTTCACTCACACTGAATTGGGGAAGTTCCAATTCCTCACATCTGGCCACTGTTTGCCTTAATTGCTGCCTGAAGATTTTCATTTTGTACATGTGTTGCTCTTCTTGCACGTGGTACGTCTTCGAGTGTTTCATCAGCGTCCTTAAACTTGTTAAAGCACCGCTGCACTGTCCGCGTAGTCACGTCATCTTCACCAAAATCGTGGTGTATCTTCCGCCCCGCTGTAGCGGCGTTTGATGCCAGCTTGAACTCGTATAGCTTACACTCTCTTATGACGCTCTGTAGAGGTCCCATGCTCACTCTGTCCTTCCGCAAGTTCACGGTATGACTGAACTGCCATAATCAGGTATTATGTTGGATATACCCATACCAATACAACTGGCCTTCGCCTTATCTCCATTCGCATTCAACTCGCGGTGTGAGGGGAAATTGAAGAGACCTCCACAAAAAGCGACAGAACTTTCTTGGTTACCTTTGTAAATTCCCTCTTGTGTTGTAGCTCTTTCTATATAATTTTCTTGTAAGTGTTCGATTCTTCACTTCCTTCAAATTAATATTGTTATTGAAATGAAGTTTAGCTGGATGATTGCATGTGTAATTCTGTATAATAGTACCTACCCATACACACACTGAAACAGTTGCTTTAATTCTTTATTTGAAGCAAAATCCATTTTATGTTGAAACAAAGTATTTTTGTGATTTTTCAGTCCATTAATTTCTAGTGCGAAATTAACCATAAGGTAATTTAAACAGTTTGTGATAATTTAAAAAAACAGACTTGCATTGTCTGCAGTGGAAAGAAAGAAAAGGAATGTATTTTGAAGCGGAAAGAACGTATTTCGTGAAATTGAAATTGTATTCTCTCACACAGAACGACAAAAATATAGTTCAAACAATACAAGATCATATGTATATGTATTTTCCAAACAGATTTTCAGTATGTAATATATATATATATACTCGTGCTCATAAATTAAGGATAATGCAGATACATGGTGAAACAACGCTCTGGTGGGCGGTTTTCGGTTGGAAATCATCTCGGGGTATGACCATGCGGTGCACTTGACCAATCGGTGCGGTGCCTGCGGTGCGGTCGTAGCACGGTGGCGCTGGCAGCAGTCCAAATACGCACAGGTGTGTTGGTGCATGTCAGAATACGGTGCAGCGTGTAAGTGTGCAGATGTTGTCAGATGTGCTAATGGTGACTGTGTGTTGAAAATGGCTCAAAGAACACGTATTGATGACGTTATGAGGGGTAGAATAGTAGGGCGACTGGAGGCTGGTCATACACAGCAGGTCGCAGCATGGGCCCTCCGTGTACCACAAAGTGTGATCTCAAGATTATGGCAACGATTCCAGCAGACAGGAAACGTGTCCAGGCGCTACAGTACGGGACGTCCACAGTGTACAACACCACAAGAAGACCGATACCTCACCATCAGTGCCCGCAGACGGCCACGGAGTACATACAGCAGGTAGCCTTGCTCAGGACCTTGCCACAGCCACTGGAACAGTTGTCTCCCGACACACAGACTACAGACGACTAAACAGACATGGTTTATTCGCCCGGAGACCTGCAAGGTGCATTTCACTGACCCCTGTTCACAGGAGAGCCCGTAAAGCCTGGTGCCAAGAACACAGTACATGGCCAATGGAACAGTGGTTCCAGGTTAAGTTCACGGACGAGTCCAGGTATAGTCTGAACAGTGATTCTCGCCGGGTTACCATCTGTCGTAAACCAGGAACCAGATACCAACCCCATAAAGGGACCTTATGGAGGTAGTGGTTTGATGGTGTGGGGTGGGATTATGATTGGTTCACGTACACCCCTGCATGTCTTTGAGAGAGGAGCTGTAACAGGTCAGGTGTATCGGGACGTCATTTTGCATCAGTATGTTCGCCTTTTCAGGGGTGAAGTGGGTCCCACCTTCCTCCTGATGGATGATAACGCACGGCCCCACCGAGTTGCCATCGTGGAGGAGTACCGTGAAACAGAAGATATCAGGCGAATGGAGTGGCCTGCCTGTTCTCCAGACCTAAACCACATCGAGCATGTCTGGGATGCTCTCGGTCGACGTATCGCTACATGTCTTCAAACCCCTAGGACGCTTCAGGAACTCCGACAGGCACTGGTGCAAGAATGGTGCAATCTGCAATTATCCTTAATTTTTGAGCATGAGTGAGAGAGAGAGAGGGTGTTTATGAAGTATACCGACAAACTGTAACAGACAATTCCTCACTCCAAAATACGAAAAAAAAGTTCATATGAGCCTGAGGGCATAAGTGTATAGTTTCAGAGCTAGGCTATCCAAAATCGTAGAAAAGCCAAATTTCAAGATATAACCTTACATATGTTAATTATAGCTTCTAGTTATTACATTATGTAAACTCTGATTACACCATTAAGTTTCTTGTAAAATTCTAGCCCTGTTTCATATAGCATTTGATTCCCTTCCTACTAAAACTTTTTGCGCGAGATTCAAAATTGCTAACAGTAAGACGGTGGCTTCCACCTGACACGTACCAGAAAGATTCGCCCTCGGCCTAACGTTACCTTACAATTACCAATCCTGGCTATCCACATTTGTTTTCGTTTAATTAGGAATGATGAATGAATTTTGAATCACTCTGTACCCTGTATATGTCAATATTATATCGGGATACCAACTCTTCTAAGACGACGTACTTTAGGAGATGATTTGTTATACTTCAAATCCTCTTAATGTCAGTCAAATTGAGTTGTGCTTATCATCATAGGTATTCTGCCGTTATTGGCAGGCCATTTACTGCAACTGAGAAGCTTCCATGCTCCATGGTCTTTCGCTAACCTCTTCGCCTTCACGTACGACTTTTCCGCTTTAATATCGTCCATCAATTGTAGTCTTCTTCGCTCCCTCCTTCTCTTTCCTGCGACCATACCATGTAAAACTTCCCTCTTGATACATTTCCTTTTGATAGTGTAAGTTAGTAAAGAACAGAGAAACGAAGCCGTCTGGACATTACCACAATGTATCTTTAGAGAAACCAAATAAGATATTGAACCATGTTGACAACCAATCGGAAAGGTATAGGCTATGAGATTAATGTTTTCTCAGTCATGTTTCAAATATGTCTTGGGCTTGTGACAGACAATGCGTTGCAACGTAGATTTCTGTTAGTGTATTCGTTATTTTGTAACAAGATGGCTTTGGATTCAAGTCCAGAAACAGGATATTCTAAGACTTTTTTTGTTTCCTTTAAAATCAAGCAAAATATAACGTGTTGACAGCTCGAGAAAAACATAACTAATTTCTGAAAGTATGAAAATATTGTACTGCGGCATATCCAAGGCTAAGCCACTAACTGGAGTAAAACAAGTAATTTGTGTTGAAACAAAGCAACTTCCCTGTGGGCTGTTAACGTTAGAAAGTCATTGGGTTGGAAACACATAGACTAAACAGAATGGATAAGTAGAGTTTAATTATTTAAATGTAAAAAATAAGTAATTACATTTTACACAGTATAAAACATAGATTGAAGGAAAGCATATAGATTTAAACGAATGCTTTACCAAAGTGAAGGTAACGATGTTTGGTTTTGATAACCAATACATTGAGCACAGCATGTAGACCTTTGTAGATATTGTGCGTCATTACAGGAAATAGTCTTCACTGTGACATTTGTTTGTGGATATTCTTTGTGGTTTTGTGATGTTGATACTACGTATTTACAAAGCTGTCAAAGCAATTTGTAAGTAATATTTAGGGATGCGCACGAGAGGAGTCGAGAAAGGATTTTCCTGACAAAATTCGAGTCGAGACACGACTCTTCCAATAGGGAAATATATATTTTTGAGTCGGATGGTGTATCACTTCTACAGCACATTTTCAAGACGAGACAGCCACAAATCTTGTCTCGTGCACATCCCTAGTAATATTGTACGAGGTTAAGTCAAGAATTATCCGCAATTTTGACATAACTCTTCTTACATTGCTTATATTGACCTCTATCCTCGCTTGTTTTATCGTTATGCTATTGTGGTAATGGTATGAAAGTTTGATCCTAATTCCTCCATTTGTCTTCCTTTTGTTGCAGATAGATCATGGTCGCTTCATTTGAAGTTTGCATCAAATAAGAGCAACGAGCACTGATCCGGTTTTTGTGGTCGGAAGGTGTGTAAGGGCCTGCAATTCATCATAAACTTTCGACACAATACGGGAACAGCGTCTTGTCGCAACGGAGTGTCTATGAATGGATTGAAAAATTCAAAAATGGTGGCACAAGTGTTATGCACGAGGCGGACGACCATTTATGGCCACAAATGATGACAATATTGAATGTGTACGTGACATTTTTCTGTTAGACAGACGAGTGACTATTGATGAAGTGGCACATCGTCTGGAAATTAGTCATGGTTCCTGATACAATTTCCGACCACAAAAACCGGCTCACTACTCGTTGCTCCTCTTTGGTGCAAACTTTTGATGGAGTGACCATGATCTATCTGCAACAAAAGGAAGACAAATGAAGGAATTAGGATCAAACTTTCATACCATGACCACAATAGCATAACGATAAAACAAGCGAGGATAGAGGTCAATATAAGCAATGTAAGAACAATTATGTCAAAATTGGGGATAATTTTTTATTTACTCTTGTATATGTGTGATTTCAACCCAAAGTCTAGTGTTACTTTATCAGGTGCGCATCCAGAAATGTTCGTTAGAAGGGGTCCAAAGTTTAGTGAGTCAATACTACAACACACAATGGTCTATACAGTATTGAACCGATGTTATTCTACACTCTAAAATATTATAAGTAATTGTCAAGTACTGCCAACTATATTCTCAGATAAAAATGATTTGCTGTTAACTAGATTTTTTTATAAGGAAAGAAACATTACAAAGTAAGTTTATTATCAAACACTTAGGTTGTATCAATCATTTTTCTTCTAAACAAGTATAGTTTTATTACGAAAGTATGCAAATATATGTCAACATACCAAATTTTGGTAAATCTGAACCCGATAGACTCAACATGTGGGTGTGCCCCTGGACTTTATGTTTTAGAAACAATGTTACGTTTGTCATGAAGGTGAAGTTTTTAGATGTTCGTATGCTATAACTTTTCTTTAATAATATGAATCTTTAACAAATTTTAATATCGTCTTAGTCTTTCACAATATTATATTCCAAGAAGATGTTTCTTAATGTTAAGATATCATATAGAAGTTATTAACTTAGAGTAATAAGCAGTGAATGATCCTCTTCATTCCAAAGTTTTATATTGTTAAACTCCTTGTCAGTTCATCGAAGGAAATCACCTCATTCTTTTCTTAAACTTTTAAGTTTCCATTCTGAATCTTGATTCTCTGTATTATTAAACATCCTTCTTGCAGATAAAAGTAAAGTTGCAATATATAACGTGTTCACTTTTTTGTTTTAGGAAGAATGCAAGAAGTTTTAGAAGTCGTTGTAGTATATATTGTACTACAATCGGATTTGCATAATTCGCAGTTGATTATCTCGTGTACAAAAGTTTAGCCTATAAGGGCAGTAAAAGAAAGATGTTTAAATTTGTCATAGATATTAAAACATAATTTGACAACAACAAATATTACAACAATGTAGATTGATGCCTTGTCTTTCCTCTCATAGAGTTTGCTTACAAAAAATATTTGAATGGTTGTCGAGAACATTAAAAATATTATGTTTAGGCACTTCTGGCAGGGTTAGAATGATGAAATTTGGCATGATTGTAACCTTCAGGAACTGACCCACAGTAAAATTGCCAAAGCGAATATTTTTAGATTTAAGGGGTCTAAAGACGGGACGAAAAATTTCCCATGTTATTTAAAAGGCGTTTTCTTGAGATACAAAATCTTATATTTAGATACTTGAAATACGAAAAGAAACTTGAAATACGGTAAAATTGTGAGTTTAAGAGGTGCGAGGCCGTAGGCCGAACAAAGGCGTGGCTCTGGGGGCAAATTGCCCAGCTAGCCAAAGGTTAGTCTATCCTATAAAACGCAACCTTGTGAACATATTAACTTCCGTAACTGGGATTGGATTTCAATGACACTTTTCTGATACATTGAGTGCTTTAATACTGCAGTCCAGTTCGACGATGGGTGTCGTGGATGCAAGGGGGACCTAACCCCCTTACCATATAAACGTGGCAATGATCATGGAGCTAGAAAGACGGAACAAACGCCACCCGCAAGCTTTTGCACAACTGAACACAAACGAAAGCGGGCCTAATTGCTGAAGCATGAGAAGTTTTTGAGGTCTAGCATGAAACATAACTTACACTTAAATTTTTCCGGGCTACGACTATTCTCACGCATGTATTTTCTTGGCGTTTTCACAATATCCTTACTTTTTTGTCCATGTAATATCAGTCATGATTATGTTTTTTGTAATAGTTTATTCACATACAGAATTATTTTGTGGCCTAAGCAGCAATATTTAGCACGTTGGCCTCTTGAGATGTTGTGCCCCAAAAATGACATCAAAATCACAAACTTCCACTTTCTGACCCCCATAAATCTATGGTACCAGTTTATAAGAGGTGCGGATATTTCTACAGACTCTTTACATGCAATAGTATTCAGCACAAAACTTATGAACCTCCCACTTTATGCCATTCAAAATACAGCCCCTTTAAAAGTGTAATTTTCTGTACCTTTTCTGGTGACTTCATGTATTTTTCTGCAACCTTGCATATTTATTTAGAAGCAAGAGTATGTATTCTCCGTGTACCTCAGTCTCTCCTGTAAACATTCGTTTTTGTTTGGTGTTTGATTCGTATGTCCTGAGCAAGTGTGGTTTTCGTACACGCTTACAAATGCAAAAATTGACACTCCACCGACAAAATTCGATAGACCAGCCGCAAAGCGTAAGAAAAATTTCCAAAAATTAACCCGGTTTTTCCTCGATTTTGGGCACATTTTATTACTTTTTTCGTTCCATTTTATACATGTGCACATGCATTTTCCTCCAGAATTTTGCGCCCGTTTACTTCAGCGCCCGTAGCCGTTGACCTGCTCGCCTCCCCTGCAAGGCACGGCACTGATACCAGAAATCCTCTTCTACTATCTGCTATCGTTTTCGTCCTATAATAATCAACGTTTTAACCGGACTCATCTTTTTTACTATTTGTAGTTCAATATTGAAACTGGAAGTTGTGATCAAGGATAGAGACATAATGCATTTTTGGGACGCCTAATCGATCGCAGAAAATCGCATGTCTGTCTCTCTTAGATTTTGATCTATAGCGATCAATTCAAAAACCGGAAATATTTAATTTCTACCACTTCCGGTTTGAATACCAGTTCTAAAAACTAACTCAATCCCTAACTTTAGCCTCTGTATATTCTGAGCAAATTTGGTGATGATTGATCTAGTAGTTCTCCTGAACGGACAGACGGACAGGGTAAATATAAGGAAGTTTCCTAAAACAAGCTCCTTAACTATTGTTGATTCATATTCCATAGCGTTATTATCTACAGTTAATATTTAAAAATACTGTAGTGTGTGTGTAAGCAGATCTAAAAATACTTTGACGTATTTTGTTCTTGTGAATGGAATGTCCGCTTTCCCGTCTTCTGCAAACTCTCCTCAGCAACACAACATAGGGATAGATTAATGCTTCCTGTCTAACGTCAGAAACTTTAAACATGTCCAACAAATCAGGCAGAAGATAGTCTGCTGCTTAGCTTGGACGTGTGAAAAATTGCGAGTAATTTTTCTATACGAATTCAAACTGGTACATTCTAACAGAAAGCAGCAAAAAATACGAGGGGGGACCCAAAAGAAACCGGATTGAAAGAGCGCCGCCATTCCTAGGCATGGTAGAGATTTCTCCCGCCAAGTGAATCTAGCAGAGACCTTCCCAAATCAATTGGCCAAGCGGCGTCTGCGTAAGAGGTTAATGTTTGATTGTATTATTATTTTTCTCAACTGTTCTTTGCCATCTGCGAAATCGTTGTCTCAGATTCAAAGGAACAAAGAGCGTGTTTGAAATTTTGCTTCCTATTGGAAAATCGGAAACATAAACTTAACCAAATGCTTCAACAGGCATTCAAGAATGGTAATATGAACCGCATACATTTGTTTTGAGTGATTTGGACGTTTTAAGTATGATGAGATAAGTGTTGAAGATCATGCTTGTCCGATGTTCTTCATCATTGCGAAACGCCTGTCATTTTGAAAATATCTGCCAAAAAATCAGCGAGGATCGTCGTTTCATGATAGATGATATTTCAAAACAGACAGAAGTGAGTTGGAGCTCGTACCAGCGTGAGGTTTTGCAAATGAGACATGTTGCTGCTAAGAGTGTTTCTCGCCTGCTCAGACAGGATCAAAAACATTCGTCTGAATTTGAGAGAGGACTTGAAAAATCAGATTAAAACTGACCCAAACTTTTTGACCAACGTCATGAGTTTCCTAGAATTAAACAAAATCTAAAAGGAAAGTGTTTTGATGGTGTAGAGGCTGTAGAAAACTTCGCAGAGCGCACTGGACGATATAAAAGTTGAAGAGTTCCAGAGGTGCTTCAAACAATAGGAAAGAAGATGGGAGAAATGATCTCATTTAATGGAGAGTACTTTGAAGAAGACTGAAAGAATTTCGTAAAAAGAAATTAACAAATTATTTTTTAGAACAAAAGTCTGAATTCTTTTGGCCCCTCTCGTATTACTACTACATTTGAGCGAAGAGTGATGGATGAACACCTCACTCGCTATTTGCTTATTGAATTCCATTCCAGTAACAAAGCATTAAAATGGATCTCAAGGGCACTGACCAACATTGTGTTTCTGAAGAACACCGTGAAAACAGAGCTTCAGAGGAGTCTTCGTGAGGTGCCTCATTTGGTCTCAAGGACGCTACAAGAGTTAACATCAGATAAGAAGAATCGCGGTTTTCTCTGAGCTTAAGGAATAACCAGGAAAGTTTCGTTCATCGAATTGTCAGTTCAGACGAAGAAAGGATATGGTTTAACAAATCATAAACAGTCAGTACAGCTGTTCGATCGTGATCCACGTCCAAGGCGGTTTTGCAAACTACCTCTCCACCCACAGAAATTGTTGTGATATTGATACTGTTATGATGGTCTATAGTGAAAGAGATACACCGTGTCTTTCTCAGACGAGGTTAAAAACATTAATGCATAATGTTACAGTTTTGAAATGCAAGCAACGTGTCCGCAAGCAACTATCAATGGTGTCCTCATATTGCACGAAAATTCGTGCACACATATTGCTCAAAGAATGGTGTACACTCTTCATGAGTATAGTATAAAAATCTTTGTCACCCATCGTATTATTTTAGCCTTTCTCCTTGCGATTACGACCTCTTCCGACACCTCGAGAGCTTCTTGGGGGAAAGACCTTCCCTGACGATTGTGCTATGAAGTTTCAGACTTCTTTTGCCACGAAATTCAATCGTTGGCTGACTAAAGTATATGGTTGCACACGTCGATTATTTTGATTAATCAAGTATTGTGTTTTTCATTTCTTTACCCTTTGTAAATGACGTACATGGATAGCCATTTAATTCGAACCAACTCAGTATTTTGAAGAATCAAATTGTCCCAGAATTCCATAGGGACAAATTGTTCCCCGTTCCTGTGGGAGGCCATTCCAACAGTGACATTTCTTCGAGTTTGTGAAATATTGGGCAATAAAACAACTCATCTGCAAACTTGAAAATCCATTTTCTCAACAAACAAAAACTTGTATAAAATTTTAGATTTTCGGATATGATAATCAGTATGATATGATCAATGGGTTAACAGGCTCTTCAGTATTTCATTGGTATCTTGTGAGTATCCTGTTTTAACTAAAGAACTTTAATAATTTCTTTTTTAAAAAACCTTTAACACTATATGCGTACCTTTGTGTTGAGGGGTGGAAAGGCAGAAGAAAATCTGGTGAATTCTTAATAACACCTTAAAATTACAAAAGTAAGTCACACGAAAATCTTCCGTTTCTTTTAATTTTAACAGAAAATATCTCTCCCTCAATTAAAAGTGTTTGTCTTTCCGGTAATTCAACATTACATTGTTCTTGAGTTCGTTAACTTTCGTTCTGGGTTGCTTTCACTTTTTGTTATATACCGCAGGCTGTTTCTTTAAAAATTATTTCAGGAAATATGTAGCTTTAAATCGTTTCTATGTCTTCAAGTAGAACTCGGTCAATGTTCTTGATTCAATAAAAGTAGAATTAAAAACTTCTGATGTAATCGATGTTATGTTCAAACTTTATTTTTCCCTAAACTAGATTAAAAGTGAAGAAAACACACCCACATGCTACTTACTTTTGCCGCACAATTACTTTCCTTGAAAATGAAGAAGATAATTTTGAGAGCTGAAAACAACTTCTAAGAGAAATCTTTGGAAATCTTTGAAGTTCAGAGGAGGAGAGAACCACCACTCGAAACTTGAAAATATACCAAAACTTTCCAATACTCCTTGGTATAGTTCCTCTATTCCTTTTATTGTGTTTCCAATTTTAATTACTTACAATACACAATCAATCTTGAAAACAAATAGCCCTTTTTATGAATTTTTCTTTTAAAAAAATGTTAAATCCTTCCTAAGAACAGAATACAGGGTGTCCCAAAACTAATAGTGAAAAATGAAACCATAAATTCCGACTACCACTGAGCTGTCCTCTATTCTTAGTCGTGCTCCATCTCATTGTGTTCGTGTCTTTGTCGAGTCTAGTAATAATTCAAAGTCAAAGAAAAAGTAAATAACTTGAAGAAAGAGTGAAACAAGAAACAAGTGTATGGCTCAGTATTTCGGTCTCAGGAGCAAGGTTCGTACGCATATGAGTCATTACGTTGGTACGAACGAAAGGTCCACTTTAACATGTGAGAAACACAACACAGAAATGGACTACTGTCACAAGTTTAAGGTCACAAATTCTGTACAAGCTCTCTTCTCTGTCCTCTGTCTGCTGCACAAGCCCTGGGGACCAAAACAATCAGAAGACAGTGCGTTGATGAACAGGGTTGTGTAGTTGTACACTATGCTGAACCATGGAAAACAGATAATTGTGAAGGATTTTTCTTTTACTAACTTAAACTGATATGTTTTTCACAGTAAGTTAGAGAAAATATTTCCAGTGCGTTGGACCAGGAATGGCGAATGAAGACACTCCTCGCCATTTGTTTGCCAAATTTTCCTTCGATGACAAAGCATCGCAAAATGTTTCTCTAGGGTACCAACCAACATCATGTTCGGATAAGCTCTTCAGAAGTACCATGAAGCAGTCCCTCTGAAAAATGTTCTTGCCGTTGCACACAAATTGGGCGTACACCATATCATTCTCGTTCGGAGCCTCCATGCTATCTTTAAGACGAAGAAGTTCGATTCTTGGTTGCCATTTGAGTCCATATCAGCCAATAAGAATCGCCATCTGTTGGTGTACACTTTTCTAAATATATTTTGGAAAATTAGAGAAGATGCTAAACTTAAAATGAAATCATTATCTGTATAATGTATTATTTCATTACATACTGCATGTCAGAAGAAAGAAAAAGAACACTGTTCACATTTGATTTAGAAAATAGGGCCCAGTGACTCAGTGGCAGAGCGCTTACTTCTGATGCATGGGGTTCCTGGTTCGCTCTTCGGCCAAGTAAATTTGTGGTGAACCACATCGTGTTCGTGGGTTTTCTATGATGCTTCTGTTTCCCCCTACATTCTCATTCCGCCAATTCTTCCATCATCATTCACTTGCCGTAATCATTCGTCTCCCTAACCTTAGAGGGCATAAGAAAGTTAAACTCTAAGATTTCATTTCTAATTAATAGATATGGTGTCAAACTTATCAAAGTGAAACACTCACCTTACGATCTTTCTTTACTCATTGCTACTTCTAACACGTTGCCTGAGCAAATTTTCTTAGACCGTCTCAACGAACGAGTAAGATTCTAGAAGTCCCTACTTAGACAAGAAGAGAGAAAATTTCTTAGAGGAAGAATTTCTAAAATGTTCTTTTTGTGAAGTATCTTTGCTGCATTTATGCATTGTATTTTGCCTCTACACTTTCATGATGCAAAAAATGATAAGTGGTTAGGTTGAATTTGCAATTCATCGATGCATAAAGCAAGGATATTTTGGCCTGAAATTGAACCTGTGACACATTGCAAAGAGACAGTGAGTGAATAATCAAGGTGGCTCATTAGGGCCATCTCATCGATATGCAATGGCTGTAGCGTAGTGGTTAAAGTGTTGTATTTGTAACTCACAGATCTGTGTTTGAATCCAGGCTGTGCTACATTCTGTTATTTTTGTTTCTACAAATTAACGAGTTATCACTGTTAATAATATTGTTTACTTGTTTGAATACAGCTTGTTGTTGCTCTTAATGCAATAAATAGGAACTCGGCATAAGTAGGCATTATCTCTTTTTGCATGAGTCACATGTTCAATCCCACACTAAGAAATTATTGCTTTTTACATCATCAATAAACTACAAATTCAACCTAATCGTTTATAATTTTATGCATTGTGAAAGTATAGATGCCAAATGTAATGAATGCACCAAGATATACTTCACAACAATAACCTTTTATGAACACTTTCTCTGAAAAATCTTCAAACGAACGTTTATCATTTATTTGTTAAAATTTATGCCATTGAACATTCTCAAAACTTGAAACAGCTTGATTCACAGTATATTACGATTTTTAAAACCATATTATCGTAGTTTAATACATTTGTTTTAACATGATAGTTTGCAAATGAAATAATTCTTATGATGAATATACTGATTGATAAGTTTCAATTCGTAGTTGTTACCATTACTAATTCTTACACAATCTTACATTTTTCGCACGATAATCTTGAATTACCAAACAAATTACTATCAAACAGTGTCTGTGTATGCGTGTTTTTTATTTATTGTGTTAGAAACAACGAAAAGCTCTATAAAAACAAGTAAACAAAATAATTAACAATGATTAACCAGTTGGATTGTATAAATAAAAATGGAAGAAAGTAGCATGATCTGGATTGGAAGATGCATGTGTGAATTTAAAATCAGATGCTTAAGTCACAATGCTATTGAGGCACTTATTGGGACATTGAAGGCTCACAAGAAGAAAGAATCAATTTCAATTTTATGCTTTAGATAGAAGTTTTAAGAAGATAAAGATTTTCTCATCATCCTTTGAGATCAAGAATTTTTCCCACTTCGTAAATGAATGTATTACAATAAATATCACATCACTTTAATATATTCAGGAATAGTCAAAATGAAACCATATCCTTAGTTACACGCATTAATTATGTCAAAATTCCAAGACCTGCCACACCGTTACCAAACTTTGCAGATATTCTGTGGGGATCTCATCAAGGTTCTCATTACAAGGTAAGCAAATTAATTCCCTGTGTGTACCTAAGAACAATATTAAATCTAATGATGCTCGATTGTTTTCAACGAATAATTGATTTGTAACCAAAAAATAGCTATATAGAAATAATTAGAATGGGAAATTTTGATCAATAAATTAATTTTAAGAACAAGGGACACAATATGCGTTCAGAAAAAATATTGTTGTTTTATCAGATCATTTGTTGAAAGAACATGGAATGGATATGGAATTAGGCATTTTAGTTTTCAGTTTAAAGCCTCACGATTATGTCATTTAGGCTAAGGAAGACGTTGATTAAAGTAAGTCAATAATGACGAAAGAATTGGTGGAATGGGAATGTGAGAGGGAAGAGAGCATCCCAAGAAAAACCCACTGAGATGATGTTGTCCACCACAAACTGACTTGGCTGGATATCGAAGCAGGTACTCCACGTACCAGAGATACATTTTACTGTTAAAATTAGATAAATTCATAACATGATTACAATAATGCTCATTATGTCCGAAGTATTGTCACTCGGTACGACCAATACCTAAAGCATAAACAAAAATATAATTCTAAAAACGAAGTGTATAATAAATTAAAATTACCTACATATAGAAACAATAGATAGTCGTTTTAAATATACTGCAATATTTGATTGTCAGCCACATTTATATGCAGGAAGAAAATAGTTCCAAATGTCGAAATCAAAAATTATAAATCGAAATCAAAAGATAAATGGCCTTATCGGTAACTAGCTTTATTGCCGCATGTAATTATTTTATGGTATGCAAATCACTCTTGAAAAAATGACATCACTGGAAGGAAGAAAGGAGTGGATAGAAAATTTAGGTGCCATCTTCCCTGATACATCCTGTCCCTTGGATGAGCAACTTTTCCTAAATACTATGGACACTAGAACATGTTCGATTGTTTACAACTCCTGGATGAATTGAAGATTTATTTTCAACTGAAGGAAGTACTATCTGTGTTAAATATGTACAGAATGAATTGAAAATAATTCCTCTTCGTTATGAAGAGATTATTATAATGTTGAGGGGAAAAAGATGTCCATGCTCATGTACGAGAGTGTCCATAAAGGTACACTTAGTTTTGCCGTGACAAGAATACTTTACATATTATGGAAATTGCATTATAACTTGTTATTTCTTACAATTTTAATTTCAAGAAATTAATATTACTTTTCCCACCTGAATCGTGGAGCTAACATTGAGTTTGTAGCCTACATCCTTAAATGGAACCATGGAAGAGAATTCACAGAACGTGTTAGATACATTCTGTGTTGCTAATAAGCAAATACTTGTTCTGAAATTATGTCTTTTGTTCACTTTAACATTACCTGGGCAGCTAGACAATTTTATCCTTCCCCCCTGCCGCCTCTGATGGTTGAGAAAAGTTAATTATGTTCATTATATCGCTGTGCGTGCTATGAATTTAAATAATGCCACAATTTTACATCAGGACCAGATAAATGGATAGTTATTATTTTAAAAAATGAAAGAGGAAACCAAATCCCGGTCTCTGGGAGAGTCAAAACGGGTTAAATTAATTTATCGATCGAGGCAGTGGTTTAACGCAACCATACTGTATAACACGAGTTTGTATGAATGAAGAGGGTAAAAAGCACTGAACAGAAGTTTCGTGTTCCAAAAGCTTTGAATTTTCATTAACTTTGCTTTTAAATCTTATGGAGGCTTTTAGTTTTGGCAAAGTTTCAGTTTTACTTTCAGTAAAGTACATTGACTGCCTGTTTCATTAAACAAGAAATCCGACAAAAATGTTTCCTTAAATACCAACCACATATATTCTCCTTAGAAAATAAGTTTTGAACATTCGTCAGCTTCGGAGTTTCTTATACATTTCAAACTGTAATTATACCTACAATAAGTTGCTTCAGAGAAATTGAAGAAGTTAAAAATACTAGTTTATTATTATTATTATTATTATTATTATTATTATTATTATTATTATTATTATTATTATTATTATTATTATTATTATTATTATTATTATTATTACGTTCTTTATTAACATATGATATGTGACTTACTTCATGGGATACCGTAGTGGATTCCAAACTACATACTTCTATCCAGTGGTGCTATTCAGCCGGTTCGCGGCGATTCTCTAGAACCGGTTGTAAAAATATTTGCAGTTTGCAGAACCGTTTCTAATACCCATACATAACCGTAAATTTTATCCAGTTATTCACAGGAACAGTAAATCTTAGTTTAATTATCTTTATTTAGAAATTGTTACAGCTACAGAGTCCAACATATGATTTCCCAGAACAAGGTATAAACGTTTATTACTTAGTCTCAAATACTCAGATATCAAAGAATGAGAACTATGATCACATAAGTGGAATAGTGAAGGTTATTTATATTTCAAACTAGCAGCGTTCACCCCGCTTCGCTGCGGTCACCCCGGAACGCAATAAACTTTGTTACTTAGATAATTTTTACTTTTTCGCTTTCAAGTGATATGATAAAAACCATAGAAGATTGCAGTAAATTTTAACATTATATCGCCTGTCATTTATGTTAACCCGCCCCGCTTCGCTGCGGTCACCCCGGAACGCAATAAACTTTGTTACTTAGATAATTTTTACTTTTTCGCTTTCAAGTGATATGATAAAAACCATAGTAGATTGCAGTAAATGTTAACATTATATCGCCTGTCATTTATGTTAACCCGCCGAGTTACACGGTCATGCGGGTTGCATATAAATACGTTTATTTTTACCTATGATGAACTAACAAAGGATTTGTACGTTATGGACACTTGAATGGTCAATTATCTCAAGACACTGGTAATTAAAAATTAAAGTGATATGATAAAAACCATCTAGGGTCCAAATCCTAATAACCCCCCAAAAATAAAAGAAATTGGTTCAGCCGTATTAGCGTGATGAGGGAACAAAGGATTTGTACGTTCTCTTTTATATATATAGATATATTCACACCATTATCAACAATTATAGATCTATTGCTGGATTTAAGTCTTTTCAATACTTTTTGAAACCATCTAAACTTGGATAATTCGTTTCCAAGATATTCACAGTACAACCTAATTTCGTCACACCACCTTGTATTAGGATGCTGTGTAGGTCTCTACTTATCCACTAAAAATTTGCTTTTGTCTACCTTGTATGGTTTGCTTCTCACACTCAAAAAACGGTATAGTTACATTCAACCTTTGTTTCATGCAATAATCCATATAAGGGAATACCTTGCCTTGGGAGTGAAGTTAAATGTATGGGAGAATAAGGATAAATAGGAAGGACAAAGATTTTATTTCATTTATTTGATATCTTTATTCATTCATTATGCGGAGATCTTTATTCATCAATTGATTTATAATCATTCATCGTATGTTCATTATTTGTCAAGATGTATATATGATGGGATGAAAGATGGAGTGCAAATTAGACGCCACAACACAATGATATTTGTTAGTTAGAAAGGTGAAGAATTATCTTCTGCCGAGGTGGAACGTCTTGATCAACATCGATACCTATACTACTGCGAAGGATGGGATGGCCTTGAGTCCAACAGGTAGTGATGTACCTGGTACGCAGTTTTTCTAAATGAAGGAGATCTGGAAATGGAATACACTCATAGAGTAGCCGGGTATGACTAAGTAGTTCGATGCGATATGCCAGGTATAATGCATGTCTTTCAATTATCTGGAGGCGGGCGTAGAATTTGTTACTAGCATTAAGCCATGCAATGTGTCCATAGAGTATAGATGGTTGAATGTAATTATACAGTATTGTTAATATAGCACCAGCAAGAACTATGATTCGGAGTACAATATTATATTGTTAAAAAATTATGTTTGTCCTAGACATATTTATGATATTGTTAGCCTGGTCTACTCTAGTTCGAAGTGAATGTGGAGATTGTAGCTTAAAGGAGAAGACCAAACTACACTTAGAGAAATATATGAAATTTCTCTTATGAACATGCCCCTGAAAGTTAGGCAAATGTGCAAATGAAAACTAAATCTAATTCGAGTTTAATTAATGAAACTGGTGTTTAATTTAGATAAAAGCTTAGCGTTCATTTTTGATCAATTTATTGGTCATAGATTTTAGTGTTCTCAGATTTGATGTATTTAAATGTCTGAAAGATTGTGTGGAATAAAAGAAAGGAAATCTGGCCAAAGAGAATGTCATACCTTGAGTACTTCTGGGTCCATGCTGTCAAGAAATCTCCTCTGCAGCTCTGCTTTGGGTGTTATAAAATGTCCTTGGACAAATGAATCTTGGTAATCGTAAAACACTCTCGAATAAGAATTGTGCACGAGCCTGTCGAACACTTTAAACTGTAATGATTAATTCTATCTCGTTACTTTAAGTATAGTTCCGTATCACAAAGTGCATGTTCGTTTCGTTTATGATTTACGATTTATCGCGTCTACTAGTTGGTTGTGTCTCTTTCAACGGTCTGCGTTCTCTCGGCTCTCAATCTTTACTCACTCGGTTCCCGGCTTTTACTAACTCACTTCTTTCCAAGGAAACAGTTTTATGTAACCGAAAACATGAGATTGCAGATTTCAGAGATACTTCAGGACAACAACGACTCCAGCTAGCACGTGGAAACTCTTGAGAAAACTCAGTTGAGAAAGAACATTCTGCTGACCAAAAATCCTTAAAATCTCCAGATGCAATCTTCCGGATAATTTAAATTTTGTCAATCTAAGAAATTTCTGGAAAAAGGTAAATACAAAATTCTTACAGTGTTACAAACATTTCCGTATACAATTCTGAAAATAAAATGCTGATTTAATAGTGATTATTTAACAGTTATATAATAACCTCATTATGTAAATTCTCTTTAACGTAATCTTACTAAGTTGCAGTTTTTGCTTTTCGTAACAAAGATAACAATTCATGAACAATGTAAATAATTTTAATAACGCTATTTCCTCTTTCCTTTGTCAAGTAAATGATTTTAATAAACACAAGTGATTATGCAAATAAAATTAAGTTAAATTACTTTCAATAACATAATGTATCACAGCGTCATGTCACCAAGAATTAAACCCAACATAGCATCTAATAACATCCCTTTACAATATTAACATCTATGTCAATTATGGTATTTGTAACTATAAAACCGCTACATAGTTGGAAATACCACCGCTACATAGTTCTCGAGACCATCACACGATTTAATATAGCTGTCCCAACAATACAAGGCATGATGCTGCAATCATACTCAAAAAGTCAAAGTGGCTGCTATAACGTATGCACTTGTTATTGTAACAATCTATTTGGTAATGTGTTTACCATAAACAGTTTAAAAACTATGTGTAGGCTGGTATAGCCCCTTCAAACATACTGTAATGCTGTAAGAACATAATAAAAAAGACAGTGTGAAAACCCCTCTGTGATTACTATTTCTTTGCGCTATCACAATACTCCTCGCATCCATACCAGAAACCTCCTTATACCATATCTCATAACAGTGGTAATCTAATTGGATCGTACTTTTTGCTGTATGCGATATATTTGTTTTAAACTTATACAAAGTTAGATAAAACGTGTTATATTTTCCGTAATTCTTTATGAAAGAAATGTTACGAAGGGAATTTTCGGACATTTACACGAGTAGCAGTGCTGCCATCTCATGTGCTTATTTGTACTAGAAACAGCTCATAAAATTATACTCTTTTACATAACAGAAAATACTATTCCTTTAGACATATACACAATTGGTAAGACTCTTCGTTCTTGAAATTACAAATGGCGTCTTTGCTGTTCGTGTTTCACGCTGTTCAGCGCATGCGTAACACGTAATGACACATACAATTAGGGATGCGCGCGAGTCGAGACATGTCTCGAATCTCGACTCGAATTCGAGTCGAGATTCGAGTCGAGACACACTTTGTAAAATTCGAGACGAGTCGAGACAAACGTATTTCTCGACTCGAATTTTCGAGTCGAGACTCGAGTCGAGTCGAGACAGCTGGTAAAAATCTCGACTCGACTCGAATGTCTCGAAAATCTTTATATAATTTTAAATATTATTTTGAAGAAAGTACTGGCTCAGAAACACTCGTCACGGGAATTTCGGAAACCGCAGCACTTGTCAGGTGTTCGAGGAGTGCTGTAATGATTGTCTTCAACAAATGGCGAAACCAAGGGGAAAAGACGTCCAAATGTCGAGGGGTTGGGCGCCTCCCACCTCATTACAGATGTCGGACGTCGTAGGCTGGGCAGACTGGTAAAACAGAACAGGCAGCGAACTGCGTCGGAACTAAGATCAGAGTTTAATGCTGAGCAAAGTACAAGTGTGTCTGAACTAGTGTTGTCAAATTTCCGGAAATTTTGAACCTGTTTTTTTAAAAAAACGTTTTATATTCGATTTTCCGGAAAAAATGAAAAAATAAATGTTTGTATTAGGTTAATTTTACTAGTAATGGTATCTTTTTTTTTCAAACACGTGAAAAATGTAAGTTTAAAAATTTCAATATTGCGAATATTAAAAAATAGCACTCGAAAATTCAGAAGTTCGCAATCAATTTGGGACAACCCAATCATCAAATTACATCAATCAGTGTTATTACAAGAAGCAGACAGTCAAGAGGATAAGGCTAGACTTCTAGCCTCCTCATCAGCAATTTCAGGTGCTTGGCTACAGGCATTACCTTCACACACCCTAGGACTGCACCTTCCAAACGAAAGTTTTCGTATTGCAGTTGCACTTCGCCTAGGAGTAGACATCTATGAATCACACAACTGCTCTAAATGTGGTGCATCATCTGTCTTGTATAAGTAGCTCCGGTAGACATGTAAGGCATTCGAACGTGAATGACATTATCTGGAGAGCACTCACATCGGCGGAAGTTCCATCTGCTCGTGAACCTGTGGGGTGTAACAGATCTGATGGCAAAAGACCTGATGGCATAACGCTGGTAAGATGGAAGAGGGGAAGGATTCTTCTCTGGGATTTCACCTGCTCTGACACTTTCGCGTTATCTAATCTCACTCTTTCTTCATCTCGAGAAGGAGCCATTGCAGCCCGCAGAGAATGCGAGAAAAGAAAAAAATATAAAGATCTGCTCAATAGATACATGTTCGTGCCCGTAGCCATTGAATCGAGTGGCATTTGGGGCCTCGAAGGGCTCAATTTCATCAAAGAAGTAGGCCAACGTATAGCACACGTTACTGGTGACAAGCGGGCTACTACTTTCCTGATACAACGTATCAGCATAGCAGTTCAGCGAGGAAATGTGGCTTCCATTTTAGGTACATTACCTCCTGGAAAATTATCAGAAGTTTTTCTTTTATAACTAACTGTTCAAAATTTGCTGTTTATCTTGTATATCTTTTAAAATGGGTATAAAGGTCAATAAAATTTTGAATTTTAATGAAAAATGAAAAAAATCTTGATTAGTAGAGATAACAAATTATGTTACGTTATCTATGATTTCAGTTGGAATAGTAGTCTGAAGAAGGAAGTGATATACTTCCGAAACTGTAACATTTCTCGTTAATTTATAATAAATTATAGACAGCCTTGTAAAAAAAAAAAAAAAAAAACACTCGAAAATAAAACTATTCCAATTATTATCTATATATTAAAATACTAGGTTTACGCGTATAAGTTTCTCCTCACAGAAAAGTTTATATGTTTGTCTCCAACCATTTCAACAATGAGATCTCGAACCCACAACTGCTAGAAACGTGCCGTTTTCATTTGTCGATTCCAAATTTTGTGTAAATTGTCCAGTTCTAATTGAATATTTAAAAAAAAAACATGGCCATTAGTTCTTTATTACATTTTTAGTGGTACACTAGAAGTACTGTGGGGGCGCGGTGGCTCAGTGGCCAGCATGCTCTCCGGAACTCATTCCAATTGAGAATGTCTGGGATATGCTTGGCAGACGACTTGCTGCTGGGCCCGTAAATCCAACAACCATTCCAGAGCTGGAAGTCGCTCTTCTGGATGAGTGGCACAACATCCCCCAAGAACTCATCGATAATCTAATTGAATTCATGACGAGGCTCTGTTGGCTATTCGAAGTAATCATATGACATATTAAGGAACAATCAGTGTTGTTGCCTTGCCTGTTTGTGAGCAGTTCAAGAGGTGCACACAAAACCGTCTTGTGTCATGAGATATGTGAACCAGGTTTTCCGTGCCCCAACTCCAGTATGTGCCCCATTTTTCTAGTGTATCTTAAAGCATTCCTTCCCGTATGATATATATTAGTTAAACACAAGCTTATTCGTACACTATCTTAAGGTCTTGTATGATATTTCAGCTGAACCCCTAATTTTTTGATCATTATATACAGTATATATATATATATATATATATATATATATATATATATATATATATATATATATATATATATATATATATATATATATATATATATACTGGATGAGTGGCGGATCCAGGATATGATCAAGGGAGGAGCTAAACCATAGTTTGCAGTTTTATCCAGTGTAAAGCAGGATTGAAGCCCATTTTATGCAGTGTATACTTGAGTGTGAAGGAGGGCTATAGCCATCTTGGATCCGCCTCTGTATACATACATATATATATATATATATATATATATATATATATATATATATATATATATATATATATATATATATATATATATATATATATATATATATATATATATATATATATATATATATATATATATATATATACATGATCGAAAATGGCCTCGAATCCATACTCGCTGAGATGAACAGAAGATGCCGTTTAAATCCACAAATTCAGCCCCATTAGAACTTTGAGGGGGATGGTGACATGTAAAGATAATTGAAAATTATCGATATTAATGTCAAATTCATGGTTTTGAGGATCCACAAGTTCATTGGTGACAGTTTAGGTGTTCCTTGTGTCCAAAGCGAAGAACGGAGATTCTGCTAATCTGTAATAATAACTAACGGAAGTTTCACTTAATATATTTCTCCCTGCTCAAATTTACTCACTTGTGCGGTATATGTGTGTAAAGTAGAATTAAAACTTGTTACTTTAAGTATTTTTCCGTTAGCAAAATACATTGTATATACAGTAGGACGTCGATAATCCTAACGTCAAAAATCCGAACACGGTCCCTAGAAGCTTTTTACATTGTCTTAACGCTAGCGATAAATAAACAATAGCGTGTCCGTCGACGTTATATGAAGTCAGTGTTATTACAAAAGTTCATTTATAATGTTATGTAATTGTTTGTCATGTATTTTTATTTTTTCTTAGGCTTGTAAGTTTTAAGTGTGACTTACAAGAACAGTGTTATTTAGAGTACAAGCAGGTTCTTCAGGAACATTAAATGTAAGTAGCCTTACGTACCTGTATTGTAATTACTGTATGTACTGAATAACCACTGTATCGATAGAAGAACATACCGTACAGTATATGTAAGCCTAAATGGCATTTTCTTGGTCATTTTCGAAAATTCGAACAATTTGAAAATCCGAATTACCTGTGGTCCTAATTAGCTCGGATTTTCGACTTCCCACTGTATATGTTGCAGACATGTTACAGCAAGTAAGATTACTAGCATCAGGCCAACAAATAGTTTTTAAACTATATTTTCCTGTTTTTGCCAATATTTCCGGACAAATGATTTTTTCTGATGGATTCAAAATTTCCGGAATTTTACACAGAACAATGAAGATATCTCTATGAAATATATGTTTGATTTAACATATTAACTAAAATGATTCTGTGATTAACAAAAATGATGATTCTGATTATACCCAAATTTTCCGTTTTTCCCCAGCTCGGAAAAACCGTAAAAATACTGTTTTTTTAAACCCAAAATTTCCGTTTTTTTCACAGGCCTTCACAACATTAGTCTGAACACACAGTGCACCGAACACTCCTAACGATGGCGAATGTTAACACCACGACATCGGCAACTACAACTGACATGAACACGTGACCATCAGCACTAGACCTTGGCACAATGGCAGAGCGTTGCATTGTCTGATGAATCCCGATCTCTTCTTCATCATGACGATGTGAGGGTGCGAATCCGTCGTTTTCCAAGGGAACAGCTCCTTGACATCTGTACTGCGGGACGGAGACAAACTCTCTGCGGCTTAATTATTATCTGGGGAACATTCAGGTGAGCATCCATGTGTCTAGTGGAGCTCGAGCAAGGTACCATGACGGCCGAGGCGTCGCACGCTGCTTGCAGACTACGTACACCCCTTCATGACGGCCATGTTTCCTATCGGTAGTGGCATTTTTCGACAAGATAATGCACCATGTCACAAGGCCAGAAGTGTGATGGAGTGGTTCGAGGAACACAGGAGCGAGTTCCAAGTGATGTGTTGGCCCCCAAACTCTCCGGATCTGAACCCAATCGATCACATCTGGGATGTGATTGAAAGTGACGTTAGGGCGCATCACCCTCTCCCCGGAATTTACGGGAATTAGATGACTTGTGTGTGCATATGTGGTGTGCAACTCTCTCCAGCGACCCACTGAGGAACATTGCGACCATGCCAATACGCGTTGCCGTTGTTATTCGTGCCAAAAGGTGGACATACTAACAATTAGGTAGGTAGTCATAATGGTCTGGCTGATGTGTGTGTATATTTTAACTCGTATATTTTGTCTCGACTCGAGTTTCGAGACGTCTCGACTCGAATTCGAGTCGAGTCGAGACAGAGACTGTCGAGTCGAGACACGAGTCGAGACAACATTTTCTCGAGTCGAGTCGAGACAGGCTTAAATCTCGACTCGACTCGGCTCGTGCGCATCCCTACATACAATCATTTATATTGTTTACGTAACTGTGTATTATGCGTGCAACTATTAAAGCGACAAGAATATGATATGTTTTATGTACCATAAGAATTTTCTCACATGATTCTCGTATGAATAGGGGGTAATGTTAATATGGTTTATGTAATAAGAAATATGTTTCCAATGGCCATGGCACGTTTAACTGTATTTTTATGTTTGTGATAATCTTACCCGTTTTTAGAGTGTAATGGATTTATATCTATCCATCTAGTATATCTCCCTTTCTCTCTCTTTAAACACACACATACATATCATTTGTATATATATGTACAACTTGTTAAAAACAATATATATACAACATGTTAAAAAATTAGAACACCACAACTGCTTCTATCGGACATCGAATCATGCTTTCGTCACCTGTAGAGAATGCTAACCATTTAGACCCGAAAGTGTTCTGATTTAATAACTTTATTTTTTTTATATGATATTGTGCTCATTTGTATTGGTGTAGAGAACACAATTGACTTTGCTGTGAGTGGTTCGTAGTTTAATCCTTAGTGGAAGATAGAGACAGTTTCGTGAGACGAATAGTAGAGTTCCTTGAATTAAGAGGTACGAAATCCAGACTGAAAAGCAAAAAAATATTTGAGATAGAAAATGATGAACTGCTGAATTTGCCCTTTATTAAAATGGGATTGAGTTTTTTTCTTTTTTTTTTTAAGATAATAGATTGTTTCACAGGATGAGTATAATACCGGTATAGGTTGACGCTTAATTTCTCTTTGCTTCCTGGTTCTAGCGCTGCACTACACTTCTGGACTAGACTTATCCAAAAGTTTACCTCCGTTCCACGAATGAAACAATGCATTAGTCATTTTTAGATTAATTATTGGGGTTAAAACTAAGTGTTTGTAATATTCTGGTTTGTGTTTCGACTTTGCACTTGAAAGGTCTTTAGTCCGAATCTTGTATTTTGAAGAGTCATTTTCAGCTTCAGAATAGCCAAGAAAGATTTCATTCCATTTCTCCTACCAGGTTTGATAATCATCCCAGTGTAAAATGAGCGTCAGAGGTTGTTTCTTAAAAGCTGTTAAATATAGAAATGTAATTCTCACGGAGCGGGCTGTACCCTTGTGGTTAGCGTTTCTGCTTCACAATCTGGTAGTCCCTTCTTCGAATCAGATGCTTGACATTTCTTATTCAGGTTTTCAGGTGTTCAATCCAGTTGGTTTCTATAATTTCACCAGACAAATACTGAAATGGTGCCCTTAAGTTGGGTCTGGAGGATTTATTTTCGCTTTCTCTCCTATTATTCTCATTATTATTCTCGTGTATTGTTAACGAGTCCAGGGTAAATTGGCGTCTCATGACAGATTCAGAAGTTCATTGAGTAATTAAACAGAGCTTTAAAAATAACAATGAATAATGTATAATTGGCAATGAGATGAAAATGAGGAAGAAGAGAAGCGACAGAAAGAAATATATTGATCGTTGCATGTGACAACATGAAACCAGAAGAGAAACAAAACATTTATTTAGACTGACATTTTGTTCTTAACGTGACGTATTTTCGCTGTCGGGTTGGTTTGAAATGCCTCTCAGTATTTCTTACCACAAGAGAACATCTGTCGAGAAGTTTTGTAGATAAATTCTCTAAACAAGATATCATAGTCTATCTCTCTCTCTTTCTCTCAACACCAATCTGTTGACATCAAAGACTGAATTTAAATGAAAGCAAAGAATCATTCAAATTTTATCGTTATGAAGCTCTAGTGATAAGCATATCATCTTTCAGGTTGTTTAACTTGTAATGAACTGTAACATGTAACTAAGTTTTGTGTCTCCATGATACGTATTGCTAAAGGATAATTAAGTCGAGGCTTCTAAAAGGATTGAGATGAATTGCTCGCATGGTAAGCAGGCGGGAGTTTAAAATTAGGATTTCTTCACAAAACAACTGTGGGTAAAGCAAGAAGTGCAGAAATTATGTTAAGAGATCCTTGTAGGTGGAAATAATGCAAATCAAAAGTGGATTAAATTTTCAAAGGATAAATAGATTGGATTCTGAATAACTGCTGAAATAAATATTTGACTTTCTAAATCATAGTATAACGTAGCCATGAGATCTATCTCAAAATAAAGGCCATCATCGTTCATAATCATTACCGTGTATTCCCGATTAAGCATCCTACTGAATGTGCACTATATCGGGTACAAGGACAAATTCAAAGCCTTCAAGGAGGGAATCCTTTGAGACTAAAGTTAGGCCTAACGAAGGGAAACTACTTTAGTCTTGAAGAGTGAGATACTTTATTCTTGCTAGAAAAAAATCTCAAAAACCTCTTCGTCACCACAATTTCACATAATAGGAAACATAGATCTTTCACTGTTTTATCTACAAAATTCACACGAGGTCGTAACTGATGCAGCTAGCTAAAATCGCGAGCGGACTAAAGCGTTAGACTGGAGACATCAATACCTGTCTATAGCAGATACAAATTTCGCACAGGATGGTTCATTCCTCACCGTGTCTCTTAACCTAAAGAGAACAATCGTGGGATATGTAATTAAAAATAAATAATAAAACCAATAGCACTGCACATCTAATAAACCACTCCCATAATTCAAACCTGATAATCGCATGATATCATAAATAAACTAGAATATACACTCCTTCTCTCCGAGATCCTCATTAACCATAGAGCAGCTCTTAATTTTTATAGTTCTCCAAAAACCTTTATAAACAAATCCTGAATTTCTAACGACGTCATGTCTCCAACATTGTTTATTTTGAGGATTTTCCCATTTCATAAACATTTGTTTTCATATATTGCCAACATGGGTTGCTTTGTCTTAACCTGAATACTGAATAAACCATGTAGAGCACTCAGAGCTCCCCACATTGTTCCAGTTAGCATTGACTAACCTTAATTTAATGATACATCTAACTCATACATATTGCAAGGGTAATGGGGATGATCCACCACTGGTTGTATTGATTAAGGGCCAACCAGAGCCCAATCAGAAATGATAAAGACGTTGAATTTGATCATGTGTATTTAGATAATTCATTAAATTGGTGTGTTATATGTTGTTGTGTAATGCGAACTCAGTATGAAATTATCTTGTGTGTAAACCGTGTACACGAATCGTGTTAGCACAGTATTTGGTTGTAACACATACCTTAGTTGTTTAATGGGAGATGTTCAGCTCAAGCACTAGAGATCCGCACTTCCAGAGACAGTAGATGGTCGTATCTCTTATTGTCGCTGGTTTAGGTAGTGCTATAATTTCTAAGTCCAATTTCTTCTACTTGTAACGGCCTTCTCTATGTAACTGTCGGTAAAATTCTCCTCCTCTCGATCAATAAACTCAAGTTTTTATACGACCAAAACTGCTGACACTCTAGAGATACGGTTTCAGCACTCGGGCCAATTTTCACCCACGTGTGTCCTAGATCTTGAAAGATCTTAATCAACCAAATTCTCCTAACCTCGATTCAAACATGATGACACGAAATAAATGTCACTTTCCTGATATCCGCATTGTCCGGCGAAAGTGTGTTATGTTAACAAATTCGTTACATAACATTACAAGGATTTGTTTTTAGTACAGTATGCATAGAATCTAAAGTATCATGTTATATTAGCACATATCTTATGAACAAAAATAAGACTGAGGTTATATTTCAAGAATTAACAATAATTCCAAACTACATCAATTTAGTTATAAAATATCTATCGTCTTGACAATATTATGGTACTTCATTATGCGTTCCGTTCTATGGTGTATCTTGTGATCATTCGTCTGTCATATAGCTCGCACCAAATGGGATTTGTAATGAAGAAACATTGTGTGCGTGAATTTTTCTGGATTCTCCAGTTTCCACTCACTTTCTTCATTCCATTATTTCCTTCATTCTCATAACCATCGTTTCCTTTACATAATACAGCATAACAGTGGAACGTAAACTAAAAGACTTCTCTTGTATTTTTCCTACTATACAGGGGGAACCTGAAAGATGTACACAAACTACAGGAAGTGATTCATGGCATCAAAAGAAGACAAAAAGTGTTCTTGCATATCTACGAATTCCGCGCCGTGTACGTGTATCAACGGTATAAATTTGGATTCGAAACTCACGTCTTTCTGTTCCGTTTCAATTATCACGATTCGATTTTTGGTTCCCAGTTGGTACCTGTGTCACTCGTACATAACCCGTAATTCGACAACATGCAAGAGGAGTTTTTGTCTTTTTTTGATGTTACGAATCACCTCCCGGAGTTTGTGCACATCTTTCAGATTCATCCTGTATATACCAGTGAAGCATGTATTTCTGTTACTCTAATAGTTCCTCTGTTCAGTTTAGTTCTGATCATTTTGCATCTTTTTAATAATATTTTCTTGTCTTTCCGAGAATGCTTCTTTGAATCTCATCTCCATCTATTAAGATGAGTTCCATCCTCTTTCTATCTTATCTACATTTCCACATCGTAGCTTATCATGGATATAAACCACGTATTGTACGTAAAATACTTAACTTGGTTAGTTATATTCTTATCTTATATCATATATTTTCCTCGACGGTACAAGAGATTTCCTTGTTATAATATTCTCTCAATTTGTTCTCTCTTTCGTGAATCTGCTGTTACTTTAAAATTTCTGTTTCCGTCAGTTGTTTCCTTTACACATTTCTTCATTTATTTTGTTGATGTTTCTTTTCTAAAAAAAAAAAAAAAAACCTTTACTTTTTTCTTCAATAGTGCAAAGGTCATATTATTTTATGTATTTGTAACAAACATCGCGTTAGTTTATACTTCTTCAATATTCTCTCTAAATCATCACATCTCCGCGAACATAAACATGCTTGTATTACTGTTATTTTTCTTCTAACTATGCCGTCCATAACTAACCTCAATAGTGTAGGTGACACATAACTACACTTCGCTTTGAACCATTTCTTCGTGTCTCTTTGGTATAATTTTCTGAAAGTGTTCTCTAAGCATGTTGTCATGCTTTCTGAATGTAATCTATGAAAGTGGATGAGGTAATGCTACAAGCCTCATCTCTGAACTTTTTGATTTGATCCCAGGTGATGTGAGTTTGTGGTGCAAATGTTGTAACTATGATTTTGTGGTGCCAAACGCTGTAACTGTAAGTTTATGGTGAAAAACGTTGTAGCTGTGAATTTATGGTGCAAAACATTATAACTGTGAGTTTGTGATAAAGAACATTGAAGCTGTAAATTTTCTCGACGTGCTGCTGTCTCCTCCCAAATTTTCATTCTGCTAAATCTTTAGTCATCACTCAGTTTCATTAATTCTTCGTCTCCTTGAGTCTAATGAGATAGTCGTTAAATTCCTACCATGAATGTTATCATCAACTCTTATCGTTTCCAAGCTCTTTCCAATTAGCTAGGATTCTCAGTACAAGTCACTCTGGTACAAGTATCAGAGCTTTTGTTTTCATTTCTTTCCTGAAACATAGTGACTCTCCTCTATTTTCCTTAGATGTTTTCTTGTAAAATGCTTCCAAATACTATTTTACACATTCGATCGTGAATAGTGTTTTACAGTAGTTACTACAGTTTCTGACAATTCATATGTATAGGAAGTTTTATGAAATGGCTGTCCGTCCTTCTGACTATCGACAGGACCAGAGCAAATACGATTAGAAAGAGCAACAAACAGTTTTCTAGGAATATACCGCTTCTCCGTTCTTATTACTCCACTAAAGCTGGAAGTAGTTGAAATTCACTGGAATTAAAAAGATAACAGATGATAAAAAGCATTTTTAGATACGTGAATTTAAGTTCTATGTCATTACACTTCTATACTAACCGAAAGTAGAAAAAATCTTCCATTTCTAGCTTGTAATTACTATAAACCAAATACAGTAAAAGATAAGACTTTTTCATTATATATGAGTTTTTTGCTCTAATGCATGTGTTGAAACCGAAAATGGCAAAAAAAAAATCGATTTCCAGTTTCAATATTGATCACTAGAGACCATTAAAGTGTTTAATGTTATGGAGGGATTCAGTGTTTCAAGAACAAACGTATGTCCGCCGTCATCTCTGAACTGAAGTTGGAAGTGGTAGAATTTTGCTACAATATTAATCCCCCAAACTTAAAAATGGCACTTTAGCCCAATGGAGAGAAACTGTTTGGCATAGATTTAGTAATACACGAGTAGGCACCACGTGACCTGTAATTCCTCTATAAACCATAGAGTCATTAAAATCTGTCACTTTCTGTTTTAATTTTGGCAGTGTCTACATGCACGGCACAATTTATACGTTCTGTAGCCGGTAATATTAATGACTTAAATTTATGTGGCTTCTTCATTTTGATTTTCGCATCAAACTCAGAAATGCACCTTCTTGTTTCCTGAAATTTCCAAACGCGCTGTGTGATCCCTCACACTATTAGTGTCACTAACAGTAACGGACAGCGGAGTACGTAAACGGTTTGCGGATCCCAAGCGTTTTAGGTATCCTCTGATCTTATTGGCCGATACAGATAGGATATCAAGAGTCATGACATACCGTACATATAACAGAAAGCAAACGCCAAGTGCTGTCAGCCCTCATAGCCGAGCGTTCTAGTAAGCGGGCTACTAATAAAAGTAACTTTTGCCGTGGGTTCAAACCCAACCCAAGAAAGATTTTTTATTGTTAAAATTTTTATAACACTTTTTTCATTAAAAAAGGGTGCAGTTTTACTACATGGATCCATAGTATAAGTAGTAGTAGTACTAGGAAGAGTATTAGTTGGAGTAGTAAAAGTATTATTATTAGTAGTAGTAGTAATAGTAAAAGTAGTAGTAGTAGTAGTAATAGTAAAAGTAGTAGTAGTAGTAGTACTGAAAGTATTAGTATTAGTATTAGTAGTAGTAGTAAAAGTAGTAGTAGTAATAGTAAAAGTAGTAGTAGTAGTAGTACTAAAAGTATTAGTATTAATATTAGTAGTAGTAGTAAAAGTAGTAGTAGTAATAGTAAAAGTAGTAGTAGTAGTAATAGTAAAAGTAGTAGTAGTAGTAATAGTAAAAGTAGTAGTAGTAGTAGTACTAAAAGTATTAGTATTAGTAGTAGTAGTAGTAGTAGTAGAAGTAGTAGTAGTAATAGTAAAAGTAGTAGTAGTAGTAGTAAAAGTAGTAGTAGGAGTAGTAGTCGGAACGAGTCAGTAGTCCCGCAGGGCTTGGTTAGGTTCTATTCTCGATTTCAAACTGGCAAATTAAAGATTTCCCAATTTTTTCTGTACATTTTACATGACCAACTTAAAACAGCAGGCTAGACTAACGCGCATAAAATGTACAGTGTAGCTCGCGAATACTGAAACGCTTGGGATTAGCGAAAATGCCCAACAGAGTAGGTAAACGCTTACAGTGTACGAGGCCATTGGGTGATATCAATAAAAAGAAGTAACTACTCCTGAGAAGTCCTGCTCGAGAATCGGAGTAACTACAGCTGGAGTAACTCCTCCCTCAATTTCATATCAATAAAACAAGCCACTACTCAGGTCTAGACTGCTCCAGATTCATGAACGTACATTCGCGTTTCGTCCGCGCGTAGCAGTGAGTTGTATCAACAAAAGAAGTGATTACTCATTTTTCCCATCCGTCGCGCGGTCATTTCGTTGTTTTCAACCTATGGCGTAGTATCCGGAACGGGCAGGTAGCAACGACAGCTTCAATGAAAGTGCATTTGTGGATGTTATAAAAGAGTTTCTAGTGGTACTTTCAAAGTCACAGTTACCAGAAACTAAACGGAGGAAAGCCGAAGCTTTGAGGGCAATTACAGTGAAATGCAACGAAATATCAAATACGTCTACGACTGAGACACAAATCCAAAAGAAAATATTTAGTATTCGAGCGAAAGTAAAACAAAAAGAAAAAAGAAAGAAACGGGAAAAAAGAAAGTAACACTGAAACCATGGGAACGAACCTATTGGAGCTGTTGGATGTTGATTCGAATCCAGCAGTATCAAGAATAGAACGACAAGCGCATATCACGTGTTGTCCAAGGTCTTTGTAGATTGTTTGGCTTTAAGAACGAAATCAGACACTTGGCCCCTTTGTTTCCTTTTAAGAAAAGTCCAGCCAGTCACGTCATAAAGCACGTCCATCTGATTGCGTTTTCCACACCATACATGTACCTTCCGCCTTCACATAAACAAAATATATTCTCATGTATACAGTCTTCCTATAAACGTTGAGTTGATTTGATTTTGAGTTTAACGTCCTTTTCAGTAGCGAGACTATGTGAGACGGGACCTACTGATTAACGTGGAATCCGAACCACATAAGCTCCGCCGGGAATCGAACGCGGGTTTCCCATGTCAAAAGCATGTACACTAACCGCTTAGCCACGAGGGAGCTCTTCCTATTAGTGTATTCGTCTCCAAAATATTAGGTTTCTTTATTGCCACATGTGTATAGTCAAGTGTTCCGATAGCACCCGGAAATGTATATTGTTTTTGCCACTCTGCCTTTGCTGTTTGCATATTACGCACACTTCCGAAAACAATCCATTATCAGAATTCGCAATAATCGCATCCATTACACTTGTAGTAGTCATAGACACAGTACTTTGAGACACACCATAATTCCCTGACATTCCGACCTGGAATCCCGGATCACTCACGTAACGTAAGAAAACCCGCATCTTTTCCTCATTACGTAGTGCACTACCCCGAATTTCGGTTGATTCTCCTAAAAAATCTTGTGCTAACCACTCTACATTTTCTTTCAGGAACCTATAATGTTTTTTTGTAATCTGCATTTGCAACATTTCTATGCAGTTTGTAAGTTTTCCTACGTAATAAAACAATCATATACTCTGCCATATTTCGCACGGAGTCACCTATTTAGCTTGCTCCACAAATTTGGAGAAGTTACTAGCATCACAGAGGAGTCTTTGATTTTTATTGATGTCAAACGCGGAGTAGTTATTCGGCTCGAGAATAGAGGTGTGGTTACTTCAAAAGGGCGGGGCTTCTCCGAGGTCAGCCGAGACGAGTAGTGCTCAGGTCTCTTTTTATTGATATCAATGAGAGTAACTACTACAAAATTGGGAATAATGAGTAACTTCTCCGTTTTATTGATATCACCCAATGTCTTTCATTTTAGATCTTCATAGAAGAAAAATGAGAGAAAGCGAGAAATTGTTTTTTGATATAGATTGATCGTCCTGAAGGTAAGTTATATCTGTCTGCTAATCCATTTGTTGAAAAATAAGTGATAAATCTCTAAAGTTTGGTTAGGAGTTAAAGATCCCTATATTTTGAAAATCTACCGTAGCTTCACAATGTGGAATAAAACTCAGTTGTCTTATTTTCTTTCTTGAAGATCGACACGGTTTCTACTTTTCTTTAGTTTTTGCCATCATTCTCTGTCTCCAGACCATTCGTATTGTAGAGGCAGAGCATAGAGTCGTATTGTAGAGCGAGTCTTTGAGAGTCGCTCCGTCCTATGGCCTACTTTTATCTTTTTCAGTGTGGCCTCTACTCTCTCAGAATTTCTACTGGCATTTGTTGTCTTCTCATTTTGCTGTGTGATATAACCGTTAAGAAATTTCTCAAAAACTTTAATCCATTTCTTTTTTTATATATCTATATAAACGTTGCGTGATCACTTAGCTGCTGTCATCTTTAATTTCCTTTGTTTGGTCTTTGTTCCTTCATATGTTTTTGCGACAAAAGGAGATAGGAAAATAAGTCACTTTGAAAAAGTCGAATTCGAGATAGCAAAGGATTTATACATTTCTTGTCTCCTGCAGAGGGAATTTTTTTTAAGGTCTGGCGGTTTGTCCGTCTCTAGTAAGACATTCACCTTCCAGCCATACTCTTCAATCTATCTGTTCCAAACTGAAACCTTAATGATAGAACGTACAGCCAGCCACAAAAGTAATCCCTCCCCCTAAGCGCTCTAATTCCATTACTTGGGTTCCAGGCCTTTTGCAGTTGTGAGAACGCCTAGACATATGCAACCCAACTTACACGCAACTTTTCTTGGCACTGACAGCAGTTGGTAGCACTGAGTCAAGTCTTTATGCAAGTAAAATTGTGAGTAGATGAAGCACGAAACATTTCTCCATTCTGAGATCAATCTCTCTGGTTCAGGGCGTGTTGTCCAATGAACATCATATATTAAACTAAATATTGTTGTGTATGTAATGTATTTTTTCATTATATACTGTATATTCGAAACACTGAACACAAATGAATCAGAAAATGCTTGAAAGTAGCTGAAAATATCAAATCTACAACAACTACTGGAAATAACTTTGTAAATGATTGCCTCCATTGAGAGACCTTCCCCAATTCTCCTCATTCCAAACTCTTTCTTTCTAGGGAAGAGAAGATCTTGCTTATCACACTGAGTATGCATTGAAATTGAAATTGAAACAGGAACACTTGAAAAGTTTCAGCCTCGCCGGGATTCGAACGCGGGTCTACCGAACAGAAGTTCAATGTACTAACCACTCACCTACCGCGCCACTTTATCTTACACCAAAACTAATAACTAGTTAAAATCGTTTCACGGAAAAATATAGATAAGATAATCAAATATAACAAAAACAAACAAATATAACAAAATATAAATAAAAATATAAATAAGAAAATATAAGCAACTTGTGTGAGTGTCTTAATGACTTACTCGAGATTTCCTTGTGTAACAAAAACAAGCTATATATACGTTGCTCAATGAAGAAACTATCACGAAACGTTCTTCAAGTTGAGCATACGTCATCGGCAGAGCCGTAACTTGTGGGGGTGCAACTGCCCCCAGAGAAGCTTCCCGCCGTTCGAGGGGGCCCATTTTCAGACAAAATTTTCTTACTCCATATACGATAGGAACATGAAATTAAAAATGAAGCATCAAATAGGGTCACTACATTACATAAACGGAACAGCACACAAAAGGTAAATAGAACAAAAATGAGTCGTGGACCCATTTGAGTAATATTTATTCGTATGGCTTTGATATTTATCAATATTGTCTCCTTAATAATTTTGTCATGTATGGAATGGGCCCAGGGAGTAACTAACGGAACCGCAGACCTTGCCATTCGGGAGGGAACACAGGTTCTGGTGGGCCCATAAAGATTAAGATGAAGTTGGAGAAAGGGGACCCAATAATTAGAAATCAACTTATTCTAGGGGCCCAAGTAAGCCTATTAATGCTTGCCCCCCAAAAAAGAGTTGAGTTGATTTTGAGTTTAACGTCCCGTTCAGCAGCTGGGTTATATGAGACGTGGGCCTATTGATTAACGTGGAATCCTAACAACATGAGCTCCCGCCGGGAATTGAACCCGGAGTGGCTCAGTAGTAGAGCGTTCACCTCTGGTGCTTAGGGTCCCGGGTTCAATCCCAGCCTCTGCCAAGTGAACTTTGTGGTGGACAAACACCGTGTGAGTGAGTTTTCTCGGGATTCTCCCCTTTCCTCTCACTTTCTTCATTCCACCATTTTCATTCATCACTCAAAATCACCGTCTCCTTTAGCCTAACCGGCATAACCGTGGGACGTAAAACTCAAAGATTTCATTTCATTTTTTTGACTTGGCAACGGTAAAACAGGACTTAAATACCAAACGTGAGATGTAATATACACTGTTAAAAATGGTTTCTTAAATTCGAGAAAAAAATCCTCGTATTTGAGAACATCCGTTTCTTATCTGTGCACCGAGCAATACATTCTTAAAAATGAGATTTCGACTTTCTCAAATCATTTTGAGAAATAATGACTCAAACGCGAGGAATTATGTCTCATTTCTGGGAGTGCAAATGCTTTCTCAAATTTGAGAAAAAATGTATTCTTTCTTAAAATTGAGAAAGAAACATCTGAGTAAATGAGGCATATAACCCCCATATTGAGAAACACATTTCTCAAAAAGAATTGAGAAATGTCTTTCTCCAAAGCGAGAAACGGCGCACAGAAACAGGGTTCTCAAATACGATAAGGATAAGGGAAAAGGGTATAAACAAAATATAAACATGCAAAAAATTCAAACAATTAGTACATACAGAATGCATATTAAATAAACACCTACAGTTATAATATTTAAAATATATCATATTTAAACCTTCATTTCAAGAAATTGTCATTCCTATATTACGAAATATTTGTTTTACAACAAACCAAAAAAAGAAGCAGATAAATTCTCTAAAAACTACCAAGCAACGAATGTCCTCATTTTCACTACTGTATTATTATCCATCTTTATCACTGTCTCCCTTAGCCTTGGAGCACAATCTTGAGACGTTAAGAAAAAATGAAATCTTTGTTTTTACGTCCACTCTTGTATCGAGTAGGCTACAGGAGACGCTGGTGATGAGAATAAATAAGATAGAGGAATAAAGAAAGTGAAGAAAACGAAAGAATCCCGAGAAAACCCACGCACACTGTGTTTATCCACCAGAAAGCCCACTTGCCTCGAGTTGGGATCGAACCAAGAACCTCATGCACCACAAGTGAACGTTCTACCACTTAGCTATCGCGGCCCCTACGATAAATTAATAACAAATGGGTATATTGCTATATGCAGTGTGCGAACTGACGGGGGATGCCAATGACTTATCCTCTGAGAAAAAATTTAACGCCCCTGTAGAAAATTTTCATCCCTGGTAGAGATAACTTTTCAAATTTTATCTATATAGATAGTGTACGTGAGTGACGACTGGATGCGCATATGGGTGAAATTGGATACATATATAGGTGAAATTCATCTCTCCCCTGGGAAAAATATTCGGTACAGATTGATTATACGAATCCACATATTTGTAAAATTTACAGAAGAAATTTGTAGTAATATTTTAATGGACTAGTGTGTAAGTAATCAAAATATGGTATGCTCTTTCCTGTGATATGCGTATTTACGTGTAAATACATTAATGAAGGTCGAACCTTGTATGGTATTCGCCCATAAGATAAGTAGTGGTAAATTAATAAAGGAAATATGACGTGCGACGAATGTAACGAACAAATGACTTTCACAAAAACGATATCTTTGTATCACGAAAGCAGTGTTTTTTATAATAATTGTTTACGAGCATACACATCATCGCTGACGAGCCTGCCCCCTACGAACGCAACCCCGCGCAGCACCATACTGCGTATATGCCCTGACTCGGTTAAATAGCATTCGTGCGTTTTAGTGGCTACCTAGCACATGTTGGTTGTATTTTGCACAAGACATCTTAAAGTGAAATTGCACCGGGGAATGTAAGTACAATGTAACAAGCGAATGACTTTAAAAAAACATATGTTTGCATCGTCAAAAGAGTGGTTTCCCAGAGTCTTTCTTTACGCGTATACCCGCCATTGCTGACGCGCCTGCTTCCTATGCACGTCCCCTTGCGCGAGCCTCCTTGCTCCACTTCTGCCCTGACTCGGTTAGATAGCATTCGTACTTTTAAGTGGCCAACTAGTTGTTTGGTGCTGTAGCACAAGACCTCCTAAAGTGAATCTCTGCCGGGGAATGTAAGTGTACACCTGAATGTAACAAACAAATGACTTTATCAAAAATATATCTTTGTATCGTAAAAACAGTGAGTTTCCATAATCCTCCTTTACCCGTATAAAAACCATCGTTGACGCGCCTGCTTCATACGGAGCACTCCCGTTACACTCCTGCCCTGACTCGGTTAGATAGCATTCGTGCTTTTTAGTAACTATCTAGCGCAGGTTGGTTGGTGTAACAAGACATCTTAAAGTGAATCTGCACCTGGAAATGCAAGTGCAGAAAGTAAATTCAGAAAGAAGTATATATTTCATGAATTGTTGTATGGATTCGTATAATCAATCTGCACGAAATATTCAATTCGCACAGTGACTATATGTCACAAATAACCTGCAAATGTATGTCATTAGAAAGATTACAGGTGAGGAAAAGAGGAGGCGCCAATCTATGCTAGGTGATCAGTACAAAATACCTTTGCATTACAATTCCATAATAATTTAATCACACTTTTTTCAACGCTGTTTCTAACTTCACAGATGATTTACGTGTTCTTTGTTTCCATATATAAGCTATTTTGTACCTTATAACTAAGGGAAGGGGTGTAAAACATTGGCATGCCTTCCCATTCTACTTATTACTACATAACAAAAAGAATAAATACAGTAATTGATCCATTTATTCTTTACCTTTGCTCTTACTGTAAACTAGGATCAATTACCACAATAGTGTTCCACCATTAAACTAAATAAACTTACATTACAATATCAATTTTAATAAAACGCTGGTAGTAACTTCCAAGAATGTTGGCTGATAAATCTATATGTTTATTTTCATATGCTGTTTACTTTCTCGACTTTCGTAATGGTATGGTGTATTCATACGCCACCTCAGCCGCATCACCATACTGCGTTCTCATATCCATTCGCACCCGGTTACAACTGAAATCTTTTATCTCGTTTCCTGTATAGTAATTAAGCCCTAGCAATATTAGACCCTAGTAAAACATAGTCATATTATTTCGGTAAGATTGTTACCTTTATTTTTCACTCATGTATTACATTACAAATCACGCACTATTTCATTCTCATTTTTAAGAACTGATAAAATCTCATAAATGGGAACCTGAAAATTGGCCTTGAGCTTACAAATGAAAACACGTTTGAAAATAATGAGAAATTTTGTCTCAGATATGAGTGAAAATTACTTATTTTGTTTTGAACATGCATTTTTCTAATTTCTGAGCAAGGTAATTTTTAAGAGTGTATGTATTAACAATCCAAATCGAATGTTCAAGACAGTAGCCACGAAATTTCCACGATTGACGTAAACCTTCCACCTTCTGGAGGGCTAGGGCCCAATGTTCTAAAATCATTTGTTGGACTGTGCAATAAAAATAGACACCTAAAATCTTTATCCTATCAACATGGAGAATAGGAAAAGTAATCATCTGAATATACCAAGTACCAAATGCAAGCAATTTTGTTTTCTGAAAATTTATGCATGCTCCACTAGATTGCCCAATATTTTGTATGACATGAATAACTTGATTAAGTTGAGCTTCATCTCGTACTAAAACAGAAAGATCATCAGCATAGGAACGCACTGTAAGATGCAGATCAGCAAAGGAAATACCTATTTGCATAGCGTACAATTCACAAATCAATGGTGAAATGTAAATATTAAAAAGATACATAGAAAGCGGACGCCCTTGTCTAATAGATCTCTTGATTGTTACAAACGGTGTTAAATAACCATTCATCTGAATTTTAGATCTCGCAAACATACAAAATTTTCACTTGATTACAGCAGGATGAAGTCCAAATTGTTCCACTACTTGATATAAATACCCATGGTTAACCAAATCAAATGCTGTTCTTAAATCTATAGATAGAAGGCCACCTTTACATTTATTGTAATCAAAATATGCCACTGTATTGCGAAGATCCATCAATACATCAAGAAGTTTATTACCTTCTAGAAATCCTGCTTGCATCGGTTGTAGGATGCTTGAAAGCACTGTTTTTAACCTATTGAAAAAGCATTTTGCTACTATTTTATAGTCAACATTTAACATAGTTAACGCTCTATAATGCTTAAGAGAAGTTGGATTTGGTAACTTTGGTACTAATATAATGACACCTGTAGCAAAGGATTCACTAATTACACCATGATGCAATATTTGATTGACAATAGTAGTAAACTCATCTGCTATAATAGGAAACACCTTTGATAAAATTCTACTACTAATCCATCAATGCCAGGACTTTTATAACGCTGAAAACTGAGTATTACCTCATGGATCTCATTTTTGGTATATGGTTGCATTAACATGTCATTATAATCAGATGTCACTGTATAACTGGCAGAGGCGTAAATTGCCAAACAGGAGTCTTGTTCTGTGATACATTATACAATAGGGTGCATCGAATTTCCACTTTTTTTGAAATCAGCTTACCCTTAGTGATATTTTTTTGCGAAATGGCCTCCATATAACGTATAAAAAATTGCAAGTCGATTGGTCAATATCTTTAGGTGCCACCAACGACCAAAAGTTTTGAAATTTTGTTAAAAAATAAATGTTATTTTTAAAAATGTAAAATATCTAGTTTTATGAAATATGGTTATCCTATCTGGTTTTGTTTCTGTAAAAGGTCAATATTTTACGTGAAAAAAATTCAGCTTGATGAGTCGTCATTCAGGTGCCACCTGTGACTTAAAATATGGACAAATGTGTCCCTACTTTTTCATTTTTTTAAAAATTAAGTAGCATTGTTTGTGATTCATCTGGATCGTTAATTAGATAAGAAAGGTTTTGTTTTACATCTGCAGCTATTTGCTTATTTCCAAACGTTAATGATTGAAATGACCCAGAACTCACCATGAGGAGGTGGCTGTAGTTCGAGTTCCGCCCACCCGTATATACTAATGTTGCATATGATAGTGCAAGTCATATTGTTACTCTTTTACCTCAAACTGTTTTTCTTTTCTTTTTTGCATTACATTCTGGTATGTTTTTTCTTGTTTGTAGTGTTGATAGGACAAATCTATGTCGTGCTTCTTGCCCACATACCGTTGATGCCGCTTCTGTCCCCAACTTCACCATTCTTTCTACAACGCGAGTGTGACAGGGTAAGGATGTAATATATTCATTAGCCATTGGAGCCGTCTTTACATTTTCTCTTAGCTTCTGCAGGCTCAAGTGCTTTGTCAGTGGTGACTCTGTCAGCGTCATGTTGACCAATTAATCATATCAACATAGTTTGTCGCTTCTAAGTTGATTTCAGGGATGACGAATTCTCGTACCGGTACGCGATCACCAGATTGGGTCGTTTGTCTTGCTTTTAGGACTCGCCTCCAGCCGAGCTCTCGTACGTTAGCATCTTGGTCAATCAACATTGATAGAAGTAGGTTCTCAGGATGACCGTACCACGCATTTCTACGGACATTGGATCAATTATTTTCCTGTATTTCGCTTCCATGTGGCGAGAAGTCGTGATGAGTTGCCACAAATGACGAGCTTCTTCTGCACACGATGTATTACGGATCACAGCAAACCGGAGTGGCGCGTAGACCATCATGATGTACTGGACGATGGTTTTAAGTTCATTCGTGGGTTCTTTTGTTCCTACGCTCAAACGTAAGACTCTATTTGCTGTAATTACCCATCTGGCTTGATGGATTTTACCAGGGTTCATGTGAGCTAACTCAATGGGCCATTCTCCTGAAGAAACCGCTTGGCAGATATTCAGCACTTATTTTTGATCCGTGTTTAATGAATCTTCAGTGAAGTTGAGATCCCAGTCTACTGGAACGGGCTGAAAAATCTGGAGTGACAACTCTTCACAGATTGGAAGTGCTGATCCTATTGGTCCTTTAAATGTATTTGGTAAAGTAGGCTTGCCGTCTATAAATTCAATCAAATGTCGAAATGGGAGTTCATTCGTGTGTATGATGATTAATTGGTCAGCATGACGCTGACAGAATCACCACTGACGAAACACTTGAGCCTGCAGAAGCTAAGAGAAAATGTAAAGACGGCTCCAATGGCTAATGAATATATTACATCCTTACCCTGTCACACTCGCGTTGTAGAAAGAATGGTGAAGTTGGGGACAGAAGCGGCATCAACGGTATGTGGGCAAGAAGCACGACATAGATTTGTCCTATTAACACTACAATAAAAAAAAACATACCAGAATGTAATGCAAAAAAGAAAAGAAAAACAGTTTGAGGTAAGAGAGTAACAATATGACTTGCACTATCATATGCAACATTAGTATATACGGGTGGGCGGAACTCGAACTACAGCCACCTCCTCATGGTGAGTTCTGGGTCATTTCAATCATTAACGTTTGGAAATAAGCAAATAGCTGCAGATGTAAAACAAAATCTTTCTTATCTAATTAACGATCCAGATGAATCACAAACAATGCTACTTAATTTTAAAAAATGAAAAAGTAGGGACACATTTGTCCATATTTTAAGTCACAGGTGGCACCTGAATGACTTAACTCATCAAGCTGAAATTTTTTTTCACGTAAAATATTGACCTTTTACAGAAACAAAACCACATAGGATAACCATATTTCATAAAACTAGATATTTTACATTTTTAAAAATAATATTTATTTTTTAACAAAATTTCAAAACTTTTGGCCGTTGGTGGCACCTAAAGATTTTGACCAATCGACTTGCAATTTTTTATACGTTATATGGAGGCCATTTCGCAAAAAATATCACTAAGGGTAAGCTGATTTCCAAAAAAAGTGGAAATTCGATGCAACCTATTATACAACTCTTGGTATGTATTATGAATGTGAGCTCTAATTTCACTCGGATTAGTTAGTACTTGCTGAGTATTAGAGGTTAATTTTGAAATCGAAGCTCCATTTTTACGTTTCTTTTTATGAATAGGGTGGTATAACGTCATACTCTCGTTTTATACCACAGTGTTATCTCTACAATAGTAACGAAATTTTTCAGCACACTCTCTCTGCAAATGTAAAATTTTACCTTTATAATACTGCATATCACGGTACGATATTGGGGAAGTAGCCGATATACCACTAGCAGATTGTAAACATTTCATATAAAATTGCATCATATGGTTACTATTGGCATTCCTATTTCGAAAGTGATGGATATATAGCCATTTTATTTTGGGTTTCACATATTGCTCGCACCATTTGAAGCTTGTAGTATACCTGTGGCGGTGGTGATGCCAGACTGACTAGTGCCGATGAAACTCGTTAAGAAAATAAGGATCATTTAGACCAAGGGGGGACATTTTCCAGTAGGATCGTCCCCAGACACAGTACGCCGAAACAATGTTAAATTCAAGAACTAGGCCCAAATGATCAGTAAACGGGGCTAGACATACATCATATTAAACAATCAATTTAAGCAAGTTTGGATTACAATAGTAACGGTCAATTCTGGACGCCGCATTACTGCGCACGTAAGTAAAGATATGATCCTTTTTACAGTAGATAGCAGTGTGAACCAGCCTATATTGAGAAACAAAAAATTGTAGTGCAGGACTATATGATGGTGTCCCGACACAATCATTAGCTCGAAGTACACAATTAAAATCGCCCATGAGCATAACGTTATTAAAGGGCTGAGAAAGCAAATACAACAAATCTTCAGAATATAAGGCCTTTGTACCCGTCTTCCCTTGATACCCCAAATTCCCATTTATATTGACAATTACAGTATTTTTCCAATACAATGATATCCCTCTGCCATCCACCAACATTTTAAGGGAATCAATTTGTATACCTTCTTTCACTAATATAGTAGTTCCAAAACTATGTACACCAAGATTAACATGACAATTATAACCAGAGAAGAAACAGTGTTCATCAGAGATTTATTTCCTAAAGACAAAATTTGCGTCATAATCATGAACAATTCTTTTTTAACACTATTTTGCAAATGGTTTACATTGAGGGAAATAATACGTGTAATGTACCGTGTTATAAGTAAGAAAACAGAAAAACAAATGTAAGATCGGAACATATCAACGTATTACTATAAACAGAAGACGAGAACGTCAATATAGTCACACTGACAACAAAAAAAGCGAAAAAGGTGTTTACAAATCTTGAAGGTCAGTGAGCACACTTGATGCAGTATCGTCGTGACGTAAACATTCAGTTATTGAAGCACCACGCCTCTTCTTCTTTCGAGTTGTTATGACATTCACAGGTTGTGAATAAAAACCACGCGAGCCACGTTTCTTTCGTGAACGTAATTCCCTTGTTGTATCAAGAATGTCTGTTGTTTCATTTTCCAGGTCAAGGTCACTACCGTCTGTATCTGAAGTAGGTGCAATGAATTCCATAGCAGTTTTTTGTTCCATAGCTTGGAGGGAGCCCTCAGTACCAACAAGCTGTTTACCACGGGGACCAGACGGAGAATCGATATTATCAACATTTGCAAGGTCATCAACATTAACACTAGCTGTGTGTGTTTCTTCAGCTGCATTGTTGATAAGGCCAAATGTGGAGTCAGAGTTGTCATCCGTATGAGCAGCAATCGTAGTAGAGGTGTCAGTTACTGGTTCTGAACCGTTTGGTTGTAATTGCACATGTTGTTCACAAGTTTTTTTTTAATAGTGCCGAGGGATGACATTTGTAAAGGCAGTGGCGGTGCTCTATATGCAGGGCGCAGTGAGGGGAAAACTGGGTAAATCGAATGTCAGACGTTAGAGACGTATGAGGGCAATTCAGTTCATTTCTTCTTTTCTTATCACAGTCACTAAGTCGGTGAGTTAATGATAGACAGAAAAACACATTACAGGCTGGTCTTCATATGATATGAAGACACGAAAGCCGTTAAAGAGTAAACATGAAGGGATAAGTTTTTTAAGGACAATGTTCAGTTCGTATTCCTTTGGACACTGCAAGGGGATAATTTTGAGACCATGTCTCATTGGTTATATTTTTCACTTTACCATAGTCAGAATTTGCACAATAACGTTATTATCTAGTTGAATAGGTAAATTAGACTCTTAACCTGGTAATATTTTCCATTGCGTTGACAAGTTGCACAAAAGAGGTACTACCGTCACTATGTTTAAATAGTACCGTAGGTCCGAGCTTACTTAATACTTTTTCCAAAATGGCATCAGTATTAAGTCACAACACAGCATATTCATCAGAGTGAAGTTGGAGCACAACAATATCATGGCAGTCCTCTTTAAATAAACTTTCGATTTATTTAGGAATAGCAATGGGTGACGGGTGATTATTACGTTTTTCGTTGTCAAATACACATTTGATGGTATTTTTTCTAACGAGCTGTGACATCTTAATATTTTACAATATATAGTCACTTACACAAATAAACCACTCGTGGTGGTAAAGCGAAGCACGTTAAACTTCGAACAAACACTGCACCGGACAACACGTCCTACCGCTAGCACAGTTTAACACGCAACTCACGTCTAAGACATCACTGTTCTGGTAGAAGAAAAAATGGAGCTGTAGTGAATTCAGTAATTACACACTTTTACGATTCCAGTGTAATAATGCTGAAACTTTCTTATTTCAGTCATGATAAAATAGTAAAGTATTATGCAGAAAGAAGTCCAGAGAAGTCAACTTTAAATTGACAACTCATATGTACGGAGGCGCTGCCATATGCTCTCGCCTCGGGTCCTGATTTTTCACGGCACGGCATTGGACAGATACTTATATTGATTGGAATCTGGTGTTTCAGGGCACTGGATTATTTTTTTGAGTTAATTAATTTAACGAAACTTCCTCAGTACCTTGTTTCCTAATTTTACGCGTTTTACTCACTTTTACAGTTTTCCCACTAACTCTTTAAGAAGAGAGACAAAAACATAGAAACATGGAGGACAGTAAAAATCGCAAACACTATTCGCGCCTTCTTCCCTTGCCTGAAGTCAAAAAATAAAATAAGGTGAACATGCAATTTTGGTCTTCCATTTTCTATGTGGTGTCAAATCCAGAGTTTGAGTGGGTCGTGGGTCAACAGCATGTGACCCACTGAGACCCATCATCCACCGTGACCCACTGCGACGCACCACCCAACTTAACACACCACTCACTATGACGCACTCTTACCCATCGGCCCTCTCTGCTCACTGCATTGTAGACAGCATCTTCTGACGCGAGAAAACGCCAATGAACCACAAAAGTACTCCCCCAAAATATGTTAAATCGCCTATATGTGTGAATTGATTACATTAAGGCGAGTCTAAAAACACTTTTAAAAAGTACCAGAAAAGACCCCGGAGAAGAGAACACCAACCTTATGATTACTGGGCGGGTGTTCTTCCGACATCGCCACTGAGGCGATGAAGGAGACGTCGCTTGTAAAAGGATAAATCGTTGAGACTTCTTCCATACAGACTTGACTCAGTGCTACCAACTGCTGTCAGTGCCGAGAAAAGTTACGTGTAAGTTGGATTGCATCTGTCTAGGCGTTCTCGCAACCACAACAGACCTCAAGTAATGGAATTAGAGCGCTTAGTGGGGAAATTACTTTTGTGGCTGGCTGTACCACCGATTAAAGACTTCGGTATCGCACACCTACCATGGATGTTGGCCTTATGCAGGTATCGACGGACTGTTTGCTTGTAGACAGGTTCTGTGAGGTGTGTATTTACTTTTGCAGAATTGCCTACGCGTTTTTTTTCTTGCTTCCGTGCAACAACCCTAGTCTATGACCTGACGTTCCTTTCAGACAACTTCCGTTTTCTTCTACAGTTACTCTTCGTGGATGTGGTTCGTCCTTCGTGTTCATATGCACACATCACCTTGGATACTGTAAGTCATGAGACGTCACGATGTGTTGCAGTTTTTTACATAGATGTACCTGCTAGACGCGCTCTCACGATCTGTCCTCGTTTCAAATCTGATATGTCTCCCATTATATCGCTCTACACAAAAGATTTGACTTTCAATGACGAACTTCTACTAGAGTGACTACCAATTATCCATACACGTGACTTATTGCCCAAAAGTACGACACAAACTACCAGATGGCCCTGGTGAGCCACGCAAACATCCTATGCTATTTGCGCGGGTTTTTCAGTTTTAATGTCCACTGCCAGTTAATCGACAGGAAAGTCAGATAGTAAATTTTTCTCTTAATCAAAGTAACATGATAAAAAGCTAGATTATGCCATCCTTCCGTCATGCACCAAACATCGTAAAGATCGATCCAGCGGTCTAACATGAGTTTGTTATATATCATATATAAAATCGGTGTAGCGACCTAGAAGCAGTCGAGGGACAAACATTATTACATTCATTTTAACATTTGTAGATTTGGAAATGGATAGCAATGATACTCAAAATGAACGTCCTTTGCTGCTTATTCTTAGGATCAAGGCCGTAATTATATTTAAACTTTAAGCTTTAATATTTGTATAACATGTTGTTTGGCGGCCAAACTTTAAACATGTGAGTTTCATTTCACAGTGCGAAACGACGGTAGACTTCCGAACTATGGAAATTCAATACCAAAATTTCAAGTAGTACATCTATAAGTACTGCGGCGCGGTGACTCAGTGGTAGAGCGTTCACCTCCGGTTCTTGGGGTCCCTGGTTTGATTCCAGCTCGCGCCGTGTGCACTTCGTGGTGGACAAACACTGTGCTCGTGGGTTTTCTCGGGGTTCTCCCGTTTCCTCCCACTTTATTCATTCTACCATTTTCATTCATTTCTCATCATCACCGTCTTCTTTAGCCTAACCGGTATAACGTGGGACGTAAAACTGAAAGACTTCATTTCATTTCATCTATAAGTACTGCTTGTAATAAATTAATATGATCGAATATAGAACTTGTTTCTTGGAAGCTGAATCTATTACCAAAAAGGCATTAGTCGCTATCACTTACCCTTTTTGTTCTTTGGCGATAAAGACTGAAACCAAAAATCGATTATTTAACCACCTCCGCTTGAATAGAGAGTTAAGGGAAGAGATAGAACATATTCTTGGTACGTTGAATAGATTGCAAAGAACACTCTGTATATATCCTTGAGACATTGTATTCATTGCAAAAGCAATTTGTAGATAACTATTATCACTTCTGTTCTGTGGTGATATATTTTAAACCAGAAACCGTTAACTTCGGTTTGAACAGAGGTATAACGGAAAAGATGGAAGTTTCTTTTGGATATATCTTACCATTTTTGTTCCATACAAATCAGTATTGAAACCGGAAGTATTAGTAAAATTGAACCACATCCTGTTTCAGTAGTGTTGTCGATAATCATGTTATGTTTCCTTCAGACGCTGAATCGTTTGTAGAAGCAAAAATGCTTCTTGGTACTTGTTACAGTTTTTGCTCTATTATGATAAACGTTGCAAAGAAAAATGACTAACTTTAACCACTTTCGGCTTGAATAGAAATCCAACTAAGGAGATTTAGACTATTCTTCGGAAGGAAAATCGATTGAAAAAATAGCATCTGATAGTATTTACCGTCTTTGCTCTACAGAAAGTAGTATTGAAAAAACAAATAATAGTAATTTTGAACCACTTCCGGTTGCAATAGATTGGTGTGAATAGTCACGATATGTTCTGTTGAGACACTGAATTGTTTGCAAAAAACTGCTTCTCGCTACATGTTACCATTTTCGTTCTATGGCAATGAATAAACGGACAAAGTCGTTCTATAAGCTTCCCGACACTTTTGCATAGCATAGTTTGGAAGACTAAAAGAAAAATATTGAATCTAAAGGTGAGGTGAGTTTAGTTTAGCGTCCCGTTCAGCAGCGAGGCTATATGAGACGTGGACCTGATTAACGTGGAATCCGAACCACATGAGCTCCCGCCGGGAATCGAACCCGGGTCTCCCACGCCAAAGGCGCGTATGCTAACCGCTTAGCCACGAGGGAGCTCAAAAATTTGAGTCTAAACAAATAATGATTATAACTTACAGATTACAGCGAATGCTTTACAAGTAATAAGATCATAGAACTAAATATACGTGGTTCCCTGCAGTAGAACTCAATTTTGGTTGTCATTTTCAAAATCGGCCGACCAATCACAGTTGAGGGAATGAGTAATTCGAGGAATCCATACATTTCGAGACAAACTATGCTTCAAAACTTGTATTTGGTTCATATGATATTAGAGCAATTATCTACTGTATATAAACAGTACGGATTAATTAATTCAAATGAAGCATGTTCGCAAAGCATATTCGGTTGAATGTTACAATACAATGATCGTTTGTGATAGATGCCTTCAATCCTTTCCTAATTGGAAACAGGAAACGATACCTACCTACCAATCACATATCTCGTATTAATTCCTTAATGAAACGAAAATAATGAAATGTCGCTAATTGAATCACAGAGAATCTTCAAATACTCAATCATTGATACACGTGTCACCTTGTTAATTAAGCAACTGACACCACACACCTGCAAGAGTGAAACATCATTAAACTCTGCAAAGGAAGTAGATTGTTTACAACTAACTAGTGTAGAATAATCTGTTTGTATTGTCAAACATTGGTTTCACTTTCCGTGCGAAAGATAATTTCATTTTATTCTTGTCTATAAAAGAGTAAAACCTGTACTTACAATTAAAAACTTAGTGATGAGTTTCACGATTACAGAAGAGTTCATCGTGGCTCCGCGTGGCGTAATCCCTAACGCAAACCCTGTGGTGCGAGCGGTCCTGGGTTCGATTCCAGGTGGAGACAATCGGTCGAAAAAGTGTAACAGCTTTTTCAGGCCAACCATCTTGAGTGAGGTTTTTTCTGTGTTTCCCTCATTCACACCAGGCAAATGCCGGGATGGTACCAACCATAATGGTCCCAGGTCACTTCCCTCCTTCCCCAATCCCTTCTTCCTTCAATCTCCCAGGATAATGTACTCCCTGAGTAACATCATCCCTCATATGTGACGGGCTAAATGGCCATAGATGCCGAAAGCCCAGAAATCTAATTCCTAATTTCTAAGAAGAGTTTATCCTTTATTAAAGTTTACTAAATTGGTCCAGGGGACTCTCCATGAGCAGAATTTCAGAAACACAAACACAAACTGATGGGAAAGATTTAGGGAATGTTATTATTACGTGTTCTATCTGTCCCTTAACGTGGTCAACATACACCTGTAGTATTCTTTTTAAAAAATTAAAACACTCTTGTTTTCGAGGTTTGTATTTGCTTGTTTCTTTATAATTAAAGCATTGTATATTCTATTTCAAGGTAGGTTATGATTCATCGACTTGCTCATCTTTATTGAAGCAATAGAATTTCTGAGCATTCGGCTAGCAACTTATGCATATCTCTTGAGTTCTGATGCCGATGTGCATCTACTATTTTTTGTCTACCGTTATGGAGGACTCATTTAGGAGTATGCAGCTTATTTGTGCTCTTTTTCTCACCATCCCAGTAGTTTAGCTTTTGGTGATGGCCACTATTATGATCAATATGCCGCAAAACTTCCAGCTACTAGTCCATGGTGTAAAAATGAAAATGAAATCTTTAAGTTTTACGTCCAACGGTTATGCGGCTAGGCTATGGTGATGATGAGAAATGAATGAAATGGTGGAAAGAAGAAAGTGAAATGCAACTGGAGAACCCCGAGAAACCCACGCACACGGTGTTTGTCCACCACAAAGTTCACTTGGCGGGGACTGGGATCGAGGTCGGGACCCCAACCACCAGAGGTGAACGCTATACCCCTGAGCCACAGCAGACCTAGTTGTGGATCGTGTATCTGGGTCAGTGGCGCAACCAGTTATGAGCTCGGGGGCTCAGGCCCCTCCCGAAACTATCCTAATCTGGCCTATCTTGTACAGCAGCATTGCAGGCAAAGTTTTGCCGAAATTTTCAAATATATCATTATTGGTTGTCATTTGTTCAGTAGTTTTAAAAATATGCAATCTCTCTCATACTCACGCACCTTGCATGAAGAGTGCTGTTAAACTGCATTGGGGCATGAGACATAATGTGCGGAATATCGTCTTAATAATTGCGAATTTCAATTTTTATTTTAAGGCCTTTGCATGGTAATAATAGGGATAACTAAATTTCTTCTGATGGGAGAATTCAAACTTTCAATTTTGTTCGTATCAGATGGTGCAGCATGTAATTTGCAGACTATTGTACTAGGTAGTGTTGGCCCCTCTTGAAATGAAATCCTGGTTGGTCACTGATCGGAGCAGATAGTCTAGTGTGAGCAAGTTTCTTTCGCCTATCTTTGTTCGAGATATGTTTCTTCTATATCATCCTGGCTGTTGATTTTACTAAAGTTAATTCTTCATTTAGTTTAATACTTCAAAATAGTGTGCAAGAACCCAGAAATATCCCGAAGAATCCCGAGTTTTGGCGTAAAAGCTTCTGATTTATCTAAATATTTTCTACACGTTTTGTTCGTAAAATGAAAATTCTTCATAGTTTTTTTTTTTTTTTTTTGTATTAAAACAATTTGTGAGCATTGTGATCTATGTAAGCCGTGAGTTAGAGGTCTGCATCGGCTCGGATCGAACCCGCGGGCTTGAGCCCGACTCGACCTGCGGGACGGACTCGGGCCTTCAAAGCATATGTAAGTTCGGGCCCGGGACGGACTCAGGCCACAAATTTTTAAATACACAACCATATTTATCGGGCCTTTTCGGGCCTCACCTTGTAAATGTACTGTACAACGATATTTATTGGACGTTTGGACTGTTCTTTCTGGAGAACTTTTAAAGCACAACTGCAAAATTAAACTTCTAATTGCTGTAAATAAAAATACAATTTTACGTTAATTATTAAGTTTCTGCATTTCGGGTTTATTTCGGGCTCATTTGATTATCACACGAGCTCGGGCCGGGCTCAAGCCTAAATGATGAAACATATTTCAAACTCGGGTCGGGCCTCACATATTAAATTCACCGGTCGAGCCGGGCCCGAGCTAAAAATTCCAGCCCGTGCAGGCCTCTACCGTGAGTATGAAACTCTAGACAGTAAGAATATTGCAATTATTTTTTCGACATTTGCTAGTAGTAGATTGTCCTCTTCAAGGAAATGTTTCACATTTTCTGTGTTTTTAAAAAATTATTTTTCGAGGAAATAAAGAAGCCATATTTAATGGTATATACGAAATCTGACATGTGGAAAATAAAATAATTACTTGTTAACCAGAGAAATTGCAAATTGCTGTTCTTGTCTACTGACTGTTGAAGGATTATTATACATATGTACTTTTTACTTTTTTACATTGTTTATTTTTTGTACACTACTTTTATTTTGTTCTTATTAAATAAAATTCCTCATGCACTTTAAATAATGAGTTCTACATTATAGAAATACCTGCATACAGCTCAGAGTTAATTACAATCTTTCAGTTAATTACCTCCAGTTTATAGATATGTTTTAGTACTCTCTGATTATAATACGGTTCATTTCTTCTTCTGGACTGTTATTCGCAGATCTTGGTTCTTCTGTTAGTAATAAACCCCCAGGTTATATACAGTTTGGGAGATTATCCTGTTTGTTTTTCAAGTGGTGGTCCGGACAGGGGTACAGTGTGCTACAAAGTGAGCGCTGCACTATCAACATAGTAACAGAGGTATTACAATGCTTTCTAGGCAAGTAGTTCCTATCTTGATGAGTGCAGCGTTACTATCTTTGTGATGAAACATTTTTATGATCTTTACATTGGAGCTATTAGATATCCAAACTATGCTACTTATAGGTGTCGGCTCTTCTCATAAGTGTTGGTGACGGTCCTTTATTCCTCCGTTTGTAGTGCCGGAGTCTCCAAGGTCTCAGCCGGATTACAGCGAGGAGGGGAATTTCCCTAAAAGCTTTTGTCTTTTTGAAAATTTCCTTGTGGGCACGGACTTGCTGTTGTTTGGAGATATTTATTTTAGGCTACGCATTTTAGTAGGCCATCCATTTTCGGTATATAAAGGTATATTTGGCTGTGGATTGTTGTAGGTTGAAATTCGACCACTTATCTTTGTAGTTTCAGTGTCTTAGCTTATTCCTTTGGCGCCGCTTTCTCTCTCTCTCTCTCTTATCTATTCTTCTACTCTCTTCTTCAAGATTATATTTTTTAAATTTTAACCTTCCCCCCAAGTTTTGAACTTTACTAATATAGACCATTTAATATATATTCATTTAATATATATCAAACTGAATTACCAACTGAGACGTCGCGAGACACGATTCGTAGAGGTATTCATTGATGTGAAGTATGAAGTAAATGTTTCCCACCATATTGACAAACCACAGTAGTGAGCAACTGTCCGGTCTACGATTAAATTTTACGTTCGTTTCCTTCTATCATTATCCGCTTACAATCTTTTGTCAAGTTATTAGCTATTCCTACGTTTGTTTCCACTGGTAACTCTGAATGTGAAGGTTGTTGTAGTTGTTTGGACCCAGGAGTATTATCGATATCTTTTAGTTTCATCTATATCTACACATTTTTCTGTTTACGTGCCTGCCTTGCACATTGAATGTCTAGTATTTAAACAGAATATTTGAAAATATGAATTTTATCTTTATGCGCGGGAAATTCGTTGAATATATATATATATATATATATATATATATATATATATATATATATATATATATATATATATATATTGAATTTAAGATGTAAAGTGTTGCAACCGCAAAATTCAATTTGTCGGGGTTAATAGTTTGAAAGATTGAATAATTAATGAATATAAGTATATGTTGAGATATAAATATGTGTTGAATAAATATAATATTGAAGTAAATTGTATAATATTGAATTAAGTAAACGAATATATGTGTAAAGGGTCTTGGTATCTTACCCCAAATAGTTCTTGGTTGCCACGGTCACAAAATATCCGATAAATATAAAGTGTAAATGTTAAAAATACCGCCGCATGTTGTATATTCTTTTCAATCTGTGTGATATTCTCTAATAACATATGTAAGAACTAATATTATTAGTACTACACTAACCGCATGTAGCATGGGTTAAGGCAGGTCGGCGTAACTCTAATTTATTACTAAATCTATCCTCAGACCAGTAAACTGAAATCCTACTGTATGAATTACATTTGATTCCATCCCTCCTGTACAAATTCTAAATCTCAACCAGTGTTTTCACCCTTATAAACGTGTTCTCACCGACGAAGATCCTTCTGAACTTGAAAAATTCTCGTTTACTATTTTTTTTTCTTGAGTTGTGCAAATTTACCAATAAATGTTCTTATTTAATGGTATAAGGCGATAGGGATTCAAACCTAGTCAAGGAACTAGTAAATCAATTGAAATCACCAAAAAGGTAAATTAGTCGACGTGATAGTAGAGATGACACTTTGTCCTTGTTATCCAAAAGTGGGAGAGTTGGGAGACCCGAGTTCGCTTTCCGGCGGGAGCTCATGTGGTTCGGATTCCACATTAATCAGTAGGTCCACGTGTCATATAGCATCGCTTCTGAAAGGGGCGCTAAACTAAAAATCAATCAATCAATCAAAAGTGGGAGAAATGTACTCCTAAGTATATCTACAGGCATAATATGTATCGGTTAGAATTAGTAACCTAGTTTCATGTGTGTATACAAAAAGTAAAGTGAAATGAAATGTTTGGACACCAGAAAGGGATGCTTTGATATTTAGTGTGATATTAATGTTCATCGCTAAGCACGAGACAGGACTCGTAAATTTACTTAAAATCTTTATATAAAGTTTTTTCCTTCTTTTTTCTTCTTTTCCTTTATTCGGCTATGATCTTGTAAAATATAAAAATGTTGTTTCTTTGTACCATATGTTCCAAAAATTTAAGTGAATATATATATATATTTAAATATATATAAATGGTCTTATAATATTTCTGTTAATATATATCAATCAAACTGTAATCTTTCTTTCTGTTAATCAAAACACTATTGTTCAAATTCATATGTAGATCGATATATATTCGTATGTGTGTAGATTGCATGTTCATAATGATTTGTATCTAATTTTAAAATAGATATAATAAACGTTCGCCAAATTGTAGTTAGATAGTTTCTTTTACATTATTTTCATCCATGTCGGTACACTGTCCTGTATGTATGTGAGTGTGCGTGAATGAATGATAAACTTAGTTTTTAAGTGCTAGTATTAATACTGATTTAGGATGATAGTATCTGTAATATATGTGTAATAATATGTTATATGTATTAGTGCATGATGGAGGTTATCAAGGAATGACTAATTCAAAAGTACTCAAAATCGGCTCTGTGAGAAAAGCCAAAATAAAAGGATAAGCCAGAATAACGACGGTCTTTTCAGAAATCTCAAAACTTATACTTGTGAAGATATATACGTGACTCTAAATTTTTTTTCTTTCGTGGCCGATTCAAATGTGTGGTTGATCTCCACTTTGTGAATTCAGATACTGGATATATATATTTATTTTTACATTTCAAAACGACAAATAAACTAAGTAAATTAAACTTTTTCGTCACCCGGGCTGGGTTGGGGCAACTCTGACTCGCATAGTTGCCTGGATCCAGATCAGGGTCGTATGAGTGAACATGTGTCTCTTCATAACTTCAGCATTGATCCGTAAATAATAGCATTTGGATATGAACTACCTTTCAATAATTATTCGAATTCTTTCACCATATTTCCATAATTTCCCAGTAATTTCTTCTTCTCTAACCTCCTCTACCTTTCTTCTTTTCCTCCTTTCCTCCTTCTTCTCTCCTACCTTCTTCCTCTCCTTTCCCACTCTTTCTTTTCCTATTTCTAATAAAACTGAAGAATGGTCGTGACTGGGAGTTGTCGCTACAGACACGCTCATTAAATTGCTTTGATGTTTCTCTTCGGAACTCCGATATGAATTAGTAAATCCTATAACAAGCATCTAAAGTGAGAATATTCTAAAAGTTCATTTATTTCAATTTTCATATCTTAACCGATTTATCATAAAATTATATTGAAATTATAAGAGATTTCAATCTACAAACTAGCGACACCCTTCCCCAATCACGACATCTTGCTTTTCACTCTGTACAGAAAGAGGTGAGGTGATTTTAGTTTAGCGTCCCGTTCAGCAGCGAGGCTATATGAGACGTGGACCTACTGATTAACGTGGAATCCGAACCACATGAGCTCCCGCCGGGTCTGTACAGAAAGAAGTTACATATATATAGTTAGAATTACATATATGTAGTTAGAATTTTTCATATATGTGGTTGTATACAAATATGTAAATCGAATCTTTGTTTCTATAATGCTTTCTTTACTTTAATACTGTTACCATTTAATTCTTTTACTCTCTTACTAGTGTCATTATTGATGTCAGATATTTATTTTTGTCAATATGTTTGTATTCACTCTTATGTATAATAACATTAACATTATAATGTATAAACTATTTACGTACTTTCTGTAACTAAACCTCTGTTCTCCGTTGAAAGACAATAAATAAATAAATAATATTTGGCTAGTGTAATAAAAATTAAGCGATTTTACATAAATAAGGAACACTTTGTTTATCTACAAAATCTAAGTTAACTTTCAAGTTGTCGTAATTAAAGTTAACTTTCAGATCACAGCTTGATAGTGAACAAGTAAATATGTACAAGTTGATTGTTTGTGTTAAATACAAAGCTATGGATACCTCGAGTAATCTCTTGAGCTTCCATAAACCCATCCCAGAGGGAAAGACAGGACGATAAGAGAAAACGTATTACCAATTGCTTTGTAATCTTAGACGCTCTTTAAGCTCTTACTCTTCAGTGCACAAAGCAAAGTCAAGATCTCTTTCCCCCGAAACATAACTTTTCAGAGAACGTTCTTGATGGGTGTCATCAAGGAAGAGTCTCTTCTGACCAATCAAAGAAGTCCATTGTCCTGCAACAAAGTGATTCCGCTTCCCTCCCTTATGTATTCTTAATATTCTTAAGCCTTCCACAATCTCTTTTTCTTCGTTGGAGATGGAGACGTCCACTGATTAATTCCCCCCCTTTTTTTTTAAAAAAAAATTCTCACTCTTAACTTTATCTTCCTCTCTCCCTCCTATCAGAGCGGCTCGAGGGAAGTAAATAGTAAGCGTTATCTCCATCAAAATTGAGTTATTCTGTAGAAGTAGTTGGGATCGGATCACAGAACAGTATGTAAGTAGTTGAAGTTCAGAAATATACCAACACATGGCAGGGAAGTTTTGCTTGGTATATGGCATTAAATTGCATTGCATGGAAATATTGAACTGAAATGCTTTTCCTGGACCGCGTGCAGCTTGAGTGATTATCTCCGAGTTTGTTAATGGACTCAATCTGTCAACGTCTTAACAGTTAACGGTAAGTAACGGTGTCTATCCATGGCCTATACATAGAAATATTCTACGTATCCTATATAATATCTTTACCGTTATCTTTACCGAGTTTATTGCTTCTCCAAATGTAGAGATGAAAGAATTTGAGAAAATGAGCACCCTTGCCTGACCACTTTCCTAAGTTCTGCTTTTTTCTTTCTTTCCTTCTATCTTGAATATTACCTTCTGTTCTTTGTACAAGTTATATATTATTCTTCGCTCATCATAATTTATTTCTTGTTCCGTCATAATTCTGAACATTTTGATCCATTCTAAATTGAGTGCTAAGGGCTACTTTCGGCGAAATTGAGTTATTAGGTGGAATGGGTTGGAGTCAGACCAGAGAACAGCATGTAGGTAGTATAATTTCAGAAATGTACTTGCAGATGGTAGAAGAAGTGTGTTTAGTATGTGTCATTGTGTATTGTATGGGAGTGTTACACTTTCTGTTCCAGTTTATTCGAAATTTAGAAAATGTGACTTGCCGTTGTCTTCCTCTGACAAGTGAGATGCTCATTTATCAAACGCTTTTTGCAGATCCATAAGTTTTACATAAGTTGCTTTTTCCACTGATTTTTTCTTCCATCAATCCTTTCAATGTAATAAATGTTTTCCTTATTTGAGTTTTCTTTCTGAAACCAAACTGGTCCTCTGCTATTCTTCTGTCTTGGATTTCAACCTTCTATAGGTTATTTTTGTCAACATTTTAAAAGCATGCGTTATCAAGTTTATTTTCCTGCTATTATCGCACTTGTATCCATTTATTGTTTTTATATTGTCACTATCTCTCGCTCTTGTGAAGGTCTGGAGGCATTTGCCATTCTTCATACATGTTGCTAATTAATTTATACAACCTGTTCTGAACTTTCTGTTTCGCACTTTCTATAAATTCTGTTGGTATCTCATCTACATTTTCGCCTACACCATGTTTTACGTCTGGTAATAATTCAGAGGTATAGAAGCATAACCTGTTAAATCAATTTTTCAATTTTGTCAGGAATCGAAAAATAAGGGACTCCCTTATGTTTCAGAATTGTTGAACAATTGTTTTTCTTTAATGGTAAATTTCACTCATCTCCATTAAGTAGTGACCACTGAACAAAAAAATTAATCAACAATTCTGAAACATAAGGGAGTCACTTTAGTTTCATTTCCTGACAAAACTGAAAAATGGATTTAACAGTTTTTGCTTCTGTGCCCCTGAATTAGTCTTACTCGGTTCCGAGTATAGTCTCCTTTCAACTCTTTTTCTACTTCTTCTATGATTTCCACTTCCTCTAGTTGCTTATTGCTTTCTTAATAGCTTTCTAAATATTCTTTCCGTGTTTTCACTTTATCTTCAGCTTCAGTTATGTGCATTTCTTCTTTATCTTTTAGTATTTTCTGCATGGTCTAAAGTTCCTCTTAATCTTCTTATAAACCACAACTACTCTTCCTATGTTCATATACTTTTCTATTTCTTTAGATAGTTGTCTTATCCAATTCTTCTTAGTAAGTCTGCTCTTTCGAATAGTCTGATTACTTTCTCTTATATACTGCTTATTAGCCTCATTATAGTTTAGGTTAATCAATTTCTTTCTCTCATTCATGAAATCTATTGTTTTCTTGGTGGTCAATTCTTTCCTTGATATTTTCTCTTCATGTCCTAATACTTCCTCGGCGGTAGTACATAGCCCAGTTTTTATGAATCTGGATAGTTCCTGGTAAATTCTTTCCTTAATTTGTTCTTGTGTTGTCTTATCCACCACTTTCATCACAAAACTTCTTTGAATTTCTTTCTTCTTTAGTTTTCATGTATCAAATCTTTCATTTTTCTTCTTTTTTTTTCCAGCCTCTTAAATTTTTGCTCACTTTTCATTATGACTAAGTTCTGGTCACTGTCAACATCTGCTATCAGGTAACATCCACAATTCCTATTTTTGCTGAATATTCTCTTACCAAGCATAAAATCTATCTGTTATTGCAGTTGATCTCCCGATATTTTCATGTATAACTCCTGTGCTTATGTTTCTTGAACAAAATATTTCTATTACTAAGATATTCTTCGTGCAAAGTTCAATAAGTTTTGCTCCTCTTAGTTGCGCTTTCCTTGTCCATATTTCTTATTGTTATCCCTTCTGAGCCTTCTCTTACGATCGCAATCCAATTTATTTCAGAACAAGATTTCTTTCTTCTTTTACGTCTTTCATGATGTTAACAATAACTTCATAAACTTGTTCTACTTCTTCTTCATCGTGCACTCTCTTTACCTTACATACCCGGATGAAGGTTATAGCACTTGATTTGGTAGCTAGTTCTATTGACTCTGTTGTTTACTATGTTATAACTGTTTACTCGTTGTCCTATGTTTTTATTTATTTTAAATCAAAATTCCAGGGACAACATTTTCCGTACCCGAGTTAATAATTCTATATTCAAGTGACCAAATGATATCTTGTTTGTTCAATTTACTTCACTGATCCCCTCTATATCCACATTAAGTCATTCTACCTTTCTCTTTAGATTTTCTAACTTACCTGTTATGTCTTTCCTCATTATGCTACATCATCCAATGTGTATTTCATGGCCATAACTTAGCGACTTATTCCCCTCAAAATATGTGGAGATTACTGCTTTTCAAGTATGAGATTCTAGCTTTATTGCTCTTCCCAGTTGGAATAATTCTGTTCTAAAAATCTCCACTATCATGTTCCGTTTTGTTCAAAAAGATTCAGTGATGGTTTTCTCTTGTCTTTCCTTGGTTAGGAATGGACTTTGCCTGAACTGTGATGTCTGATTCTAGCACCATCTAGTGGGAAAATTATTAGAGAATTAGGAATGAACGCCTTATGTGAGAACAGCAAATTAAAGGGGACGTCTAGAACACTACTTCCTTATCTTGAATTGTATCAATTTGTGTGAAAAGTAGATCGAATGGCACTAACTTTGGTAATACGTACATTGATTATTTTAAATATAAGTAACTATATTTTTGCCACATGTATTATTTTGTATTATATGTATCTAAATATTACCAGGAAGAGAAAATTATTTTATGGTAAAAAAAAATACATGCTGTAAATTTCGAATGGTATGGAAGTTGTAATTAGTAAGCGCTTCAGACTATTTTTACTAATTTCTCTGTAATTACTACATTCAAACAATTGGCTAGATTCAATTGTAATTGACTATCAAATCAAGTTGTGTGAGAATGTTTTCTTACTTGTTAGTTAATAAAGTTCAATAAATTTAGACATATTTGTTATATTTTAATGTATTTTGAAATTATCTTTCCTACTTTCATTTAAAGGTTAACAGTACTAGTAAATTTAGTGCCATTTTGCTGATTTCTTATTTACATTCATGTTTGAAGGATGCGAGAGTCTGTTACCCTAGAATCTTCTGTCTCATTGAAGTATGCGAAGAAAGTTATACTGCAAAGGACACTACATCCCAGCGAAACATCTTTATCACAATCGACTTGGTGGAATTACGACAAACAAAGGTTTCATTTTTAGTCCCATTGGTATATTTCTTCAAATACCATGAAAAAGAAAACGTTTACCAGTGGAACAATAGAGAATTTCAGTAATATGTATGTATACAGAACGTGAAGGAAACTCACGGATATGATGTCCACTCTTTGCAGAGCGACGGCATTGAGAGAACAATTCGTACCACTTTCCTTAGTTTTCGTGAGAACAATGTTATTCTATAGAGGCGTAAACATATACGTTGTTTAGTAGTCATGTGTTGATCTGTGGCAAAGGAAAGGGTGTTTTGTATGCAATCCTTCCGCCTTAAGAGGTGCCAGATGGGCTTGAAATGTCTCTTCGAAGGAAAGAGGAAATTGAGATTCTCTCCACATCCTTCTGACAACAAGGAGAAACTGCTAAATAACCTTTGTCTTACGGTAGGTCTTCCCACAGGATAAATTAGAAGCAAAGTTCAAATGCCAACAAACTTCTCTTTAAATAAAGAATTATCTCCCTTGAATTTACATGTTTTCCTCATTTATCAACCGGAAATAGAACTGAAAGCTACTACGGTGCGTGAAGTTTGCATTTTTACTGGCTTCTGTACCAGGTTGTGTAACCATGACTCTTGAAATCTACTAACAGAAATATGCTATGCAAAACCCAATTTGCCTCTATGTTCAACTTAGAGGGATTTCTCGTTAAGTTGAGCTCTGAACACAAACTAAGACAAAAGGAAGTGTTTGCTTTAGGCAAAATAATATTTCGATTCTCATTTCATTCTAAAATCAGTTGCATCAAGTTTCTGTAACAGGAACTGGTGTTTTAGTCCTATCCGTTTGTTCTAGAAAGACGGAATACTTTCACTACAGACTCAAGAAACTTTCATTGCCTTAATCAGAGCTGAATAACTTTGAATTCAGTTATTACTTGAGGGGAAGAAGTGATTGTCTTACTCATTTATGCCATGAATATTATAGTTTTCTAGTTGTAATATTTTGCTGTTACCCAGTACTGTATCCTGGTAAATATGGTTCTTTCTCCTTTCTTTGAAGTGAATGTATCATACGTACTATAAATGAGGGCTGTAGAATGATTAATAAAAATAAATTATTATTTCATTTAATTATAATTTGTTTCACATTAGTGGAGTGAAAATGTGAGAGAAAACGAGATAATCCCAATCAAATTCCCCGGAGCTGATGACATAGTCCTCTAACGCAGCAGTCTTGCAGGGAAGTTAGTGTGGTGGGAACCTCCTGTACTGGGAGAGTTGATCATACTTGATAGTCTGTGCATTCATGAATCACACCAGATTCAAGCCCCGTTATAGGTTATTAACCCATAGTAGGTCCCATCCTTTATAACCCAGGTGTTTCATAAGAGAGAGAAAAACAAAACGTCGAACGAAAACGAATAATGATGATGTTCACAAAATACATAAGCCTAAGGTAAGTGGCATGAAATTTAGGAAATCTTGATTAAAAACTATCTCAAGAGTTGTGAAATTTAGGAAATCCAAATTGAAAACTATCTCAAAAGTTGTGAAATTTAGGAAATCCAAATTGAAAATTATCTCAAAAGTCGTGAAATTTAGGAAATCCAGATTGAAAGCTATCTCAAAAATTGTGAACTTTAGGAAATTCAAATTGAAAATTATCTCAAAAGTTGTGAAATTTAGGAAATCCATATTGAAAACTGTCTCAAAAGTGAAATTTAGGAAATCCAGAATGAAACTGTCTCAAAAGTGGCAATTCAGAACAAGGTACTGATATGTTTAATCATTCATAGTATATTGAGGAGCTGAAGTTAATGTACTACAGAACCTAATATTAAGATTGGTTTTAAGTCCTTAGCGAATTGGGTATCTTTAATTTTGAGTAGCAAAAGGACTCGTGGTATCCTCCTCAGGGATTGAAGGGAGTGATAAACGGAATAAGTTAATTCCAGAGTGGCTCTTTGGGCAAAGTTCACTTATTGAACTCAGTTCGCCAGCTCAGACACCTCACCCTAACACGTGGTCTATAGAAAGCAATGGAAATGATCTGCAGAACTACAACCAACAGCGATTTCTTTCTATAGAGCACGATTATTTTCTACTTAGCTTATTGCATCAATTCCTTCAACGTAACGCGCTTGCAAGTATTTTTGCCAGTATCTCCTTTTACTTAAAGGAAGTGAAGGTACGGTGGCTTAGTGATAGAGTGCCCATCTTGGTTGCAAGTCGTCACTGGTTTGATCCCAGGCCATATGAGTTTGTGGTAGACAGCATTATGTACGTGGATTTTTTCAGGTTTCCTTAATTTCTTTCTGGAGTACATTTACGTTTCAATAATTATTCATCACTTTTATCAATTATCCGCCTCTTTTAACGTAAAATGCATAAAATGGCAACTTAAACTACAAACTTCATTTCGTTTCGGTTTTCCATACAGACATAACTTGTCAGACGTTTAAATTAAATTTTTTAAAACTTAATTTTACAAATAATGTTTGCTAAATGTCATTTCAAACTTTACCTTTATCTAAACTATGATTTAAGCTATCATTGCATAGGAAATACATTTAAACTATGTCTTCATTTAAGCCATATTTTTGCGAGACACTTACCTTGTATAGAAAACACTTGTGGAGCCTTTAAGGCGTAAGTTGAAAAACCAAAAAACATGGATAGATGAAAAGTTTATTTGAGTTAATATTTCTTTTCAACATTAATGCTATTTGAGAGAGGACGAACTGCTTGGTTGCTAGAGGTTAGTGTTCCATTTGCACCGAGGCTGTATGAGACGTCGATCTACAGCTTAACGGGGAATATGAATTGCAGGAGCCCCCACCGGGAATCAAAGCCGGATCTCTCGCATCAAAGACACGTTTGCTAACCATATACTGTAGCTACGACGGAGCCTCACCTACTGGATAAAGTGGAATGTAAACCAATACTGGGATTAGAATCTGAGGAAAGTAACCATCGGAAATCGAAATCAGGCTCGCATGCACAGAAAGATAGCTCGTTAGTGAAATGATCTGAAGTATAAAGTTATTGACTAGGTCAATATAACTTTGAATTGACGTACATTTTAGTGTTAGGAAAATGTGTATGAAATTTGTGATTGTCCTTCATTGACAGAGGAAAGAATTCATAGATAAGTTACGTTTTGATAGTCAAATTTACCTTACAGGTTCTTGGACTTACAGAATTACCAAGATCTGCAACGGGTTTTACTATGCCGCTAGAAGTGATAGTAACACTCTTCGTAGCCAAAGAATTCTTCCAAAAGGGCTGATAACCAGATTGCGAAATGAACCCTTTCTTAGCTATGTGGTTAGCGTACGAGCTTTTTGCACGAAAGACAAAGATTCAATTCCCAGTGGGAGCCCATGCAGTTAGAACTCCACGTTAAGCTATATTGTCTTAGTGGTGAAAGGTACGTTGACTTCCTAACTAAACTAACAAGAGAAATATTTACACATAATATCTATGGTGTTTTGCTGCTGAGCCTGACACAAAAAGTTTATCGTTTCTATATAACTCCCCCCCCCCCTCATTTGTCCCTTTCTGTGTTTTTTGTTTCAAACTTCCTCGTTGCGGAAAACGAGATACTTTCAGAAATTACACTAAATGTACACAAACAACTCATTCAAATATCTCATTTATGACATGTCAAACACCTGTGGTTCTCTAAAAGACTTTTTCCTTATAATAACGAATTAACTTTTCAAGAGGAATTCTTGAAAATAACAACGTAGAGCAAAATCCTTACAAACATATCAAACGAAAACAAAAATAAATAAACAACTATAAAATAAAATAAATGTAAAACAATAAATCAATTTAATTTCAAAATGTAACGTTACATACAATGGAAGCCTAAATCACCTAAAACTCAATCGATGCTATACACAATAATATTAGCTTCAGTAATAGTTTGTTTTGAAATGAAATGAAAATGAAATCTTTAAGTTTTACGTCCCACGATTATGCCGGTTATGCTAAAGGAGACGGGATGATGAGAGATGAGTGAAATAGTGGAATGAAGAAAGTGGGAGGAAACGGGAGAACCCCGAGAAAACCCACGAGCACGGTGTTTGTCCACCACAAAGTACACACGGCGCTAGCTGGGCGAACGAGGGACCCCAAGCACCGGAGGTGAGGTTTGTTTTGAGAGCTGCATACAGCTCATAAGCAAAAATGCAGTACCTTTGATAATAATGTTGCGCAATTGATTTATTGTAATAATAATATGATATGAAAAACACAATTTTCGCTATTTGTTGTGCATTTAACCAGGCCCATAGCCACGGGGGCACGCAACCTAAAATTTTTCCGGTAGGCTTGCAGTTGAGCTATAATATGGTTGGATCGCCCCCCCCCCCCCAGCTTTTACCGGCCCCCTACATTTTTGGGCTGGCTACGAGCCTATATTTATCGAATTTTCAAAACCAGTTTATTATGCCAATATACTCTGAAATCAATATTGAACTTTATTGCAAAGTATCAACGCTAATCATGGGCGTCTCTGGCGGGGGGACGAGGGAACGCGTACCCCCAATATTTCGAAATATGAAATATTCAATATTTTATTTTAATTTAATTTATTTACTAACAACAGAATAACATATAAATAATAATAATTTCCTTTGATGTCCCCCCCAAATTTTACATGCCAGAGACGCCAATGACCCTAATCATTTTTTTTTAATTTGCGTCAACGGGGACCTTTGTCTGCTTGTTCTTCTAATTAGACTTGTTCAATATTGTAGTGAATCCAGTACGGCAGGGGCGAGAACACAGAAACAGGGCAGTTCAAAAATGCCCATGATCTTCAGAGAGACTTGAAACTCTGATCGTCAGCCTAACGCCATAGATACTCGACTACAACACTCTGGGCCAGCAACCTACGTTCGTTCTGTTTTTAAGAGTATTTGGAACGTGATTTAGAATTTTTAAAGAAAACTTCTAATGCTTAAGCGAACTTACGTTTAAAATAAGGAATATAACTTAACCTCGTTATCGAAATAGAGTTTCATAAACGATTAAATCTTGCTATATACAAATGCTAATGGACAAAACTACAAACATGCAGGGGCGGATCCAGGACTGACTTCTGGGAGGGGGGGGGGCGTTGGGTAGTCATACTGCTACTTTTAAGGGCTCCAAACTTTGGGATGGGTTTTATTTATATATATAAAATAAGAAAGTTTCCTCTTCTAGGGGGGCGATCGCCCCATTCGACCCCCGGATCCGCCCCTGCAAACATGTACAACGTTTACATGCAAACAAAAAGCATCTTTCATTGCCAGAGACTTTGCTTCTTCGATTAGTAAATTGAAAGAACAAACGTCTACTGAACTGGAGCAGGTTAGATACCAGGCCCAACAGTCTACCGAGCAGCTCAGAGACGAAACAAATGAGAAACTAAACGAAATAGATGTAAGGTTTGAGGGTACAAACAAAAGATTTGGTGACATCGAACGAAAGGTTGAACAGCAGCAGGCTGAAATAAGTAGATTGAATGTTGTAGTATCCGACCTATCAATAGAATCTAAACTAGAGTCGGTTGACCAAAGAATTAGTCGAATTCAAACCGAAGTAGACAGTATTAAGGGGAATATTACTAAATTGCAAATCGCCAATTTAGTAATATTGGATCTACTTACTACATTCTCCTTTCCCCTCCTGGCAGCACGCTGTACGATTGTACCATTCCAAAGGTAGAGTGAGCATTTACGCTAGTGACTGTTGTAGTCACAACACTCGACTGCATCGGTACATCAAAATTACTCAACCATGATTTCGAGGTTGGCTGATGCGGGGGGCAATACATTGCTGTGTCCCGTGCATCAGGCAACACTTGACTCTTACCCGGGAGGACGTTACTTGTTTCGGGGAGAATTTTCCCTGGAGAATCGCCATCAGGAAAAGGATAGGAAATATCAGACTTGGCGATTTGCAATTTAGTAATATTCCCCTTAATACTGTCTACTTCGGTTTGAATTCGACTAATTCTTTGGTCAACCGACTCTAGTTTAGATTCTATTGATAGGTCGGATACTACAACATTCAATCTACTTATTTCAGCCTGCTGCTGTTCAACTTTTTGTTCGATGTCACCAAATCTTTTGTTTGTACTCTCAAACCTTATATCTATTTCGTTGAATTTCTCATTTGTTTCGTCTCTGAGCTGCTCGGTGGACTGTTGGGCCCGGTATCTAACCTGCTCCAGTTCAGTAGATGTTTGCTCTTTCAATTTGCTCATCGAAGAAGCAAAGTCCAAACAGATCTGGTCAATTTTATTGTTTAATACCTCGAATCGAGCGTCGGTCTCTCGTTTCGAGGTATCAAACTTCTCATTTATTTCACGTCTCATTTCTGCATTCTCACGCCTCATTTCTGCATTCTCACGCCTCATTTCTGCACCGTTCTGTTCTATTTTAACTTCCATGTTAGAAAATTTTTCATGCATCATTTCCATCATCTGGCGAATTAATACAGACGCGTCAGACCCTCCAGATGACATTCCTTCCTTCGGGTTTGCCGTCTGATCCCGAGAATCACTTTGATTTCCACTCTTTTCCTCATCGTCGAGGTCAGATATCTCCGCTGGAGATATTTGGCCTCGGTCCTTTTCACAGTCCTCACAATATTTTTCTATTTCGCCGGTTTGAACTTTTTCTGCATTTTCAGCAGTATCGTCCAAATTGGAACAAGCAAAGTGGATCCATTTTAGTCCACAACCGGTACATCTTATAAGTCTCCGCGGGGCGCGAGATCTTTTCTCTTTTTCGTTTAATATGCATTGAGTGCACGTGACATCACACTCGTCCTGTGACACAACAACCTTTTTTGTTGCCATAGTTTTGAGACACTTTACACTTTACAAAAGACAAGATATATATATCAGAAATACACATATACTATAAAATACTTATTCGCTATCCAGACAAGTATTATTCATAAATTAAAGGACTCCCATTCTCTTTCCTTCCTTGACACCCTTCTAGCGTTTAGTTCTATTTTAGAAAAATTTTGACACTCCTTCTCTTTTTCCCCCTTAGAAAAGGAAACAAAAATGACAAAGTAGCCAACTACTCTACTTGTTTCACTTGACTATAAAATTTCTCGTATTAATTTCAATGTTGTAATCAATTCAACATGCCTTCAACCTCACTCTTTAACATTCTTAAAAAATTTCAAATCTATCGGTCGCCATTTAAACGGAGATCCGTTGCCATGGGAACAAGCGTTGCCATGACAACCATTCTTGTCGCGGTCGCCATTCTAAAACTGGCATATGGGGCCGTTGCCATAGAAACAAACGTTTCCATAACAACGAATCCTGTCGCTGCGCGTCAATCTACAACTGATTGGAAAAAAAAAATGTAGGATTCGTTTCTATGTAGTAAGTAGAACTGTCTAACATTCATATAGATAGACAAAGAATACAAGGCGGACCAAAACATAGTAACTTATAAGATGTACCGGTTGTGGACTAAAATGGATCCACTTTGCTTGTTCCAATTTGGACGATACTGCTGAAAATGCAGAAAAAGTTCAAACCGGCGAAATAGAAAAATATTGTGAGGACTGTGAAAAGGACCGAGGCCAAATATCTCCAGCGGAGATATCTGACCTCGACGATGAGGAAAAGAGTGGAAATCAAAGTGATTCTCGGGATCAGACGGCAAACCCGAAGGAAGGAATGTCATCTGGAGGGTCTGACACGTCTGCATTAATTCGCCAGATGATGGAGATGATGAACGAAAGATTCACTAACATGGAACAAAATAATACAGAAATGAGGCGTGAGAATGCAGAAATGAGGCGTGAGAATGCAGAAATGAGACGTGAAATAAATGAGAAGTTTGATACCTCGAAACGAGAGACCGACGCTCGATTCGAGGTATTAAACAATAAAATTGACCAGATCTGTTTGGACTTTGCTTCTTCGATGAGCAAATTGAAAGATCAAACATCTACTGAACTGGAGCAGGTTAGATACCAGGCCCAACAGTCTACCGAGCAGCTCAGAGACGAAACAAATGAGAAACTAAACGAAATAGATGTAAGGTTTGAGGGTACAAACAAAAGATTTGGTGACATCGAACGAAAGGTTGAACAGCAGCAGGCTGAAATAAGTAAATTGAATGTTGTAATATCCGACCTATCAATAGAAACTAAACTAGAGTCGGTTGATCAAAGAATTAGTCGAATTCAAACTGAGGTAGACAGTATTAAGGGGAAGATTACTAAACTGGAAATCGTCAAGTCTGACATCTCCTATCCTTTTCCTGATAGCGATTCTATAGGGAAAAATTTCCCCGAAACGAGTAACGTCCTCCCGGGAAAGAGTCAAGTGTTGCCTGATGCACGGGACACAACCATGTATTGTCCCTCGCATCAGCCAACCTCGAAATCATGGTTGAGTAATTTCGATGTACCGATGCAGTCGAGTGTTGTGACTACAACAGTCACTAGCGTAAATGCTCACTCTACCTTTGGAATGGTACAATCTTACAGCGTGCTGCCAGGAGGGGAAAGGAGATGTGCCGGACCGTCAGTTACTGCAGTGGTGGGTCCTAAATTCGAACCTTACATGGTCAATACTAATTATAAAACCTCTCTTGGTCATATGGGAGCGTTCAGTTCAGTGACCACTCCGTCGGTGGCAAATCCGGTGACAACCCCAACCGCTCAGGATAACGCGTTGATTCCACTAGATTCTTTTCCTGCCCCGTATAGTATGAGCTCTAAAGTTTCCCTCCGGGATATTGAACGTTTCCCCACTTTCGATGGGAACATTACTAACGGGTTACCTAGAGTTTTTCTGCGAAGATTGCAGCAATATCTAGACATGTACAAACTTACTGATGGAGAACGCCTACAAATAGTTGAAAAATGTTTGATCGCCGCTTCGGGCGCATGGTTTGCCTCGGTTAAATACCAAATCCGGACGTTCGGTGATTTTTTGATTCTTTTCAAAGAAGAATATTGTAATGAGCACATCGAACGACTCCAAAAAAGAAACTTACAATCACTCCGGTATGATCGCTCCAAGTATGGATCCCGCTTGGACTATGCTTGGAAAATTATCGAACTATATTATCAGATAGCTGAACATCCCTCTCAGGCCGAACTGGTAGATATTATAGTTAACGCTCTTCCACCTGATGAGTCCCGGGCCATAGCGTCCCACTTGTGCCAAACGGTGCGAGAAGTCACCTCACGTTTAGCTGCCTTGTGCGGTAAGGAAGTTGGTGGTCCACCAAAACGATACTTCGCCCGACAGGCAAAGATCCTAAAACCGACGAAGACGAAGGTAACGGCAAGTTGCCAGACAGATTTCCTGAGTTATACCCAAGCTGGATCTCGTTATCCTAGTGGGTATGGCTCAGAAAACAACAATAATGGCCGGCGACTATTTAGGAATCGGCCCATGTTCAACAATCGCCGGAGTTATCGTCCCTATGACCGTACCAACATGGCATCGAACCCGGATAGGGGCGATAACACCAGGAGGAATTTTAACAGGACGTACGGAAGAAGGGAGAACGGTAATAGTCAGGGCAATAATAATAACAATAATAGTAACAATAATGTAAATCGACCCCAGAATTCAATCCATTCGCAAGTGCGTGGTAACGGTGAGCCTAGAACAATATTAAATGGCAGTGATGGACGGGAAACTGCGGCCTAATGTCATCAGATATACTAGTCGACGGCTGAAGCCTTACGAATTGTATCTGTCGATTTCTCAGTTATAACTTCTGTCCGTTCTATTGCTATATGAACACTATTGAAAAAAAAAAAAGTATCGGAACTCACAATTTTCGAAATTTAAAGATTTTCAATTGTACAGAAGATAAACGTAGTGAATTACTTGCGCAATACCCCAAGTAGATATAATATACTGTCCTAGAGTGACTGGTAACGTTTGAATGGGATGAATGAGTGTGTTAACTTAACAAGCATCATTAGTTAGTATTCCCAATTAGCAAAATTTTGTTATTCTAACAAAATTTTGTTAATGGGCCGGGGAAAACTGTAATATACCATTACAGTTGAAAGTAATGGCAATTTTTTTTTTACGCACCCTGTACCTAGTAATTTTTTTTTAATTCAATTTCGGTTTAGCTACACAATTTATTTACTCCCTTTACTTCGAATTAAATATAATGAATCGAAAGGTTTCATTAATAACCATATTTCCCACTGTATAATATATTTATTTATATTTTGATTAAGTGTAAATCCCATTTTCTGATATATAAGTTGAAAAGTTTCCAGGTTTACCATTCTGACGTCATACCGAAACATAGTTCTGTCATTGGATATAAATTTTCTTAATTTCAGACCAATGTAGAATTTAGTCAGGTACCTAACCTTTTCCCTCACCCCCTCTCAGTAGTCCTTAGTCACTTTCAGATCCGGTTATATCTGGATTTACCAAATTTCCATTCGCTTTGTAATTTCCGCGGCTAAAGTTTTCTTTCTGATTGGAGGAATTCTCCTACCTCTGGCTTTTTCGGCGCAATGTTATGGGAATAATCAAGAACGACTCTACGAGCACAGCCGTGGAAATCAACTACGCTATACTGGCTGGTAAAGACGTGGATTTCGAGTGTAAAACAGGTAAAATTTAGACTAAATGTCATCGTAAACGTCGTATGATCAATCAGGAGCCAGGAAACCCATATTTTTGTTGAAAGAACTGCAAAACCAGGGGAAAATATCTGATTCAGGATTTCGGTTTGCAGGAAGCCATGTTTGCTGCCCAGCTATAACAGCAAAAGTGAAAGAGTGACTTTACTTTTTTTTCTTGTTATTCCAAATTCAATTAGGGATTAGGGAAATTACGACCTGATTAGTGCATGTTGGTCGTGTATTAAGTAAATGTGAATTATTATTATTTATTTCGTAATTGCATGTATGTAGTAGGTTTAATAGTACTGTAAATAATCATAATGGCAGCTTAAGTTAGTTCAAAAGGGCTCCTATCCCCTTTTCTGAATTGAACCGGTTCTAGCGGGGGAATGGGTTAGTTATTGTTCGTTTTAGGGCCTTTTCCCCTTTCAGGGGAAGGGTCCCTACATAAACCTCATTAAGGTGCCCCCAGGGCATCAATTTTTGGCAATCATTATGTAAACAATTGGTCAGGTCAATTGGACCTAGTGTTTACCTTTCTCATTTTGCCCCCTCTAAATTTAATAGAGCCGACGGTATATATCAGAAGGGAGTATTTATTTTGTCAACATGCATGTAACTAAACGGTGCATGTTTGGTTTAGTTAGTTGTTTTATGTATAGTATTAGCAGTGGTGTATGTAGTTAGTAGTTTTGTGTGAGTGTGTGAATTTTCGATTTGGACAGTGTATAAATATGTGTTAATTTAGTACCATTTTCCTAACAGAAATAAACCAGAGTAAATATTAAATTTCTGATTAATGAGTACAAGTATAGATTTCAGTACACGGTAAATTATGCCTCCACTACAGCGCCACAGCGTCCGGTTTCGGTACTCAATTGTTTGTTGACAATACGACATCGCATAACTTAGTGATCTAGGTTGTTGGATTTTAGTCATTTATTCAAAAATTACTTTCATTGGACATGGTTTTCGGTTCGGATGAGTATACCTTCGTATAAAATAGCATGAGATCTTACTGTACTGAAAATTTCAGCTTGCTAGGTCCAGTAGTTAATGAATAATCCGCTGAAATAAAGAACACCTATTTTCTTAATAGAAGTAAAGTCCATATGCTGTTACTGTTCGTTTAAAAATGTAGTATTAAATTCTCTTTTCCCGTAGCTGTAGAAAATTCCATTGTTGCTTCAGTTTTATCAACAAATCAGAAATAGATTAATCAGTGACGATTTAACTTTCCGTAAATACATGTATGAATTTTTTTTTAAACCTGCAAGGTAAATACAATTTGGGTGCTTCGAAATAAAGAGTACGTGGTTCGATGAATGTGATCGTGTGGTGGTTTGAGCGTGATAGATTGTGATAGTTATATATATATATATATTTATTACTGCGTAATGTAAATATGTGTATGGCCTGCGTGTAAAATGTACGAAATAGGGTGTTTATAAAATATTGTTTCGTGCGAAAATTAGTAGATAATGAATGAATGTAATGATATGTTAATAATATGATATATAATATGAATGAAATGATGACCCCTATATTTAAATGGATAGGCCTAGTGAATTTTATATAGTGAAAATATGAATATGTTTACGAAGAAAGAAAAAAAAAATCTCTCGCGTTTTGACTTCCACACCAGTGCATTCATCCAACCGAGTTTGCTACTTGGATAGTAAATTATAGTTGGGAATTGTGTGTTACTTTGCATTTATGTACCTCCTAACAACAGCCCCAGATCTTAAGCCTTTCAATAGATAGAGTAGCATCATGTGGGAATTACTTCTAAAGGTTGACAGAGATGATAATTAAGAAAACCAACTGCTATATTCTGTGATCATCGAAAAGTACAGGTTTCGGTCATTTATACCTTTAACATTCATTGCCTCTCAGAGATTTTTTTTTTTTTGTTGCTTACCTTATTTATTTATTGTGCAGTGTTCATATAACTCAGTTCGGACTATCCGATTAAATTAACTGCTACTAAATGTAGCGTACCCGGACGTCGACCCCTAGTCCCCTTAAGTATTTTCATGTCTTTTCTTAGTTTAATTAGATGAGGGAAATTAACGACGTCCCAGACTGTGGCGTGTCTGCGCGGGGTAGCCATCGGTGATGTTTCGGTAATTGAAATCACCGATCCAAAATTCAGTTTATTTATTTAATTTTTTTTAATTTTGGCGAATTACTAATTAGGGATACCTTAGCTATTACTCTAATTTCATCCCTATTCTGGAATCTTCTAGTTTCCAAGAGGTCGGATGATTTTTTTTTTTCTTGAAATTCTAAATTAGCGCCTTCTCTAACCTTCCGGACGATTTCCGGGAACCTGCTGGTTTGGGCCGGATACGGGGATCGGATTTCAATCTTACAACCAAACTCTTGTGGGATTGGGATCTGATGGACACAGAACTTGCATCCTTGGCAGCAGGGCGTTCCTTGAGTCTACGTATTTGAGTAGACCACCCTTTTGGCATGTTAAGAATATTTTGGCTATGGATTTGTTGAGATCAGAAATTCGATTTCGTCTTTGTAGCGTTAGTTACTTCTCACTTAAGTCTTTGGCGCCACTATTCTTCGTCTTCCTTCTTCTCTATCTCTCTCTGTCTTCATTACTTCGAGTTTTTTTCTTTTTAATTTTTCAACCTCGCCCCCCCCCCCCCCCGATTTCTGAAACTCATAAAAATGTACAATATTCCATATCACTTATTTCGATCGTATGTACTAACTGAGACATCGAGGGATGCAATTCGTGGAGGTATTGCAGCACATCTCGGGACCATTTCCGCGATATTCAATCCACCACGGGAGAAATTGACGGGAAGGTACACTATGCTTTTAGATTCCTAGAGACCTTTGTTATTCATTGATCATACAACTTATATCAAATGGATTACTGATTTCTGGTTTCTATTTCTATTGATTGGTCATATAGTGTGTATGTATTAATAGTTTGGGCCCACTAGTTTCGAATAACATTGATTTTTTTTTGTTGTATATACATCTATATATGTACTTACATAGTTTTAAAAGTTACGTGCCTGCTCTATTTGTTGCATTTTCCACTTCTTATGTCAACTTATTAAATAACACCAACATTTTTTTTTTCATATACGCGGATCTTTAGTAAATTGAAAATGATTATTGATTATCGGGTTTATACATATAAAATATAATGTTGCAACCTTATGAAGAAAAAAGGTGAATTTGATAGTCAGGGTTTTTGTTTTGTCTTTGAGCCAATAAAATATAAACATTTATAAAATATGAATACTTGTCGAATATGAACGGTTATGTAGAATTTAAACGTCGACAAAATACTACGATGGATATTAAAGTGAAATTTATTGTATTGAATAATATGAATATATATATATATATAAGTCTGTATGTAATGGGCTCGGTATTTACCCTGGTTTTGTTTAGGTTGCCATAGGTTTTTGACACCCGACCGTTACCAACTATTTGTGACATATAGTATTCCCGCGTAAATTGTCATAAATTACTTTTGTTGAGTTGTTATTAATTTTTGTAACTATTAAAGTGGAATATAATGTTAACTACTGCATGTGAATAAAACAAGTAGCGGGTCGTAAGATAAATAAGAATAACCCTAATCCTTACCCAAATTTACTTTGCGAGTGAAATTAGCAATCTACGAAACAGTGCGCCCCTCCAACGACTTTTTCCATCAGTAAAACATGGAACAAATCCCTCCCCTACGATCGGACACCAAACTATTCAGTATCTAGAATTTTTGACTACAAGATCTATACTAGGAAAAAATTAGTGATCTTAAATTCAACAAACTGAAATCTGTTTAATAAGTTAATGTGAATCCCGGAATATGGAAATATGTTCCCAATATCTGTGACTGGATTTGATAAGTTTTCCTTAATATTGACAAACTTTGAAATTTTAGATAAAGTGCGTCGAGTGACGAAATGAGAAATATAGATATACATATATGTGATATGAAGCAATTAGTTGTCTATAGTTAAAATAAAAACAATTGAATACTCTCATGGACACAAACCACAGTGCGTAAAGAGAGTTGAAAACAAAAAAAAAAAAAAAAAAAAAGGGGAGTTATTATCGACGTGAGAACAAAGACTCATAAAACTGTCGATACGTCTCCTATTGAGACAAAGACTCAATAAAATATTACTAAAGTTTTTTTTTAATGATTAACCAATTTTTTTTTTCTTTTCCTGCAACGATATGTATTCATTGCACTGAGTTTTAAATATATATTGACTCTTGAATTTTTTTTCTTGTCTCGTCTTTGGTTTTAATTCTTTTTCATGTAATCCAACTTTTAAAATATATATATATATAAAAAGAGAAATGTGTTATTTGATCTTGCTGAAAGTAGCGAATTTCTGTGCATGTTTATGAAACATTCTTTTCATGTATTAAATTTTTTCTCTGTTATGTCAAACTACATCTTCTTCTATTGAAATGTAATAAATGTCTATAGCATTGTAGTTAGGTTAGTTTAATTCAACCAAATACAACCCGAAGTATACATTGTCCTGTATGAATGTGTGTGTGAGTGAAATGTAGGTTTAGTATTAAGTGCACCAATTATCTTGTCATACATATATGACTTATTATAATTATTGGTAGTTATCAATTGAACTCATTGAATGTTAATACTAACTTAAGTTGGCTCTATGAAGGAAGAAAAAAGGACTGAAGTAGCCTGAACGAATGATCATCATGAGAGAACTGTGAAAGTCAAAATCTTCGACACATATGTGATACTCTGATTTTTTTTTTTTCCTGTGGTCGTTTCTAACATGCCATCAACTTCGTCGTTCATTTTTCAAATATTGAATATTAGTCTAAACCTTCTGGAAATATTGAATAAACGGTAAAATTAAACTTTCTCATCTATCTCCGAGCTAGATTGGGATAATTCGGTAGTTGGGGTCAAATGGATCTAGATCGGGGATGTATGGGTTAACATGTGTCTATCTTTGATCACCCTAATACCAGACATTCACCCAATAGCTAAAGGAAATGATCACAATTAGATAATTATTCACTTTCCTTTACCATATTCCTCAAAATATTTAGTAACAGCTTCCCCTTTATCACCTTCTTACTTTACATCTTTCCTCTTCTATCTTCTTTTTCTTTTCTTCATCTTCTTCTCCTTCTAATTTATTTTTAATAAAACTGAAAGGGGGGTCGTGACTGGGAATTCTATATGTAATAAACACGGTCATGTATTTATTTATTTGATTTTATTTTCTTTAGAAGTCCGATAAAAGGTTTTCTCTTTTCGATCGAACCTAGTATGTTCGAAATTAAGAAATTAAGAAATGGAAATTATATTCCAATATAATTAGGCATAAGCTGATAGCTTCATGAACATCCCCACCAGGGGTGAAGGGTTCCCACTCACGACTTATTCTGTGCATCACTTTTGTTGCAGATTTTTTCTTCTCAATCAGTTTTAGATTGACGAGCGGTGACAGGATTCGTTGTTATGGCAACAGTGGTTGCTGTGGCAACAGCCCCCTTTTTCCAGTTTTAAAGTTGTTCATTCATATGATGTTATAACAAGTCGAAACCACAAAAAGCGAAGATAGTTAGAGTTATTCTAAAACTGGAAAAATGGGGGGGCCGTTGCTACAGCAACCACTGTTGCCATAACAACGAATCCTGTCACTGCTTGTCAATCTAAAACTGTTTGAAGAAAAGAATAAGTCGTAAGTGGGAACCCTTCACCCCTGGTGGGGGTGTTCATGAAGCTATCAGCTTATGTCTAATTACGTTGGAATATATTAGCCGTTTCTTAATTTTGAACATACTAGATTCGATCGAAACGAGAAAACTTTTTATCGGACTTCTAAAGAAAATAAAATCAAATAAATACATGACCGTGTTTATTACATATAGAATTCCCAGTCACGACCCCCCCTTTCAGTTTTATTAAAAATAGAAGAAGAAGATGAAGAAAGGAAGAGGAAGATAGAAGAGGAAAGAGGTAAAGTAAGAAGGTGATAAAGAGGAAACTGTTACTGGATATTTTGAGGAATATGGTAAAGGAAAGTGAATAATTATCTAATGGTGATCATTTCCAATAGCTATTGGGTAAATGTCTGGTATCAGGGTGATCAAAGGTAGACACATGTTAACCCATACATCCCCGATCTAGATCCATTTGACCCCAACTACCGAATTATCCCAATCTAGCTCGGAGATAGATGAGAAAGTTTAGTTTTACCGTTTATTTAATATTTCCAGAAGTTTTAGACTAATATTCAATATTTGAAAAATGAACGACGCAGTTGATGGCATGTTAGAAACGACCACAGAAAGAAAAAAAAAAAATCAGAGTATCACATATGTGTCGAAGATTTTGACTTTCACAGTTCTCTCATGATGATCATTCGTTCAGGCTACTTCAGTCCTTTTTACTTCCTTCATAGAGCCAACTTAAGTTAGTATTAACATTCAATGAGTTCAATTGATAACTACCAATAATTATAATAAATTACACATGTATGACAAGATAATTGGTGCACTTAATACTAAACCTACATTTCACTCACACACACATTCATACAGGACAATGTATACTTCGGGTTGTATTTAGTTAAATTAAACTAACCTAACTACATTACTATATACATTTATTACATTTCAATAGAAGAAAAATTAGTTGGACATAACAGGGAAAAAATTTAATACATGGAAAGAATGTTTCATTAACATGCATAGAAATTCGCTAATTTTATCAAGACCAAATAACACATTTATCTTCCTATATATATATTAAAAGTTGCATTACATAAAAGAGAATTTGACAAAAGGAAAAGAAAAAAAAATGAAAGACAAAAATAAGGAAATTCACAGATCAATACATTTAGGATTCAATGTAATGAATATATATATATATCGTTGCGGAAAAGAAAGAAAAAAAAATATAATTGGTTAATCATCCTAAAAAAAAAAATACTTTAATAGCATTTTATTAGGTCTCTGTCCCAAGAGGAGACATTTCGACGATTTTATGAGTCTTTGTTCTCACATCGATAATAGCTCCTTTTTCCAACTCTCTTTTGCACTGTGGTTTGTGTCCATGAGAGTGTTTAATTGTTTTTGTTTTAGCTATAGACAAATAGTCGCTTCATATCACATATATATTTATATTTCTCATTTTGTCACTCGACGCACTCAATATAAAATTTCAAAGTTTATCAAGGTTAAAAAAATTTTGAATCCAGTCACAGACATTGAGAACATATTTCCATATTCCGGTATTCACATTAAGTTATCAACTAAATTTCTCTTCATTAAATTTAAGACCAGTAATTTTCTTTATAGTATAGATCTTGTAGTCAAAAGATTCTAGACACTGAATAGTTAAATTTCTGATCGTAGGAGAAGGATTTGTTTCAGAGTCTACTGATAGAAGATTCGTTGGTGGGGCACACTGTTTCGTAGGTTATTAATTTCACTTTGATCTTGCGAATAAATTTGGATGAGGATTAGGGTTATTTTACTTATCTTACGACCTGCTACTCGTTTTACTTACATGCGGTATTTAACATTATATTCAACTTTAATAGTTACAGACATCAGTAATCACTCAACAAAATGTAATTTATTACAATATACGCGGTAACACTATATGTCACAAATAGTTGGTAAAGGTCGGGTGTCAAAAACCTATGGCAACCTAAACAAAACCAGGGTAAATACCGAGCCCATTACATACATACTCATATATATATATATTCATATTATTCAATACAATAAATTTCACTTTAATATCCATCGTAGTATTTCGTCGACGTTTAAATTCTACATAACCGTTCATATTCGACAAATATTCATATTTTATAAATATTTATATTTTATTGGCTCAAAGACAAAACAAAAACCCTGACTATCAACATTCACCTTTTTCCTTCATAAGGTTGCAACATTGTATTTCATATGAATAAACCCGATAATCAATAATCATTTTCAGTTTACTAAAGATCCGCGTAGATATACAAAAAAAAAAATAGCTGGTGTTATTTAATGAGTTGACATAATAGGTGGAAAATGCAACAAATAGAGCAGGCACGTAACTTTTAACACTATGTAAGTACATATATAGATGTATATACAGAAAAAAAATCAATGTTATTCGAAACTAGTGGGCCCAGACTACTAATACATACACACTATATGACCAATCAATAGAAATAAAAACCAGAAATCAGTAATCAATTGATATAAATTGTATGATCAATGAATAACGAAGGTTTCTAGGAATCTGAAAGCATAGTGTACCTTCCCGTCAATTTCTCCCGTGGTGGATTGAATATCGCGGAAATGGTCCTGAGTTGTGCTGCAATACCTCCACGAATTGCATCCCTCGATGTCTCAGTTAGTACATACGATCGAAATAGGTGATATGAAATATTGTACGTTTTCATGAGTTTCAGAAACCGGGGGGGGGGGGAAGGTTGAAAAATTTGAAAAAAAAATCTCGAAGTAATGAAGACAGAGAGAGATAGAGAAGAAGGAAGACGAAGAAATAGTGGCGCCAAAGACTTAAGTGGGAAATAACTAACGCTACAAAGACAAAAGTCGAATTTCTATCTCAACAAATCCATAGCCAAAATATTCTTAACATGCCAAAAGGGTGGTCTACTCAAATACGTAGACTCAAGGAACGCCCTGCTGCCAAGGATGCAAGTTCTGTGTCCATCAGATCCCAATCCCACAAGAATTTGGTTGTAAGATTGAAATCCGATCCCCGTATCCGGCCCAAACCAGCAGGTTCCCGGAAATCGTCCGGAAGGTTAGAGAAGGCGCTAATTTAGAATTTCAAGAAAAAAAAAATCATCCGACCTCTTGGAAACTAGAAGATTCCAGAATAGAGATGAAATTAGAGTAATAGCTAAGATATCCCTAATTAGAGTTTGCCAAAATAAAAAAAAAAAACATTAAATAAACTGAATTTTGGATCGGTGACTTCTATTGCCAAATCATCACCGATGGCTACCCAGCGCAGACATGCCACCGTCTGGGACGTCGTTAATTTCCCTCATCTAATTAAACTAAGAAAAGAAATGAAAATACTTAAAGGGACTAGGGGTCGACATCCGGGTACGCTATCCATGAATATTAATTTAGTAGCAGTTAATTTAATCGGATAGTCCGAACTGAGTTATATGAACACTGCACAATAAATAAATAAGGTAAGCAACAAAAAAAAAAAAATCTCTGAGAGGCAATGAATGTTAAAGGTATAAATGACCGAAACCTGTACTTTTCGATGATCACAGAATATAGCAGTTGGTTTTCTTAATTATCATCTCTGTCAACCTTTAGAAGTAATTCCCACATGATACTACTCTATCTACTGAAAGGCTTAAGTTCTGGGGCTGTTATTATGAGGTACATAAATGCAAAGTAACACACAATTCCCAACTATAATTTACTATCCAAGTAGCAAACTCGGTTGGATGAATGCACTGGTGTGGAAGTCAAAACGCGAGAGAATTTTTTTTTTTTTTTCTCTTTCTTTCTTCGTAAACATATTCATATTTTCACTATATAAAATTCACTAGGCCTATCCATTTAAATATAGGGGTCATCATTTCATTCATATTATATATCATATTATTAACATATCATTACATTCATTCATTATCTACTAATTTCCACACGAAGTAATATTTTATAAACACCCTATTTCGTACATTTTACACGCAGGCCATACACATATTTACATTACGCAGTAATAAATATATATATATATATATAACTATCACAATCTATCACGCTCAAACCACCACACGATCACATTCATCGAACCACGTACTCTTTATTTCGAAGCACCCAAATTGTATTTACCTTGCAGGTTTAAAAAAAAAAATCATACATGTATTTACGGAAAGTTAAATTGTCAACGATTAATATATTTCTGATGTGTTGATAAAACTGAAGCAACAATGGAATTTTCTACAGCTACGGGAAAAGAGAATTTAATACTACATTTTCAAACAAACAGTAACAGCATATGGGCTTTACTTCTATTAAGAAAATAGGTGTTCTTTATTTCAGCGGATTATTCATTAACTACTGGACCTAACAAGCTGAAATTTTCAGTACAGTAAGATCTCATGCTATTTTATACGAAGGTATGCTCATCCGAACCGAAAACCATGTCCACGGGAAGTAATTTGAGAATAACTGTCCAAAATCAAACAATCTAAATCACTAAGTCATGCGATGTCGTATTGTCAACAAACAATTGAGTACCGAAACCGGACGCTGTGGCGCTGTAGTGGAGGCATAATTTACCGTGTACTGAAATCTATACTTGTACTCATTAATCAGAAATTTAATATTTACTCTGGTTTATTTATGTTAGCAAAATGGTACTAAATTAAAGCATATTTATACACTGTCCAAATCGAAAATTCACACACTCACACAAAACTACTAACTACATACACCACTGCTAATACTATACATAAAGACAACTAACTAAAATAAACATGCACCATTTAGTTACATGCATGTTGACGAAAATAACCTAACACATTAAATTTAAAATACATTACTCCCTCGTCGATATATACAGTCGGCTCTATTTAATTTAAAGGGGGTCAAAAATGAGAAAAGTAACACTAGGTCTAATTGACCTGACCAATTGTTTACATAATGATTGCCAAAAATTGATGCCCTGGGGGCACCTTAACGAGGTTTGTGGAGGGACCCTTCCCCTGAAAGGGGAAAAGGCCCTAAAACGAACAATAACTAACCCATTCCCCCGCTAGAACTGGTTCAATTTGGAAAAGGGGATAGGAGCCCTTTTAAGCTAACTTAAGCTGCCATTATGATTATTTACAGTACTATCAAACCTACTACATACATGCAATTACGAAATAAATAATGATAAATCACATTTACTGTATACACGACCAACATGCACTAATCAGGTCGTAATGTCCCTAATCCCTAATTGAATTTGAAATAAAAAAAAAATAAAGTCACTCTTTCACTTCTGCTATTATAGCTGGGCAGCAAACATGGCTTCCTAGAAAAACAGAACTGGATGCTTCACTAACTTATTGTTTCGTTACGGAAAATGTAGCTTTTTTCACTGTTTTTGGGGCTCCTACACAGCCTTCAGTGTTCAATTATGAAATTAAATCATATTTTTTACCTGAATTCTATTAAAATCCTATTCCTTTTAACGCAGATAGGTAGGCGAAAATATAAGCTGCGTCTCGTAAGGTGTCTTCTATTATTCTGATAATATTGCGCCGAAAAAGCCAGAGGTAGGAGAATTCCTCCAATCAGAACGAAACTCTAGCCGCGGAAATTACAAAGCAAATAGAAATTTGGCAAATCCAGATATAACCGGATCTGAAAGCGACTATGGACTAGTGAGAGGGGGTGAGGGAAAGATTAGGTACCTGGCCAAAATCTACATTGGTCTGAAATTAAGGAAATTTATATCCAATAACGGAACTATGTTTCGGTATGACGTCAGAATGGTAAACCTTGTAACTATTCAAGTTATATATCCGGAAATGGGATTTACACTTAATCAAAATATAAATAAATATATTATACAGTGGGAATATGGTTACTAACGAAACCTTTGGGTTCATTATATTTAATTCGAAGTAGAGAGAGTAAATAAATTGTGTAACTAAACCGAAATTGAATTAAAAAAAAATTACTAGGTACAGGGTGCGTAAAAAAAAATTGCCATTACTTTCAACTGTAATGGTATATTACAGTTTTCCCCGGCCCATTAACAAAATTTTGTTAGAATAACAAAATTTTGCTAATTGGGAATACTAACTAATGATGCTTGTTAAATTAACACACTCATTCATCCCATTCAAACGTTACCAGTCACTCTAGGACAGTGTATTATATCTACTTGGGGTATTGCGCAAGTAATTCATTACGTTTATCTTCTGTACAATTGAAAATCTTTAAATATCGAAAATTGTGAGTTCCGATACTTTTTTTTTTTTTTTTTCAGTAGTGTTCATATAGCAATAGAACGGACAGAAGTTATAACTGAGAAATCGACAGATACAACTCGTAAGGCTTCACTCGCCGACTAGCATATCAGATGACATTAGGCCGCAGTTTCCCGTCTATCACTGCCATTTAATATTGTTCTAGGCTCACCGTTACCACGCACTTGCGAATGGATTGAATTCTGGGGTCGATTTACATTATTGTTACTATTATTGTTATTATTATTGCCCTGACTATTACCGTTCTCCCTTCTTCCGTACGTCCTGTTAAAATTCCTCCTGGTGTTATCGCCCCTATCCGGGTTCGATGCCATGTTGGTACGGTCATAGGGACGATAACTCCGGCGATTGTTGAACATGGGCCGATTCCTAAATAGTCGCCGGCCATTATTGTTGTTTTCTGAGCCATACCCACTAGGATAACGAGATCCAGCTTGGGTATAACTCAGGAAATCTGTCTGGCAACTTGCCGTTACCTTCGTCTTCGTCGGTTTTAGAATCTTTGCCTGTCGGGCGAAGTATCGTTTTGGTGGACCACCAACTTCCTTGCCGCACAAGGCAGCTAAACGTGAGGTGACTTCTCGCACCGTTTGGCACAAGTGGGACGCTATGGCCCGGGACTCATCGGGTGGAAGAGCGTTAACTATAATATCTACCAGTTCGGCCTGAGAGGGATGTTCAGCTATCTGATAATATAGTTCGATAATTTTCCAAGCATAGTCCAAGAGGGATCCATACTTGGAGCGATCATACCGGAGTGATTGTAAGTTTCTCTTTTGGAGCCGTTCGATGTGCTCATTACAATATTCTTCTTTAAAAAGAATCAAAAAATCACCGAACGTCCGGATTTGGTATTTAACCGAAGCAAACCATGCGCCCGAAGCGGCGATCAAACATTTTTCAACTATCTGTAGGCGTTCCCCATCTGTAAGTTTGTACATGTCTAAATATTGCTGCAGTCTCCGCAGGAAAACTCGAGGTAACCCGTTAGTAATGTTCCCATCGAAAGTGGGAAAACGTTCAATATCCCGGAGGGAAACTTTAGAGCTCATACTATGCGGGGCAGGAAAAGAATCCAGTGGAATCAACGCGTTATCCTGAGCAGTTGGGGTTGTCACCGGATTTGCCACCGACGGAGTGGTCACTGAACTGAACGCTCCCATATGACCAAGAGAGGTTTTATAATTAGTATTGACCATGTAAGGTTCGAATTTAGGACCCACCACTGCAGTAACTGACGGTCCGGCACATCTCCTTTCCCCTCCTGGCAGCACGCTGTAAGATTGTACCATTCCAAAAGTAGAGTGAGCATTTACGCTAGTGACTGTTGTAGTCACAACACTCGACTGCATCGGTACATCGAAATTACTCAACCATGATTTCGAGGTTGGCTGATGCGGGGGACAATACATGGTTGTGTCCCGTGCATCAGGCAACACTTGACTCTTTCCCGGGAGGACGTTACTCGTTTCTGGGAAATTTTTCCCTATAGAATCGCTATCAGGAAAAGGATAGGAGATGTCAGACTTGACGATTTCCAGTTTAGTAATCTTCCCCTTAATACTGTCTACCTCAGTTTGAATTCGACTAATTCTTTGATCAACCGACTCTAGTTTAGTTTCTATTGATAGGTCGGATATTACAACATTCAATTTACTTATTTCAGCCTGCTGCTGTTCAACCTTTCGTTCGATGTCACCAAATCTTTTGTTTGTACCCTCAAACCTTACATCTATTTCGTTTAGTTTCTCATTTGTTTCGTCTCTGAGCTGCTCGGTAGACTGTTGGGCCCGGTATCTAACCTGCTCCAATTCAGTAGACGTTTGCTCTTTCAGATTACTAATCGAAGAGGCAAAGTCTAAACAAATCTGGTCGAATTTATTGTTTAATACCTCGAATCGAGCGTCGGTCTCTCGTTTCGAGGTATCAAACTTCTCATTTATCTCACGCCTTAAGTTTTCACTATTCTGATCTATTTTCTGATTTATCTCATTTATCTCACGCCTCATATCTGCACTATTTTGTTCCATGTTAGAAAATTTTTCATGCATCATTTCCATCATCTGGCGAATTAATGCAGACGTGTCAGACCCTCCAGATGACATTCCTTCCTTCGGGTTTGCCGTCTGATCCCGAGAATCACTGTGATTTTCATTTTTTTCTTCATCGTCGAGGTCAGATATCTCCGCTGGAGATATTTGGCCTCGGTCCTTTTCACAGTCCTCACAATATTTTTCTATTTCGCCGGTTTGCACCTTTTCTGCATTTTCAGCAGTGTCATCTAAATTGGAACAAGCAAAGTGGATCCATTTTTGTCCACAACCGGTGCATCTAATTAATCTTCGCGGGGCGCGAGATCTTTTCTCTTTTTCATTTAATGTGCATTGAGTGCACGTGATTTCACACTCGCCCTGTGACACCACAACCTTTTTTGTTGCCATAGTTTCGAGACACTTTACACTTTACCAAAGACAAGATATATATAGCAAAAATACACATATACTATAAAATACTTATTTGCTATCCAGACAAGTATTATTCATGACTTAAAGGACTCCCATTCTCTTTCCTTCCTTGAAACCCTTCTAGCGTTTAATTCTAATTTTAGAAAAATTTGGACACTCCTTCTCTTTTTCCCCCTTAGAAAAGGAAACAAAAATGACAAAGTAGCCAACGACTTTACTTATTTCATTTGACTATAAAATTTCTCTTATTAATTTCAATGTTGTAATCAATTCAACATGCCTTCAACCTCACTCTTTGACATTCTTAAAAAAATTTTCAAATCTATCGGTCGCCATTTAAACGGAGATCCGTTGCCATGGGAACAAACGTTGCCATGACAAACATTCTTGTCGCGGTTCACCAATTCAAACTAATTGGCATGATAACTGGCATTATTCAATAAGCATTTTCAGATCCGTTACCACAGTAAACATGGTTACCATGGCAACAATCTTGTCACGTGTCGCCATTCTAAAACTGGGAAAATGGGGGGGCCGTTGCTACAGCAACCACTGTTGCCATAACAACGAATCCTGTCACTGCTTGTCAATCTAAAACTGTTTGAAGAAAAGAATAAGTCGTAAGTGGGAACCCTTCACCCCTGGTGGGGGTGTTCATGAAGCTATCAGCTTATGTCTAATTACGTTGGAATATATTAGCCGTTTCTTAATTTTGAACATACTAGATTCGATCGAAACGAGAAAACTTTTTATCGGACTTCTAAAGAAAATAAAATCAAATAAATACATGACCGTGTTTATTACATATAGAATTCCCAGTCACGACCCCCCCTTTCAGTTTTATTAAAAATAGAAGAAGAAGATGAAGAAAGGAAGAGGAAGATAGAAGAGGAAAGAGGTAAAGTAAGAAGGTGATAAAGAGGAAACTGTTACTGGATATTTTGAGGAATATGGTAAAGGAAAGTGAATAATTATCTAATGGTGATCATTTCCAATAGCTATTGGGTAAATGTCTGGTATCAGGGTGATCAAAGGTAGACACATGTTAACCCATACATCCCCGATCTAGATCCATTTGACCCCAACTACCGAATTATCCCAATCTAGCTCGGAGATAGATGAGAAAGTTTAGTTTTACCGTTTATTTAATATTTCCAGAAGTTTTAGACTAATATTCAATATTTGAAAAATGAACGACGCAGTTGATGGCATGTTAGAAACGACCACAGAAAGAAAAAAAAAAAATCAGAGTATCACATATGTGTCGAAGATTTTGACTTTCACAGTTCTCTCATGATGATCATTCGTTCAGGCTACTTCAGTCCTTTTTACTTCCTTCATAGAGCCAACTTAAGTTAGTATTAACATTCAATGAGTTCAATTGATAACTACCAATAATTATAATAAATTACACATGTATGACAAGATAATTGGTGCACTTAATACTAAACCTACATTTCACTCACACACACATTCATACAGGACAATGTATACTTCGGGTTGTATTTAGTTAAATTAAACTAACCTAACTACATTACTATATACATTTATTACATTTCAATAGAAGAAAAATTAGTTGGACATAACAGGGAAAAAATTTAATACATGGAAAGAATGTTTCATTAACATGCATAGAAATTCGCTAATTTTATCAAGACCAAATAACACATTTATCTTCCTATATATATATTAAAAGTTGCATTACATAAAAGAGAATTTGACAAAAGGAAAAGAAAAAAAAATGAAAGACAAAAATAAGGAAATTCACAGATCAATACATTTAGGATTCAATGTAATGAATATATATATATATCGTTGCGGAAAAGAAAGAAAAAAAAATATAATTGGTTAATCATCCTAAAAAAAAAAAATACTTTAATAGCATTTTATTAGGTCTCTGTCCCAAGAGGAGACATTTCGACGATTTTATGAGTCTTTGTTCTCACATCGATAATAGCTCCTTTTTCCAACTCTCTTTTGCACTGTGGTTTGTGTCCATGAGAGTGTTTAATTGTTTTTGTTTTAGCTATAGACAAATAGTCGCTTCATATCACATATATATTTATATTTCTCATTTTGTCACTCGACGCACTCAATATAAAATTTCAAAGTTTATCAAGGTTAAAAAAATTTTGAATCCAGTCACAGACATTGAGAACATATTTCCATATTCCGGTATTCACATTAAGTTATCAACTAAATTTCTCTTCATTAAATTTAAGACCAGTAATTTTCTTTATAGTATAGATCTTGTAGTCAAAAGATTCTAGACACTGAATAGTTAAATTTCTGATCGTAGGAGAAGGATTTGTTTCAGAGTCTACTGATAGAAGATTCGTTGGTGGGGCACACTGTTTCGTAGGTTATTAATTTCACTTTGATCTTGCGAATAAATTTGGATGAGGATTAGGGTTATTTTACTTATCTTACGACCTGCTACTCGTTTTACTTACATGCGGTATTTAACATTATATTCAACTTTAATAGTTACAGACATCAGTAATCACTCAACAAAATGTAATTTATTACAATATACGCGGTAACACTATATGTCACAAATAGTTGGTAAAGGTCGGGTGTCAAAAACCTATGGCAACCTAAACAAAACCAGGGTAAATACCGAGCCCATTACATACATACTCATATATATATATATTCATATTATTCAATACAATAAATTTCACTTTAATATCCATCGTAGTATTTCGTCGACGTTTAAATTCTACATAACCGTTCATATTCGACAAATATTCATATTTTATAAATATTTATATTTTATTGGCTCAAAGACAAAACAAAAACCCTGACTATCAACATTCACCTTTTTCCTTCATAAGGTTGCAACATTGTATTTCTATATGAATAAACCCGATAATCAATAATCATTTTCAGTTTACTAAAGATCCGCGTAGATATACAAAAAAAAAATAGCTGGTGTTATTTAATGAGTTGACATAATAGGTGGAAAATGCAACAAATAGAGCAGGCACGTAACTTTTAACACTATGTAAGTACATATATAGATGTATATACAGAAAAAAAATCAATGTTATTCGAAACTAGTGGGCCCAGACTACTAATACATACACACTATATGACCAATCAATAGAAATAAAAACCAGAAATCAGTAATCAATTGATATAAATTGTATGATCAATGAATAACGAAGGTTTCTAGGAATCTGAAAGCATAGTGTACCTTCCCGTCAATTTCTCCCGTGGTGGATTGAATATCGCGGAAATGGTCCTGAGTTGTGCTGCAATACCTCCACGAATTGCATCCCTCGATGTCTCAGTTAGTACATACGATCGAAATAGGTGATATGAAATATTGTACGTTTTCATGAGTTTCAGAAACCGGGGGGGGGGGGAAGGTTGAAAAATTTGAAAAAAAAATCTCGAAGTAATGAAGACAGAGAGAGATAGAGAAGAAGGAAGACGAAGAAATAGTGGCGCCAAAGACTTAAGTGGGAAATAACTAACGCTACAAAGACAAAAGTCGAATTTCTATCTCAACAAATCCATAGCCAAAATATTCTTAACATGCCAAAAGGGTGGTCTACTCAAATACGTAGACTCAAGGAACGCCCTGCTGCCAAGGATGCAAGTTCTGTGTCCATCAGATCCCAATCCCACAAGAATTTGGTTGTAAGATTGAAATCCGATCCCCGTATCCGGCCCAAACCAGCAGGTTCCCGGAAATCGTCCGGAAGGTTAGAGAAGGCGCTAATTTAGAATTTCAAGAAAAAAAAAATCATCCGACCTCTTGGAAACTAGAAGATTCCAGAATAGAGATGAAATTAGAGTAATAGCTAAGATATCCCTAATTAGAGTTTGCCAAAATAAAAAAAAAAAAACATTAAATAAACTGAATTTTGGATCGGTGACTTCTATTGCCAAATCATCACCGATGGCTACCCAGCGCAGACATGCCACCGTCTGGGACGTCGTTAATTTCCCTCATCTAATTAAACTAAGAAAAGAAATGAAAATACTTAAAGGGACTAGGGGTCGACATCCGGGTACGCTATCCATGAATATTAATTTAGTAGCAGTTAATTTAATCGGATAGTCCGAACTGAGTTATATGAACACTGCACAATAAATAAATAAGGTAAGCAACAAAAAAAAAAAAAATCTCTGAGAGGCAATGAATGTTAAAGGTATAAATGACCGAAACCTGTACTTTTCGATGATCACAGAATATAGCAGTTGGTTTTCTTAATTATCATCTCTGTCAACCTTTAGAAGTAATTCCCACATGATACTACTCTATCTACTGAAAGGCTTAAGTTCTGGGGCTGTTATTATGAGGTACATAAATGCAAAGTAACACACAATTCCCAACTATAATTTACTATCCAAGTAGCAAACTCGGTTGGATGAATGCACTGGTGTGGAAGTCAAAACGCGAGAGAATTTTTTTTTTTTTTTCTCTTTCTTTCTTCGTAAACATATTCATATTTTCACTATATAAAATTCACTAGGCCTATCCATTTAAATATAGGGGTCATCATTTCATTCATATTATATATCATATTATTAACATATCATTACATTCATTCATTATCTACTAATTTCCACACGAAGTAATATTTTATAAACACCCTATTTCGTACATTTTACACGCAGGCCATACACATATTTACATTACGCAGTAATAAATATATATATATATATATAACTATCACAATCTATCACGCTCAAACCACCACACGATCACATTCATCGAACCACGTACTCTTTATTTCGAAGCACCCAAATTGTATTTACCTTGCAGGTTTAAAAAAAAAAATCATACATGTATTTACGGAAAGTTAAATTGTCAACGATTAATATATTTCTGATGTGTTGATAAAACTGAAGCAACAATGGAATTTTCTACAGCTACGGGAAAAGAGAATTTAATACTACATTTTCAAACAAACAGTAACAGCATATGGGCTTTACTTCTATTAAGAAAATAGGTGTTCTTTATTTCAGCGGATTATTCATTAACTACTGGACCTAACAAGCTGAAATTTTCAGTACAGTAAGATCTCATGCTATTTTATACGAAGGTATGCTCATCCGAACCGAAAACCATGTCCACGGGAAGTAATTTGAGAATAACTGTCCAAAATCAAACAATCTAAATCACTAAGTCATGCGATGTCGTATTGTCAACAAACAATTGAGTACCGAAACCGGACGCTGTGGCGCTGTAGTGGAGGCATAATTTACCGTGTACTGAAATCTATACTTGTACTCATTAATCAGAAATTTAATATTTACTCTGGTTTATTTATGTTAGCAAAATGGTACTAAATTAAAGCATATTTATACACTGTCCAAATCGAAAATTCACACACTCACACAAAACTACTAACTACATACACCACTGCTAATACTATACATAAAGACAACTAACTAAAATAAACA